>NC_056743.1:436565018-436898877 GCF_019279795.1 Protopterus annectens
GGTCAGAGCATAGAGAGACTTCAAGGGAAAGGAAAGGTATATGCTAGGTACTAAGCACAAGGTAAGGTAAAAGGTCGGGAGAGGGGGAGGGAGAAGTTAGTCAGGTGTACTACATGAGCAAAGCCAGTGATATTGGAAGTACAGTTTGATTTGTTTGAAGAGGGGTAGGGATGTCATTAGTGTTATATCCCTAGGTAGTAAATTCCATACTCGGCCTGCAGTATTAGTGAATAGAGAGTCACCAGCTAAGTTGTGAGCTTTTATGGGTTTGGTCAAGAGTTTAGAAGAGGAGCGAAGGGAGGTAAGATTGTTATAAGGGGGTAAAAGCTGTGAAAGAATAGGGGTGTTATCAGTAAATACTCGTACTTCCACATGTACATTACTGTAATGGCAAACGTGTTTGGCATAGGTGTGTCCAGAGCAACACCACGTATCTGCCTGTACAGCCATTATTGAAATAAGAATACATCATTAGAAAGTACTATCCACAAAAGTTTGCATAGTTTAGCAATATACTTTTGTTCATATTCAGTGAATTCCAACAAAAATTGTTTAATAACTGACTGTATACCAAACTCTATAGGAATCAACGTAAACAATGTGTCTACATCTGAAGTAATAAAATAATTATTTAGATCTCCATATTTAGACACTCATATAAACTTTGTAAAAAGTCATTAGTATCACATAAAATAGTAACTGTTCGTTCAAAATTCACTCTCATTTATGATTCAGAAAACTTAGAGAGTGGTTCACTGACCCATCACCTACCAGAGACGATAAGTCTCATTGGTGGAGATGGTAAAGACTTATGTAACTTAGGGATCCCATAAATTATCTGCACTTTGGGATGTTTAACCATTAGATATTCATACATATCTTTTGTGATCTTATTTTTACTACATAATGTCTGTAAAATATCTGTTACTTCTTTAATAATCTTATTCTTCTCATGCATAGAGATAATTTGATAGTCAAAAGTTGATAACATATTAAACATTGTATCCTTATAAAAATTAGTCTCCATTACTACTATCCTGCCTCCTTTACCTGTGGGTTTTATCACAATTCTATCATTTTCTACCAAACTCTTACAAGCAAACTATTCATTCAGTGTTAAATTATGAAACTTATTAGATCTATGTTCTATATAGAAATATATGTCCTTCTCAATAGCCAGTTCAAAAAGTCTAACAATATCATTATGTGGAGGTAAAGAAGTACTTGCACACTTAAACTGAGCTGTTGTAGAATCATTAAGTTCATGAATCTCTATTTTCAGGTTTAAGTTTCTAACAAAGTGCTTAAACTCAGTAATAGTTGTCAAAATATCAATATTGCATGCAGGTATAAAAGATAACCTTTTGTTTAATAATGCAAGTTCATTGTCAGGTTATGCTTGGAAATATTATAAACAAGCATATTCAAACCTTTGTCTGGCTGCGGGTTCATGGATGATTCCCTCTCCTTCCTTGTATAGTACTGTTCACTCTCCTTGTTCGTTTCAATGGCTTTGGAAGCGGTTCTTTTAATAAAAGGAATTTTCAATCTGATCTAATGCACCCATTATTTTAGGATCAACCAAAGTGCGCTGCTGTTCAATCTGCTCATGATTTAATTCAGAAGTAATGCCAGGAGTCATAATAGTATTTGTAGAAGAAGCAGTAACTGTATATATATTTGCGTACTGTTGTGAACCTTATGTATATAAATCCCAGAAATTCAGTTGAACATCAGTAGACATTGGAGTGGTTACTAATGTAGCACGTCCTTTGTTAACAGTAACCACCAATCCAGTGTCTACTTATGTTCAACCGAATTTCTGAGATTTGTATTCACAAGGTTCACAACAGTGCGCAAATATATCTACAGCTACTGTTACTTCTACAAATACTATTATGACTCCTGGTGTTATTTCTGAATTAAATCATGAGCAGATTGAACAGCAGTGCATTTTGGTTGATCCTAAAATAATGAGAGCATTAGATCCTATTGAAAATTCTTCTTTTTTATTAAAAGAACCGCTTCCAGTGCTGCTGGAACGAGCACTGAGCATGAGCAGAACGAATCAAGGAAGGAGAGGGAACGATCCATTAACCGACAGTCAGACAAATTTTGGAATACGCTTGTTTATAATATTTCCAAACATAACCTAACTGACAATGAACTTGCATTATTAAACAAAGGGTTATCTTTCATACACGCATGCTATATTGATATTGCGACAACTATTATTGAGTTTGAGTACTTTGTTAGAAACTTAAACCTGAAAGTAGTGTTTCATAAACTTAATGATTCTACAACAGCACAGATGTTCATCGTGTTTAACTGTTGCAGTCATTACACTTGGGTTATCCTGCTGGCAGGCTACCCGCAGTCGGCCAGAGTTCCAAAGTCTAGGTCTGGCGTCGGTTGCTGTCGCCTCTTCCCTGACATCAGTGCGCCAGGGGTATAAAAGATGCAACCGACGCCATTTTCTTCAGTTTTTCTTGCCCCAGATGTATGTCAGGTGCCCCCAAATAGGAAGGCTGTAAAAAAGTATGCCAAAAAGCATGCATGTACTAAAATAAACATTTTCTTCATCTACAGGCAAATACACCACATAGGTTGTATAGAGTTGAGAAGTACAGAAAAAGTCCCAGCAATGAAAAGGGGGATGGCCTGGACAGCAACAGTGAATACACTCGAACATCTACATTTATGGTAGGTACACAACTGTACTATGTTCGTGTTTCACTGTTGCAGTCATTACACTTGGGTTGAATCCCAAAGCTGAGGTTGGGTGGCTGGGCCTAAATAGGATTAGGAGAGGCTACCAGGCCCTGCAGAACTGCAGTGGCAAAGCCTGCTCTGGATTTAGAGTAGAGAGGTAAGTGGTAGTGCTTGGTGAAAGTGTGCACTGAACTCTAGGTTGCAGCTTCTAAAATGTCTTTGGTTGGTACTCCTCTGAGAAAGGCTGCTGAAGTGGCTGCTGCTCTGGTAGAATGTGGCCTAATGCCCTTAGGCACTGTTTTGCCATGGATTTTACTGGCTATTGAGAGGGTCATATATTCTTTGTATATGGAACACAGATCTAATAAGTTTCATCATTTAACATTGAATGAACAGCTTGGTTGTAAGAGTTTGTCAAAAAATTATGGAATTGTGATAAAACCCGCAGATAAAGGAGGCAGGATAGTAGTAATGGACACTAATTTTTATATAAATACAATGTTTAATATGTTATCAACTTCCAACTATCAATTATCTGTATGGATGAGAAAAATAAGATCATTAAAGAAGTAACAGATATTTTACAGACATTGTGTAGTAAAAATAAGATCACAAAAGATTTGTATGAATATCTAATGGTTAAACATCCCAAAGTGCTGATAATTTCTGGGATCCCTAAGTTACATAAGTCTTTATCTACACCAATGAGACTTATCGTCTTTGGTAGGGGATGGGTCACTGAACCACTCTCTTAGGTTTTCAGAATCACACATGAGAGTGAATTTTGAACAAACAGATACTATTTTACGTGATACTAATGATCTTTTACATAGTTTATACTAGTGGTCTAAGTACAGAGATCTATTTTATTCCTTTAGATGTGGATTTGTTGTTTACGGTGATTCCTATAGAGTTTTGGTGTACAGTCAGTAAAATTATTTTTTTGGAATTCACTGAATAAGAGCAACATTATATTGCTACACTTTGTGAACTTTTGTGGATAGTGCTTTCTAATGTATTCTTATTTCAACAACTGCTGTACAAGGAGATACGTGGTGTTGCAATGGGCACACCTGTGGCAAACATGTCTGCCAATATAGTAATGTAGATGTGGGAATATCAGTATTTATTGACATAAAAACCCGTTTAGAAAAAAAAATCTTATTCTATCATCATTTTGTAGATGACCTTTTTAATATGGAAATGTAGTAAGGACACATTTGATTTATTTTTTGATTATATTTCAAATACATGTCAATTTTTGAAATTTAAAGCTAATCTATCCATGGAAAAAATAGATTTTGTGTTTTATCTGACTACTTGTGCTTTGAATAAATTTTAATTGTCATTGCTCCAGAGGATTTGTGAGGAGATTTCTTCAGATGAAGAGGTTTCTTCTGGGGATAAATCTCTGGCTTATTCAGCCCAGATTTCTTCTTCTCTGGGATATGCTTCCTGAGATAAAGAATCAAATAGGACAGATTCCCCTGGAGAAGATATCTTCTTTGCAGAAACAGTTGTTAAAATGAGAGAATTTTTCAAATGGGATTGTTTTCAGGTGTCAGAAATCCCAAAAGGTATTATGACCTGCTGCAGATGGACTCTCCTTCCCAGTCTGCCATTCTTCCAGTCGTTTTCTGCAGCCTCCAAGTGCCCTGATTCTTAACCTACAGCTCCCAAAAGGCCAGGCAGGTTTTATAAAGTACCCAAGGATGCAAAATTTCTGTTTAAATGCTTCTCTGCAGACCCTGCGGCAATCTCAGTATTTGCTGACATGGCCTGTAAGATGCTGCCTTCCACTTCTGTGCTCCCCTCTGACAAGGGGAGTAAAGTTTTGGAGAGACTAAGAAAGAGAAAGTTTACACATCAGCCACTTTGGCATTCAGAGCCGTAAATTACCAGACTCATATGGCCAAATACTCCTTTGCTGTCCTCTCGGATGCTGGTAAACTTTTTTTCAGAGCTCCCTGACTCTCTGACTAAGGCTCAGCTCTCTTCCATCCGTAACTTCTCTGTTCAGGTTACGCGGCACTCCATAAAGTATAGTTTTAATACTGTGGAGGCAGCATCTAGATCTGTTCTCGGGAGATATTCCTGGCTTAGACTCCAACCTTTGCTTGATGACATTAATGCAAAACTAATGGACGCCCAATAACAATTATTTAGATCTCTGTACTTAGACCACTTGTATAAACTGGATAATAAGGCTTTGTTTGGTACATCTGCTGCAGGACTCCTTAAATCTTTAGAGGAAAAGGGCAAGGAGCTACAAGACCTGAAGCACATTTTTGTCTCCCCAGTCCCTAGTTTTCAGAGGAATTACCCTCCCAAGACGCCCTTTGTTAGGAAGCCTTACAGGTTCCAGTCTTCAAAGGGCAAAAGAGATTCTAGGAAGCAATTTCCCTCTAACTGTGCCTCCTCAATTCCTGCATCTCAGAAACAGCCCTTTCACGTGAAGTCAGGTAGGCTGTGACTACCTGCCTCCAGACACTCAAAACCCCTGTCTCTCTTCTTCTTTCCCTCTCCCTTTCAGCTTAGAAACAGATTACTCAGGACTCTTGAGTCATATCCATCATCCTTTAAGAATACTTTATGGTGTGGAAGACTTCTCCTTTGGTATTCCACAACATCCAAGGGAGCAACGGGAAACCGTTCTCCAAGTCATTTCCATTCTTCTTTCCCAAGGCACCATATATCAGGTGTCAGCTTCCCAAGTGGGGAAAGGGTTCTACTCCAGGATGTTCCTGGTTCCCAGGAAGGATGGCCCCTGAAGGCCCATTCTAGATCTATCCCGTCTAAACACTTTCCTCAAAGTTCCCACCTTTCGCTTGTTAACTTTGCCCACTCTTCTTCCTCTCATCCTTCTTCAAGCATTTATGGTATCCTTGGACATTACAGATGCTTATCTACACATTGCCATTCACCCAATGTTCAGGAAGTATCTTCGCTTTGCTATTGCTTCCTCACATTTTCAATTCTGTGCCTTGCCCTTTGGGTTGTCTATGGCCCCAAGGGTCTTCATGAAATGCTTTGCTCCTGTCATAGTCTTCTGCGGACTACAGGGCATAAATATTTTCCCATACCTGGATGGCCTTCTTCTCCAGGCTCAGACAGCATATCCTGTAGGAGAATCTTTCTTTCATGGTGTCACTTTTGGAGGGTCTGGGATTCACTATCAACTAACAAAAATCTCCCCTGGTTCCTTCCCCAAGACCACATCTTCCTTGAATGCAGGATACAGTCAGATAGGATGCTAGCCTCCCTTCCCCCGGAAAAGGTCCTGTCCCTCAGTTCCTACTTCCAGGCTCTGTTACCCATGCATTCCCTGACTGCCAGGGAATTCCTTCACCTTTTGGGATTCATGGCATCAACTATTCCTATGCTGCCACTAGCCAGGTTGCACGTGAGGAAGTTCCAGTGGTTCCTGAGAACAGTATGAATGCAACACTCCAGTCCTCTGGAGTTTTGTTTTTCCCTTTCTTTCCCTGCCTAAAACAGGAGCTTCACTTGTGGATCCAGCAGGTTTCAAGAAACCCAGGCTTACCCTTGCTACCACCTCTTCTGCAAAGGAACTGTACATGTATGCTTCAGACCTGGGATGGGGAGCAGCCTTAGCCGCTTGGAGGGTCAGGGATGTATGGTCTCTCTCTCAAAGGAGGGAGCACATCAATATAAAGAAGATGAGAGCACTTCAAATCTTCAAACCTTTTCTTTTTCCTGGGACCCTAATATGGTTTACGGACAATGCCACTGTCCTCTGGTACGTGAGTAAACAGGGAGGGACAAAATCTTACCTCCTATGCAGACTGGCTCTGCAAGCCTGGGAGTTAGCTTTCCAGAGTCAGCTACCTTCCAGACAGTTTACATACCCTCATCTCAAAATGTTGTGGCAGACACATTGAGCAGATCCATGACTCAGTCCCATGAGTGGATGTTACATAGGGATGCGTTTCTGGACATGGTTCATCGATGGGGTACACCTTAGGTATATCTGTTCACCTCCCCCATGAACAGACAACTTCCCAAGTATTGTGCCAGATTTACAAATCTGTTGGCATGGAAAGTGGATGCACTGTCTTTGTCTTGAAAGGGGATGTTTCTATATGCATCCCCCCACCTTCCTACTCCTCCAAAAGGTCCTGCTGAAGATTTAACAGGAACTACCAAAAATCTTGCTGGTAAACTCCTTTTTGGCCAGAACAGCACTGGCTCCCCCTTCTTCTGCATTTAGTCAAGGACAATCACCACAAGATACCCCACAGGATGGACCTACTTACACAGGACAAGGGAGCGCTCTTATAACCACAGATGTCAAGCCTACAACTGACCCTGTGGGTGATGGGTTTTGATCCTTTTCAGACACCTTTTCTCTGAAGACATGGCGCAAGTTCTGCAGAAGGCCAGAAAACCCAGAACTAGGAAATCCTGCATTTCCAAATGGAAAAAAGGTTTTTCCACCTGGTGTCTTTCAAAGGATTTACAGCCACTAATGTCGGATGTACCAGTGGTTTTGTCCTATCTGGGTGATTTATTGAAGAGTGGTCTCATACTCTTCAGTAAAAACTCATTTGTCCGCCAAACAGCATGTCTGCCTTTGTCTCCCCCTTTAGCTTCCAGGCTGGAAGTTAAACTTTTCTTAAAAGGCATCCTTCATATTAGACTACCAAGGAAAGTCAGTTCCTCCTCCTTGGGATCTTAACCCTTGAGCACCTATTCGCTCAAAGAGAACAAAGGCAAATACTGCGCCATGGCTTTCGAAAGAGACTAGATTCAAAATTAGCTTTAGAAACAAAGCCTGGGCTTTATGGCATTCAACTAAACACCCCCAAGATCAAATTAAATACAGGCAATTTAGGAACGAAACTGAAAAATCCATACTACAAGACAAAAATCAATACTACTGCAAATTACAGGCAGAAAATCAAAATAACCCTCAGAAGTTTTGGGCAGGTTTGAATAAACTACTGCACCCTGGACAAACTACTGCCCCCGTCCCAGCTGCCACTACTAATAAACCCCCAGAGGATGTCTGAGATATTTTTAACTGATTGTTTACCGAGAAAATTCAAGCCCTAGCCAGCCAACTACCTCTTAGCTCCCTTGGCCCAGAAAGTACCACCTCTAGAAACGTACTCTCATTTAGCTTTCATCCTGTCGCCACGTCACTTATCTGTACCCTAATCAAAAAACTAAAACCCACCACACTATCAGCTGACCAACTTCCTGCTGAATACCTACAAAAATCAGCTGATGCTATTGTATACCCAGTATCAATACTTATCAGTCGAACCATAGAAAAAGCTAAAATTCCCACTATCTGGAAAATATCCTATGTAATCCCACTCCAAAAAGGAGGTAGCTCTAATGAATTCTCCAACTATAGGCCTATATCTGTACTCTCTTCACTTGCAAAGATTATGGAAAAATGTATTCAGAGGCGGTTCATGCACCACCTAATCCATAACCACCTCATGGCAGATACCCAGCATGGCTTCAGACCTCACCACAGCACTACCTAAGCCTTACAAGCCTTTACCAACACCATAAACCATAATCAGAACAATAACCATATTTCTTCTGCCCTCTTCTTGGATCTCTCCAAAGCATTTGGTATGGTTGACCACCAACTATTAATCCACACCCTGCAAACACTCTGTCTAGAATCTAAAGCCCTTCAGTGGTTTAAATCCTACCTAAGTGGTGGACAGCAGGCTGTTCTTTGGCAGAATAAACTCTCTAACCTACTACCTGACATCCTTGGAGTACCACAAGGCTCTGTACTAGGGCCCCTGCTATTCTCCATCAATGATATGAATACTGTCATCCCAAAAGTCAGCTGTATCCAATATGCTGACAACTCTAACTTGATTTGCTCGGCCACATCCCGAATAGAATTACAGTTAGCTACCCAGACCACCTTTAACACAATAGAAAACTGGTTTTCCAAACGGCGTCTGATACTAAATCCTAAAAAAAACTAAAATGCTGTTATTTTTACTTTCACAAAGGTCTACTGTTGTTAACTTTACAGTAAAAACAAATGATGGAACAATAATCTCTCCTGACCTCTCCACTATACTATTAGGTGTCATTATAGATAATAATTTAAAATTTGACCTACATGTTACCTTCCTTTTCCTTCTTCTTAGCCCACCTTCCTTCCTATACCATTGTAAATACCTAATATTGTTTACCTCCTCCTCAAATTCCAAGACCAGCTACCTCCTAAAGGAAACTATTCTAGCTATACAGCCTTTGGCCACTAAGTGGCGCCTTGTCCTATATCTATCACTCTGTCTTGAAACACATCTCACACAAATATAGTATTCCTAGCTTGTAAAGTTATAGTCCCATTCCATCACTCTATCTTCTTACTCTGTATCATTTCAGCTACTCTCCCCCTATCCCTACTATCAAGACTAACACATCCTACCCTTCTCCACCTTCACTCACCTTAACAATCAGCTCTCCACTGATTGTTCTCCTAGGGCTCACTTCTTCTGTGGCTCTACCCACTCCGTTTGCCCTGCGGGTTCACTCCGCTCCCCTACCCTACCTCCAATTCTCACCCGCCCCCAGTGCATCTGCATTTATGCACACTAACAACACCCCCTATCCATACAAACAATCACATCGACCAACCCCTTAAAGTGCTACAACCCACTTCCCACTAGTCATCATCCATCTGTACCTATACCTGTATATTAACCTACACACAATACTTCTACAATGCCACCTAACACTGCACTTACACGCTTTAAACTCTTGCTCCTACTATCATTCCTACCTATTTTAGCTATACCCTACCTTCTTACTTTCTGTGAACACCTTAACTACCTACACTTTCATAACCCCATGAAACAAACCTCCACACCAACACTCATCATCCCTCTTAGCCATAATCACACATCCTATCCACCAAAGTATTTATCAGCCAAATTTCATAGACTCACTCGCATCACATACTACAGAGCTAGAAATCATCAGAACCTAATATGTAAAGGTTTAATTCTCACTCTGGCAATACAAGTCCACTCCCTAACTGATAGTGACATACACCCAAACACTGGCCCAAATTCTGCTACTACCATAAAGCCTAACACCCCAACTTCTATTAATGCACATCTGGTCACCAGACTCCCTAGCTCTCTCCTAATAGCCCATCTCAATATTCAAAGCATAAATAATAAAGTTGCCCACCTACATGCCCTCATGGATGTACATTCATTCGACATCATCTGTCTCTCTGAAACATGGCTCAAGCCAACAGTACAAGATACTACTGTTATCCCCCCAGGTTACAGTATCCTCAGACTTGACCGTAATTATAAGAAAGGTGGAGGAGTAGCTATTTTATATAAATCTGAATTACAAGTCACCTCCATAGTCTCTAAACCTCCTCTAACTAGCAATGCAGAAATTATTATCTCCAAAATTCAATTCAACAAATGTAAATCCATTTACATAATCTGTATCTACCTTCCCCAGGCAACAATGTCAACACCTTAGAGGCTGTCCACCACCTACCCACAAGAAACCATAATTCTTGGTGACTTTAATATAAACTGGAGGTGTTGCACATCTGAACAGCCTACTACCCATATCAACCTACATGGTTTTACGCAAACCATTACATCCCCCACTAGAACCAATAAACATAATAACAATGACAGCACCCTAGATTGGATTCTCACAAACAGTCATCATCAATCTTGCAAAGTAGGGACCCTCCATGAAGATATAAGTGATCACTCACTCACCTTCTGAATCAGGTATAAGAGTGACATCCCAAACCCAACCATTTATAAGAAAATTAGGTCTAACAAAAATTTTAACCCCGACAGCTTTCAAAAAGTACTCAAAGCTTGCAACTGGTCACCCCTGAAACACCTACTATTAGAAGACACCGTTAAATACTTTAATTCTAAATTTTTAACCATACTAGACCACCATGCCCCAACACGAATAATAAGAAGTAGGTCTAAACTAGCCTCTTGGCTCTCCAAAACTATCAAACAAAAAATCTTTCATAGAAACAAACTCTGGGCTAGCTGGCATACAACCAAAAACCCAGCAGATCAACTAAAGTTTAGACAATTAAGAAATGAAATTAAAAAAGCCATGTTGTCAGATAAAAGAAACTTTTACTGTCACCTCTAACAAACCCACCAAAATAAACCTCAAAATGTCTGGTCTGGTATCAATAAACTGTTGCACCCAGGTCGCTCAATTACACCCACCCCCTCAGGCTCCAATCTCAACAGCCCTATCCACATTGGCAATTCTTTTAACACTTTCTTCACAGACACCATTCAATCTTTGGCCAATCAGTTATCCCCTGACACTACATCTGCTTCCACTGTTATCCCTAACAGCCCCCCATTATTTCAATTCAAACCAGTTCGTACATCCTTTGTCTGCACCCTTATTCAGAAACTTAAACCCACCACCCTGTCTGCAGATCTACTACCTGAAGAATACCTGGAAAAAACTGCCAAAGCTATAGCCTACCCCATATCCATCCTCATTAACAGAACTATTTCTGAAGGAACTATTCAATCAATCTGGAAAATCTCACATATCACCCCCCTGCACAAAGGTGGTAATTACAAAGATTTTTCTAACTATAGGCCCATAGCCATATTATTCCCACTGGCAAAAATCATGGAGAAGTGCATTCATAAACAACTATTAAGCCACCTACTAGAAAACAACCTACTAGCTACCTGCCAACATGGTTTCAGACCATTTCATAGCACCTCCTCTGCACTCTTATCCTTCACCGACTGCATTAATAAATATCGTAATAATGATACTTTATCCTCAGCCCTCTTCATTGATCTGTCAAAAGCCTTTGACAAGGTTAATCACCAGCTACTCTAAACATATTTAGAAACTTCTCACTGGATCCACTTGCTATACAGTGGTTCCAATCCTATTTAAATAACAGGCAACAAGCTGCATTATGGGAGAATAACGTGTCTTCCCATCTCCCAGTTACCCTTGGTGTCCCTCAAGGCTCCATATTGGGTCCTCTCCTCTTTTCTCTTTTTACTAATGACCTACACTCTGTATTACCTCAAGCTACCTGTATCCAATATGCAGATGATTCCACACTAATATGCTCAGCCTCTTCACTATCACAACTTCAGTCCCTAACCCAAGACGTGTTTAGCACAGTAGAGAATTGGCTTCTTCACCGATGTCATCCTCGACCCAAACAAAACAAAAATGCTACTATTCACTCCCACCCGCAGAGCCCTTCCACTGCATCTCACTGTCACATCTAGCAATGGTACTATCATATCTCCCAATTCTACCACAAAACTACTTGGAGTACTAATCGTTAATAACCTCACCTTTGAGCCCCATATTAACAACACTATAAAACAGTAAACAAGAAACTAGGTTCCCTCTGTAGGATCAAACCCTTTCTGACTCCACTAGCCAGGACCACTATTGCCCGTACCCACTTAATCTCAACCCTACTATATGCATCCCCTATCTGTACTAAACTATGCAAAAGCAATCTGAACAAGCTGGCTAGCTCCTACAATAATATAGCCAGATTTGCAACTGAGTCTACCTATAGAATCCATCATTGCAACAATCTTAATCAACTAGGATGGTTAGAATTGTCAAATCTTATTCTATTGAGCCAACTAACTATTGCCCATAAGATACTGTATCATCCTACAAATACTCCAATACTTGCTAACCTAATCAACCCCTACAATAACCTGAAGACCCTGCGCTCATCAAACAAATTAATGGTAAAGATAAGTAAAACTAACAATCTGGCTGGAGACTCTCTATTCTCTAACACAGTGGGTAAAACCTGGAACACCCTCCCTAATGACCTAACCTCCCTACCCTCAACTACCCTACTTAAAACCAAACTCAAACCATACCTTAAATCCCACTGGCTGTGTCCCTGTGCAAACCCAGACTACCTCCCTTGTCTCCAGACACTAATCTTCTCACTCACATAAACTCATTAATATTTTACTAACAATAATGTGTGTGTAACTTTTTAGTTTAATAATGCTGTATTTTACTACCTTATATATTGTTGTATGTATATCCATACTTGTTTTGTAATTATGAATGTTTTTTTTTCCTTACTCATAAGCTAAAATGTAATGTACTATTATTACTTGCCAAAACTTGGTAATGTACCCATGTTTTTGTTATTCTGTTCTGAAGTGCGGAGCTTTTCTCTCCTGGCCTCCACTGAAAATGGACATAAATCCAGTTGGACCAGCCCGGTCAACAAATGTAAAATAAATGTTAACCAATTGATCAAAACCATCAATAAAAAAATAGGGTCACGTTACAGAATAAAAGCCTTCATAACCCCCCCCCCCCCAGCCAAAGTTGCCATAGCTCTATTTCACCTTCTTTCTACTCTTCTGTATGCATCCCCTCTTCTCTCTAATGTTAACAACACTGTTCTGAACAAACTCTCAATCTGTTATAACCACATTGCCAGGTTTACCTTTTAGGAGACAACATTGCATCAATCTAATCCAGCTTGGATGGCTTAAACTACCCAGTCTAATCCTATATAACCAATTGGTCATGGCCCATAAAATCATATATAACCCTGACAGTACCCCTGCACTCAAAAATCTTGTTACCCTCTATAATAATCCTAGACCACTGCACTACTCCAACAGACTCCTTATTCAGATATGCAAAGCTAATAACTCAGCCAGTGACTCTCTCTTTGTAAACTCTGTAGGTAGATTGTGGAACTCTCTACCAGGTGATATTACCTTACTTTCTTCACTAGGTCAGTTTAAAACTAGGCTCAAACACCACCTGGGAACAAACTGGCAATGTCACTGTGTCAAGCCTGGTTAACCTTTCTCTGTAATGTGTAAATCTGCTATGTAGCCTACTATGTAATTTAGTCTGATTTTCACTTGTTGAATAATTTTACCTGATGAACTGTCATGTTTGCTCTTCTAATCACTGTAAATATTCTATATGTAATTTGTATTGTCTGCCCATCTAATCTCTGTAAATAATCTATTTGTAATTTGCAATATGTGACATGTTATGTTGGATTTGTTATTCCTTGGAGCTTTTCTCCCCGGGCCTCCACTGAAAATGGACATGCATCCAGTCAGACTATCCCGGTCAACAAATGTAAAATAAAAATAAAATAAATAAAATTATCTTTGTCCTAGAAAAACCTACTCTGGCTTCATTTGAGCCAGCAAGTTCTTCTTCTTTACAACATTGCACCTGGAAAACAGTTCTAGTGGCTATTACTTCTGCTAGAAGAGTATCTGAATTACAGGAATTGATGTCTTCTTCTCTCCTCACAGTTTTCCATAAGGATAGGGTTTCTGTATGCACTGATCCCTCCTTTATGCCCAAGGTGATGAATGAGATGACCCTCAATCAGTCCATCAATCTTCCCACCTTTTTCCCTTCTCCTCATTCCTCCATTGAGAGGATCTTACACACTCAGGATGTTCACAGGCAACTCTGATATTACCTGGACAAAACCAAACCAATCAGAAATCTGATCACCTTTTTGTGTCGTATCACCCAAGAGCCCTGGGTAAGCCTGTTTCCAAGCAACCCATTTCCACTTGGATCTCCAAAACCATTTCTTTTTTGGTTTGTGTCTCATGGGAATTCTCACTCCTCATCAGTTAGGGCACATTCCACCAGAGCTGTATTTTCCTCTGGTGTCTCTTTCAAGGGTTTAGACACCTGCTCCATCTTGGAAACAGCTATCTGGTCTTCAGGACATACCTTCACTAAACACTACAAGATAGATGGCATCTCCAAGTCCAGAGCTGCCTTTGCTAGGACTATTTTTCAGGGATTTGTGGAGAGTGCTACTGCTTCTCCACCCAATTCATCCTTTGCATGAGCTTTGGTATTCTCCCTCATGTTATGAATATTGCAACATATGAATAGAAGGCTAGAAGGACATAGAATAGTTGTTTAAAATCTTAACATAACCATAGATGTTCTTCTCTTCTATATGCAGTATTATTTCCCACCCACCTTAACCTTGATGCTTGCCTGTATGCTGGTTGTGTGTTTCCTCACCTGGTTGCAGGCTGGTGATCTACTTGCAGCATTCAGTTCTGAGGATTGGTACTTGCCGATGTCCGCTTTATACCCAACGTCATTTTATGACTGAAGTAGGATCTGTACTGTGTGTGAAATTGCACATACCCTACAATAGAGTTAGAGTTTTGTATACTGGCTGGACTTGTGAGTTAGCTGGTGGCAGACTCCCTCATGTTATGAATACTGCAACATATAGAAGAGAGGGATATATATGGTTATTGTAAGATTTTACACAACTATTCTTTATAACTGTATGACTATGTAAACTAATGGTTGCAGCAGATTAAAGCTGGTATACATAGAATACAGAGGACATTCTCCAAATTATCACAGGACGAATGCAGAGTAATTCATATCACATCCTATCTGTCCCTGAAAAATAAGCAGTACACTGTAAGGACAAAAAAGAATATGGCATTCATTGACAATATTTGTGTAAAAAAATGTACTTCCTTTGTCACCCGTCAATCAGTATGGGAACTCCTATACCTGCGCGCACTTCGTCTGGAGGTATTACACAACATAACTGAAGAGACAACTAGTGTCAAAGCCAACTATTTCCAAATGGATGTCTTTGGCTATTATCTATTGTTATTCTCATAATAACAAAACTGTTCCAGGCAGGGTCAAGGCACATACTTTACCAGGGCCCTGGCTTCATGTATGGCTTTTTGGAAAGGGTTGGATTCTAGAAGTACATACTTGTCCAAAGCACAGCAAGCTAGATTCCTTTTCCAGGACTTGGTTAGGCTTTGCTAGGACCGTTGTCCAGGGGCTCCTGGACCCTTCCCCTTCCACCTTAACTGTTGATGTTAAGTTGTCAATCTCGCCTTCATTCTTGCTGGCCAATACTAAAGCTCGAGAGCTATTTCCACCGGCTCGAGGCTCCCTTATATCTCACAATGCTAGGCGGTAACTACTCAGATCTCATTTGCCGCTTAGCTGCGAGGTGCTTTCTTCTACCGGCTCTGGCAGGTTAGTGAGATTTTCTAGTTAGAAAATTAAAATATCTACCCCTATCCTTTTTATTTAGTCAAGTTTATAGTACAGGGTATCCTTTTAGTTTTAAATCGGGTCTTCCCTCGTTTTTATTCCCTTTTTAAGTTCTAGGCCTTTGGCCCACTCCCTTTTTTCCCTTTGTCATTCAGTGTGATTGGGTTTTCCTTTTTGGTTAAAGGATGTGTCTGTGTTTTGTGTCTGTGTCTTTTTAGTGTATACAGTCACTTTTTCTGATGTCGAAAGACTCCAAGGTCTCAGGCTTCAAGAAGTGTGACTCGTGCTGTCAGAAAATGTCTCTGACAGACGGTCACACTTCTTGTGTATATTGCCTGGGACCTTTGCACCTGCAGGACTCCTGTGCTGTTTGCCATGCATTCAGCCCGAGAATTCTGCAGGAACGCAAAAATAAACTTATTCTTCGAGGCTTATTAAAGCCTGAAGGCCCCCTGACCCAGTCTGCGTCGGGGAAGCCTTCAAAGACTTCCAGGCCATCGGCTCCAGCTTCTGAGCCATCCGCTGGGAGCATTAAGACTACTTCGACATCGGCTCCAGCTGGAGTCGATGTTTCAAAGACTCAAACCGTTACCTCGGCTCCGGCCGGAGCCGAGGGTGCTAAGACTCAGTCGGCTCCGATAGTTTTATCGGAGCCACCTTCTAAGAAGAGGTCGAGGTCCCCTTCAATCGGCTCCATCCACTCGGCCCTGGGATCCCCTCTTCTGTCGGAGCGGAGCCACAGGTCCCATTCCTCTCGGTCCTCCAGGCTGTCCGACCATGACTTACAAAGGGTGGTGAGTAGACTTCTCAAGTCTGAGGCACTGGCCCAAATGCTGCATAGCCCTACTCAACAGTCAGCGACTATTCCCATCCCTGCTTGAGTTCGGAGCCGGGGCTCGTCGGAGCCGTGGCTGTCGGTGCGTCAGAGCCGATACCCTCCCTTTCGGCTCCGTCGTCTGCTCCGATTTCGATCTCGGCGCCAGGCTTCCCTCGTCGGCTCCGAGGGGGCGAGTGGCATCAGACCCTTGTCCGACCCCATTCTTCCTCTCGGAGTGTCGGCGCTGGTGAATTCGGCTCCAACATCGGACTCGGAGCCATCCCTGTCGGTGCCGGGGGGGGGTCCTTGTCTCCTCGGAGCGGAGACCTTCGGCCCTGGCTGATCGGGGCACCTTCGAGGTCATGCGGAGCATGCTAGACCCCGTGTCTACCCCACAGTCGGCTCCGTCAGCTCCTCCCTCTTCAGTGCCTGCGGGGGTTTCTACCCACCCCCTCGTACCAGACCGTAGAAAGCCAGCCCCTCAGGTTTCCCCATTGGGAATATCCTCTTCTTCCGAGGCTTCTCCTGATCCGGCAAGGGAACCCCCTCGGAAGAGACAGTGCAAGAGGAAGCACATTGACTCCCCTGAGTCTATCACCTCGGACACCGACTTGGAGGAATCTGAAGGTTCCCCTCGGTCCCCCTTTGAGGATGTCTCTCTTGCTGACATCCTTGAAATCCTTAAACAGAGGGGGAACTGGCCCGCCCTTAACCCTTCAGAGGACGAGTCTGTCGTCTCTCACCCTTCCACCTCCTGTGTGTCTCCTCCCTTTGACCCCCTCATGGAAGTGGTGGCAAGGAAGGCATGGATGGCCCCTGATTCGGTGGAACCTACCCCAAGGAGGCCATCAAAATTTATTACAGCCCCGAAAGAGAAACAGTTCTTATCTAAAGGTGTCTCTGTTGATGCCATGGTGGTGGCCGCAGCCACTACGAAGGAATTAGCCGATCCTTCGGTACCTGTCCATCCTCCTAATAAGGAGTCTAGGACCATGGACAGGTACGGTAAGCGGATGTTTTCCTCAGTGACCTTTGCCATGTGGTCGCTGAACTACTTGTGTCACTTCACCCATCTCCAGAGAGATTTACTCAAGGATATGGGTGATGCTATGCAGGATCCAGCAGCTGAGGGGTTCCAGGACAAAATGAACTCCCAGTTGGCAACCCTGAATTCGATTGTCAACGCCTCCATGTGGCTTATCTCATATGCGGCCGATGGGGCGAATAGGGCCGCAGACAAAGGTGTAGCTTTACGATGCCACGCCTGGATGCGGCTTTGCAATTTTGCAGACCCTTTCAAGGCATCCTTCACCAATTCCCCCTTTGATGGCTCAACGTTATTTGGACCTCAGGTGAAGGATACATTGACTAGGTGCGAGCAGGAAGGTAAGACTCTCTCTGCCGTGGGAGTCCGTTTTTCTACCCCTTCCAGACCTTATCCCAAAGGTCAGGGGGGGGGGTGTGGTTCCGCAAACCACAAGGAGTCTCATCTGACGCACAAAGTCGATTTCCCTCTAGAGGCAGAGGGGGGAACAGCAATAGACGCTGCCCTAGGGGCAGAGGTGGTCCGCAAAACCAGGGTAGCAGAGAGACTTTCTCTGATAAACCCTTTCAGCATCCCTGAGGAGCTGCCCGGCTGTCCACCCTCGGAGGCAGTCGGGGGAAGATTATCACTGTACTCAGAAGCCTGGCTTTCCCTCACTCAAAGCAAATGGGTACAGTCGATTATATCCGAGGGTTACAAAATCCCCTTTATTCACATCCCATTCCAACCCAAAGGATCCCTTCCAGACGTTCCACCCAGTCTAAAGGAACAAGCAGCGTTAGAAATATCAACGCTGCTGTCAAAAAGAGCTATCCAGCCAGTCCCAGCAGACCAGCAAGGATCCGGAATCTACTTCAAATTCTTTTTGGTACCAAAAAAGACAGGGGACTGGAGACCAATATTGGATCTCAGCAAGCTAAACAAGTATGTGAAGAAAACAAAATTCCAGATGGTCACGCTACAGTCCATTCTACCCTTCTTGGGTCAGGACAATTGGATGTACTCAGTAGACCTTCAGGATGTGTACTACCATATCAAAATGCACAGACGCTCCAGGAGGTTTCTCCGCTTCAGGCTGGGAGCCAGTCACTACCAGTTCAGAGCCCTGCCCTTTGGCTCACTTGAGACGTCAAGGATTCCAGGTGTTTCCATATTTGGATGACTGGCTCCTTACCGCCACCACCAGGCGTCAACTTCTTCTATCCAGAGACTTCACCATTCAAACTTGCCAAGCTCTAGGCATTTCAGTAAATTTCGAAAAGTCTGCCTTGTCGCCTTGTCAGTCTATTACCTTTATAGGCGCCACCTTAGACACAGTTCATCTTTCTACCAGACTGACAGAGCAAAGAGTATCAGATATCCGCAAACACGTTTACCTTCTGCTTCAGTGCAACAAGATCAAAGCCAGGGTAGTCTTGAAGGTATTAAGGCTCATGGCGGCTACCATTACACTTCTTCCCTTAGCTCGTTTTCACATGCGGATCCTCCAGTGGATGCTGTTTTCTCAATGGTCCTTCCAACAGCTCCCAATGTCTCACATCATTCTGCTAACCCAATCATGCAAGACTCACCTGTCTTGGTGGATGACATCACCTCAAGTTCTTCAGGGCAGACCCTTCATTCCCCCCCCCCCCCAATCGCCACAGTGACAACGGACGCCTCCCTGATCAGGTGGGGGGGGCATTATCAGCGCAGGACAGTCCAGGGCACGTGGCAATCTTTCGAGTGCCACTTGCACATAAATGTCTTAGAGATGAGAGCAGTGCTTTTAGCGTTGCAAGCCCTTCAGGACTCTCTTCCCACAGGGACTATTGCAATTCAGACGGACAACATGTCCGTAGTGTGGTACATCAACAAACAGGGTGGGACCAAGTTCTATCCCTTATGTCGAGAGGCACTCAGACTTTGGCAGTGGGCGATTTCTTCTCAGCGGATTCTGATAGCAACGCACATTCCCGGGAAGTCCAACGTGATTGCGGACAAGTTGAGCAGGGCTATTCTCATGCCTCACGAGTGGTCTCTAAAAAATCAGTGCTGGAAGAAATCTTTCAAAGATGGGGCCGGCCTTGCTGCGATCTTTTTGCTAATCCACAAAACAGCAAGTGTCACGATTTCTTCACCCTCTTCCCTCTACCAGGCCAACCCACCAGAGACGCTCTAGTCCACGATTGGCCCCGGGGACTTCTGTATGCTTTCCCCCCTTTTCCACTGATCTCTCAATTAATTCAGAAAGCTATCGCCTTGAGAGTCACTATGATCCTCATTGCCCCTTACTGGCCTTGACAGATATGGTTTCCGTTCCTGCATCATTACCTCTTGGAGCAGCCTTGGTATCTGGACCCATTGCCAGATCTTTTGACCCACCAGTCGGGCCAGCTGCACCACTCCCTCCAATCTCTAAACCTCACAGCGTGGTTTCTCCGATTCCTACCCTAGCCAGGCTTCCTTTAATTTCTCATTCGGTCTGTAACATCCTGATAGCCTCTCACAAGTCTTCTACCAGAAGGATTTACAATAGTAAGTGGAAACGTTTTTCCTTCTGGGCAGCATCAAAAAGTATAGACCCCTTCACCGCACCTATCCAGTCTATCCTAGACTTCCTTGCAGAGCTCTTTCATTTAGGCTCTTCCTCATCTACCATTAGAGTACAACTAGCTGCTATATCTAACTTTCATGTAGGTGTCTCGGACTCCAGTATCATGTCCCATAAACTTTGCAAAGCCTTTCTAAGAGGTGTCTTTTTGCTCAAGCCCCCAATCAAAGATCCCCCACCTCAGTGGGACTTGAATTTGGTCCTAGCATCCTTGATTCTCCCCCCCTTCGAACCTGCAGCTTCATGCCCTCTCAAGTTGCTCTCATGGAAAACACTTTTTCTAGTAGCCATAACATCAGCTAGAAGGGTATCTGAACTTCATGCTCTTTGCAGTCGTCCTCCTTACTTAGTTTTCCATAAAGACAGGGTGTCCCTCCGGACTAATCCGTCCTTCTTGCCTAAGGTTTCCTCTGAGGCAAATCTAAACCAGACTATCGATCTCCCTGTCTTCTTCCCTGATTATTCCAACGGGTCGGAACAAAAGTTACATTTTCTAGATGTTCATCGCCAACTTCGATATTATTTAGACAGGACTAAACAGTTCAGGAAATCTGACCAGCTCTTCCTGTCTTATGCGGAAGGGAAAATGGGCCTTCCAGTTTCTAAAGTGTCCCTTTCAAGATGGCTTACCTCTATAATTACCTTCATCTATGAAATCAGACATCAAAAGCTGCCTTCAAGACCTAGAGCTCATTCAACCAGGGCATTAGCAACATCTGTAGCTTTTCAGGACAGGCTACCAATAGATTCCATTTGGCAGCAGCCACATGGGCTTCACCTCATACCTTTATCTCACATTACAAATTGGATATGGCCTCCAGAAACCGTGCCAACTTTGGTTCCACTGTTCTCAAGAGTCTGTTCCGATAAGCCACCCGGGGTAAGATGCTAGGGACGCGGTCCCATCCAGCAAGAATGAAGGCGAGATTGACAACTTAACATTGAGAAGTTATGTACCTACCATAATGTTCCATGTTAGTTGTCTTCTTCTCGCCTTCTTTCTTGCATCCCACCCTCCTTCCCCCCAGCCTGGACAGACCGATAGGAATCTTTGGGATCTTCCATTGGGGCTTCCTTCCCACATGTTCTACCACCTCTATTCTCCCTTTTCTATTTGTGGTAGCTTACATACAGGTTTATATAGAGGTGTTTTTTTTTCTGTCTTCTCCATACTATGGAGACTAGAACTGCTTGGTTTTAGCTATCAAACGAGATCTGAGTAGTTACCGCCTAGCATTGTGGGATATAGGGGAGCCTCGAGCCGGTGAAAATAGCTCTCGAGCTTTAGTATTGGCCGAGTCGGAGCTGAGGATCGGCTCCGAACCCATCCAGCAAGAAAGAAGACGAGAAGAAAACAACTAACATGGAACGTTATGGTAGGTACATAACTTCTCATTCTAAGCTTAGGCTACTGCAGCATTGATCATTCTAACATCCACTTTTATGGTGTTAACTTACACAACTGTTCTTTCTTTTTAGTCATTTGACTTTATCTATTCCTCTACTGTATCACTTATTTTTAGCACTTCTCAGTGCACTGGATTTATTTTCCTCTAAATTACTGGAAGCCATCAATTCTATTACAACTGTAGCTTGCAGTGCATTATGCTGAACAGTTGCAGTTCTGTTCTTTTCTGGTTAATTCCCCTTACTTTTTCCAAATGTCTTTTACGCTGGCATGTTATTACTAGCCAGTAAGTGAATTTTACCAACACTGGTAACTTTTACTGGCATTTTTTCACTGTATCTCAGTTTTCACACTGGGAGAACACTAATGAACATGTTACTCGTTAGCATCCATCTTGAAAGTCTCATGAAGATGTATATTAGTCTGACAAGGCAAGTTTTCACTTTTATCTGGAAAAAAATAGCAAGTTTAATTTTTTTGGACAAAGAATAATGATTCTACATAGACCTGAAGATGTTCATCGTGTTACCCTGCTGCAGTCATCACACTTGGGACTATCCTGCCGTCAGGCGGTCCCGCATTCGGTCCGAATTCCAGTGTCTTGGTCCGGAGTCGGTTGCTGTCGCTTCTTCCCTGACGTCAGAACACCAGGGGTATATCAGAGGCATCCAACGCTATTTTCTCCAGTCTTTCTTGCCACGCGGTGCCCTAAGCAGAAGCAGTTCGCAAGTGCCGGTCGGCCGACACCTGAGATTTTCGAATAGAGTTTCAGTCCGAAGTCTTCAAAGCTAAGTACCCCGTTGGGGAACCTTTTCTTGCCTCAGTCCGATGTCAGAAAAAGTTAACAATTGCATTACTTGTGGGAAGCAAATACCTCATAAGGACTTTCATTCTTTTTGTATACCTTGCCTAGGCCCAGACCACGACGTCACTGGTTGTTGGTTTGGTGCTAGGTTCAATAAGCGAACTATAAAGCGACACTTTGATTTCGCACGACACTACTTCAGTAGAAAATTTAATTACACTATGCCATTGGAGCACCCGTCTACTGGTGCGCATAAAAAATGCAAAGATAAAGACAGGCAGCCTAGATCCAAGCCTGACTCCGAGGTCTCGGCTGGGCCGGTCGCCGGTTCTCCGGTTTTCAGTGAGGCGCCTACGCAGCCCCTGGCTACCGCTGAATTGGATCCCCAGACCGCTTCAGATCCCCCAGCAGAGAGTTCTAGGCCAACGCATCCATTTTCTTTAGGCTCTACCGACGACTTTGCAGTAGGGGAAGCCGGTGCTGTAGAAACACCTTCGGTTTCTGAAGGTGTCTTCAGACCAACTACTCTCACCATAAAATCTTATGCTAAGCTTAAGACTCCTCTAAAACCAAAAAAGCCTACACTTCAGTCTCCAGGTCAAGGCCCTATGCCTAAGAAACAGATGCTTAAAATGGCTGAAGATTTGATTTCTTTGATCAGGGGTTCCCAACCCCGACAAAAGGCCTAGACAAGAGGAGGATTATGCCTCCTCTGATCAAGTGTCTGTTTCCTCAGGCTCCTCTGAGGAAAAGGATTATTCCTTTCCCCCTTATGAAGATTCTGATTCTGAAGACTCCATTCCCTTAGCTTCTCCCCCTGAAGATTATTCCTTTGGGGAAATCTTACATACCATGAGGGAACATTTCCACTGGGAAGGTCAGGACTACTCTGACTCAATGAAAAGGCTCTGAGAGTTTCTTTTACTCCCCCAGCACAGACCACTTGCTATCCCCCCAGTTTTGGACATTGTGGATGATGTTTTCTTAGAATCTAGTCTAAATCCAGAATGTTAAGTTGTCTATCTCGCCTTCATTCTTGCTGGATGGGTTCGGAGCCGACCTCGGCTCCGACTCGGCCACTCTAAAAGCTCGAGAGTTGGTTCCACCGGCTCGAGGCTCCCCTTATATCCCACAATGCTAGGCGTGAATTACCCCAGATCTCGTTTGCCGCTACAGCGATCGAGGTGTTGTTTTTCTACCGGCTTCAGGTCAGTGGTATTAGATCAGTCTAATAACTTTTAAACCCCTTTAGCTTAGTTTTTTTTTCTCTGTTTACCCATAGTGTACTGGATTTTTATCCTTTTCTACCCTTATCCAGCCCCTTTCCCACAAGAACTGATAAGTTTTTTCCTTAGGCCTTCGGGCCCTTCCATCCCTATAGTGGTGTGTTTGTGTTTTTGTAGGGATTTATATTGTATTACAAACTAACTAGATTTATTAGATTAAATTTAGTTTAAACTTTATTTTTGATAGTGTAATCAGTGTGTGTGTGTTTTTTGTGTGGTGGTTACACTTTCGGTTCCTTGAAAATGTCCAAGGATTCAAAGGTCTCAGGCTTCAAGAAGTGTGACTCGTGCTGTCAGAAAATGTCTCTGACAGACGGTCACACTTCTTGTGTGTACTGCCTGGGACCTTTACACCTGCAGGACTCTTGTGCTGTATGCCATGGCTTCAGCCCTAGAGTCCTGCAGGAAAGAAAAAACAAACTCATTCTAAGGGGTTTGCTTAAGCCTGAAGGTTCCCTAACTGCTACCTCGAGAAAACCTTCTAAGACCTCCACTCCAGCTTCAGAGTCGAGGCCTAAGGCTTCGAAACCTACTGCTACCCGGAGCCGATGAGTCTTTGACTACAGCTTCTGTGGTTCCCTCGGCTCCGGCTGGAGCTGAGGTATTGGAAATTCCTGGGTCGGCTCCGACCAGACCATCGGAGCCAACATCGAGAAAGAGGTCTAGGTCACCATCCCTTGGCTCCGTTCATTCGGCTCCAGCGTCCCCCTTGCTGTCTGAATGGAGCCATAGGTCTCACTCCTCTAGGTCATCGAGGCTTTCGGATCATGACCTTCAGAGGGTAGTGAGTCGACTTCTAAAGTCCGAGGCACTGGCCCAAATGCTTCAGAGCCCGACTCATCAGTCGATGCTTCAATCTGTCCCTCTAAATATTCCTCCTCCGACTCCTTTGAGCTCGGAGCCGGGGCATCTCGGAACCGAGACTGTGGTAGCGTCGGAGCTGATACATTTGTCTTCGGTTCCGTCGTCGGCTCCGATTTCTTCCTTTGAAGAATCTCGGCCGGACTTCCTAGTCGGCTCCGAGGGGTGAGTGGCATCGGACCCTTGTCCGACCCCGCTCTCCCTCTCGGTGCTTCGGCTCTGGTGAGTTCGGCTCCGACATTGGCCTCGGAGCCATCTCTGTCGGTGCCGAGGGAGGTTCTCAGCTTCTCGGAGCGGGGACCTTTGGCTCTGCCTGACAGGGGTGCGTTCGAGGTCATGCGGAGTGTGTTGGAACATGGTTCAACTCCACAGTCGGCTCCGTCCGCCCCTCCCTCTTCGGTGCCTCAGGTTAAGTCTACTCTCTCCCTCATCCCTGACCGCAGAGAGCCAACTCTTCAAGAATCCCCTGTGGGGATTTCATCCTCTTCCGAGGCCTCTCCTGATTTGGCAGGGGAGCCCCCTAGGAAGAGAAAGTGTAAGAGGAAACACATAGACTCACCTGAGTCTGTCACCTCTGACACAGATTTAGAGGATTCAGAGGGTTCCCCCCATTCCCCTTCTGAAGATGTCTCCTTTGCAGACATTCTAGAGATCCTCAAGCAGAGGGGAAATTGGCCAGCCCTTTACCCTTTGGAGGATGAATCTGTGTATCTTGAGGCGTTTGGCTCTCGCCCTTCCACCTCCTGGGTGTCTCCCCCCTTTGACCCCCTCATGCAGGTGTTAGCAAAGAAAGCATGGACGGCTCCTGACTCAGTGGACCCTACCCCCAGGAGACCTTCTAAGTTTATAACAGCACCAACTGATAAACAATTTCTGACCAAAGGAGTTACGGTGGATGCTATGGTGGTAGCTGCTGCCACCAAGAAGGAACTAGCTGATCCTTCAGTGCCTGTCCATCCCCCTAACAAGGAATCTAGGTCTATGGACAGGTACGGGAAGCGGATGTTTTCGTCAGCGACCTTTGCTATGCGTTCGCTGAACTACCTATGCCATTTCACTCGTCTCCAGAGAGACTTGATCAAGGAAGCGAGTGACATGTTGAAGGATCCTACAGCTGCAGGTTTTCAGGACAAGATGAACACCCAGCTGACTACCCTGAATTCTATAGCTAACTCCTCCATGCGCCTCCTTTCATATGCGGCTGATGGAGCGAGTAGAGCCGCAGGGACAGGTGTCGCCCTACGCCGGCATGCCTGGATGCGACTATGCAATTTTGCGGACCCCTTTAAAAAGTCTTTCACTAACTCCCCGTTTGATGGATCATCTCTCTTTGGTCCTCAGGTGAAAGAAACCTTGACTAGGTGCGAGACGGATGGCAAGACTTTGTCTGCCGTCGGAGTCCGTTTTTCTACTCCTTCTAGACCTTACCCCAAAGGCCAGAAAAGTGGAAAAATGTGGTTCCAAACAATCTCAAGGGAATTTGCCTGACGCACAGAGTCGGTTCCCCTCCAGAGGCAGAGGAGGGAACAATAATGGTAGACGTCGCCCCAGAGGCAGAGGGGGTCCGCAGAACCAGGGCAATCGAAACTTTTCCGATAAGCCCTTTCAGCATCCCTGAGGTGTTGCCCGACTGTCCACCTTCGAGGCAGTCGGGGAAGATTGTCACTGTACCCAGAAGCCTGGCTATCCCTAACTCAAGACAAGTGGGTACAGTCCATCATTTCGAAATCTATTCCATTCCCTTCGCATTCCAAACCAATCAAAAAAATCCCTTCCAGATGTTCCACCCACTCAAAGGGATCTTGCAGCTTTGGAAATTTCAAAGCTGCTTGCAAAAAGAGCAATTCAGCCAGTTCCAGCAGACCAGCAAGGATCCGGAATCTACTCCAGGTTCTTTTTAGTTCCAAAGAAAACAGGGGACTGGAGACCAATTTTGGATCTCAGTATCTTGAACAAGTCTGTCAAGAAAACAAGATTTCGGATGGTCACGCTACAGTCCATCCTTCCCTATTGGGAAAGGAAAACTGGATGTGCTCTATAGACCTTCAGGATGCGTACTATCATATAAAATGAACAGACGCTCCAGAAGATTTCTCCGCTTCAGGCTGGGAACCAGTCATTTTCAATTCAGAGCCCTGCCCTTTGGACTCACCACTGCCCCGGTGTTTACCAAATGCATGGCAGTGGTAGCTTCTCACCTGAGACGTCAAGGATTCCAGGTGTTTCCATATTTGGACGACTGGCTCCTCACAGCTCCCACCAAGCATCTTCTTCTAATGGCCAGAGACTACACCTTTCGCATTTGTCAAAAGTTAGGCATCTCAATAAATTGCGAAAAGTCTGTTTTGTCGCCTTGTCGTGCTATTACCTTCATAGGCAAATCTAGACACAGTCAACATGTCTGAGACTAACAGATCAGAGAATAACAGACATACAAACTAGTCTCGCTTCTCTTCAGCAGCAACAGAGTCAAAGCCAGGTTAGTTCTGAAAGTATTGGGGATTATGGCGGCTGCCATACCTCTGCTTCCATTAGCCAGATTCCACATGAGAATCCTTCAATGGATGCTCTTCACACAATGGTCATACCAGCAACTTCCGATGTCCCACACCATTATGATTACGCAAACATGCAAGAATCATCTTCTGTGGTGGATGTCTTCCCTCAGCTCTTCTTGGGAAGACCTTTTGTTCCTTCCTCCGGTTGCTACTCTGACAACGGACGCCTCCCTGATCGGGTGGGGGCATTATCAGGGCAGAAGTGTCCAGGGCATATGGCGACCAGGCGAATGCCACTTGCATATAAATGTTCTAGAGATGAGAGCAGTGCTTTTAGCGTTGCAAGCCCTTCAAGACTTTCTTCCCTGGGAACGATAGCAATCCAGACGGACAATATGTCTGTAGTGTGGTATATCAACAAACAAGGCGGAACCAGGTCCTATCCCTGTGTCGAGAAGCACTCAGACTGTGGCAATGGGCGATTTCTTCTCAGCGTTTCTGATAGCAACGCACATCCCGGAAGTCCAATCAAATCGCGGACAAGTTGAGCAGGGCTATCCTCATGCCTCACGAGTGGTCTCTGAAAGATTCTATTGAGAAAAATTTTTCTCAAGTGGGGTCAGCCTTGCTGCGACCTTTTGCTACTCCCCAAAACAGCAAGTGCAGAGATTATTTCACCCTATTCCGTTACCAGGCCAGCCCAGCAGAGACGCCTAGTCCAAGTTTGGCCCCGGGACTTCTGTATGCATTTCCTCCCTTCCCACTAATCTCTCAAGTGATACAGAAAGCTATCGCTCAGAAGGCCTCATTGATCCTCATTACTCCTTACTGGCCTCGACAGGTTTGGTTCCCCTTTCTACATCAATTTCTGTTGGAGCAACCTTGGCATCTGGACCTAGTTCCAGATCTTTTGATCCATCAGTCGGGTCAGTTACATCGCTCCTCCCTCTCTGAACCTCACTGCTTGGTTCCTCCAGTTCCTACCCTAGCCAGGCTTCCTCAAATATCTCACAATGTTCGAGATATTTTAATAGCTTCACATAAATCTTCCACTCGAAAATTTATCTTAGTAAGTGGAAACGTTTTGCCTATTGGGCTCAAGGAAAGGATTTAGATCCTTTCACTGCTCCCATCCATATGGTTCTTGATTTTCTAGCTGAACTCTTTCATGCAGGTTCATCTCCTTCTACTCTCAAAGTTCAATTGGCAGCTATATCTAACTTTCATGTAGGCATTTCAGAGTCTGCCATCATGTCCCACAAGCTTTGCAAAGCCTTTTGAAGGAGTTTTTCTTCTCAGACCTCCTATAAGAAATCCTCCTCCTCCTTGGGACCTTAATTTAGTGCTCAGTTCTTTGATTCTTCCCCCTTTCGAACCTGCAGCTTCCTGTTCATTAAAATTGCTGTCATGGAAGACTCTCTTTCTGGTAGCTATTACTTCAGCTAGAAGAGTTTCAGAACTTCATGCACTCAGCTGTCGACGTCCTTATCTGTTGTTCCATAAGGACAGGGTATCCTTACGAACCAACCCGTCCTTTTTACCTAAAATAGCCTCGACGTCTAACCTAAATCAAAGCATTGACCTCCTGTTTTTTCCAGAATATTCTAATAGGTCTGAACAAAAATTGCATTGGCTACATGTTCATCGTCAGTTAAGGTACTATTTGGATAGAACCAAACAATTCAGAAAATCTGACCAGCTGTTTGTCTCTTATGCAGAAGGCAGAAAGGGACTTTCTGTTTCCAAGGTATCACTATCTAGATGGCTAACATCTCTAATTTCCATTGTTTATGAAATTAGACACCAAAAGCTGCCTAACAAACCTAAAGCCCATTCCACCAGAGCTTTGGCTACTTCTCTAGCCTTCCAAGACAGACTGCCTATTGACACCATTTGTGCAGCGGCTACTTGGGCTACTCCTCACACTTTCATTTCACATTATAAGTTGGATTTAGCTTCTAGGCATAGAGCTAACTTTGGTACCACTGTTCTCAAGAGTCTGTTCCGTTAGGCCACCCGGGACAAGGTGCTAGGGACGCGGTCCCATCCAGCAAGAATGAAGGCGAGATAGACAACTTAACATTTAGAAGTTATGTTCTTACCATAACGTTCCATGTTAGTTGTCTTCTTCGCTTCTTCTTAAGGCCCCACCCTCCTTCCCCCTGGCCTGGACAGACCTAGAGGAGTTTGATTGTGACCTCTCTTTCTACCACCTCTTTGCTATAGGTATATGCTCTGCTGTGCATATTTCCTAGATCAGGCTTTAGGTCAACTTTCCTCTTCCCCTTGTTTATAGAGGTGGTCTATCTTTTCCAAGTTTTTTTCTGGTTGTATTATTAGTTGAGCCTAGCTCACAAACGAGATCTGAGGTAATTCACGCCTAGCATTGTGGGATATAAGGGGAGTCTCGAGCCGGTGGAACCAACTCTCGAGCTTTTAGAGTGGCCGAGTCGGAGCCGAGGTCGGCTCCGAACCCATCCAGCAAGAAAGAAGGCGAGAAGAAGACAACTAACATGGAACGTTATGGTAAGAACATAACTTCTAATTCTCTGCCTCCTGCACCAGCCAAACCAGACAGATACTATAGAGTGCCTGACTCACACAAATTCCTTTACAAAAGCCCTGTTGCTGATCCAGAGACAATCTCCCAGGGTCCCAAAGGGGCTAAGGCTTCAATGGCTAAAAATCTTGTACCCTCTGAAAGGGACTCCAGAGCACTAGATAGGTGGGGAAAGAAGGTTTACACCACAGCTACTCTAGCTATGAGAGCACTAAATTGTCAATTTCACATGCTTAAATACCAGTAATTCCTAATGTCTCAAATAAAACAAAAGATGAGCACGCACCCTCAATAGTCTGAATTCAAGGAAATGCAGGATCTGTTGCATGCAGCTGAACAGGTGGGCAAACATACTTTACAATGTGGTTTTGATGCCTTGGAAGCTTCCTCTAGAGCAGCTGTTACTGGGTCTGTTATATACGTAGGCATGCTTGGTTAAAGGAACAATCTCTGCCTGATCATGTTAAAGCAAAGCTACTGGATGCACACTTACAGCAGGATGTCTTATTTGGGGTTAAAGCAGAGGAGGTTTTAAAGAAAATGGAGGATAAAGCTAAATCTATGCAGACCGTCAAAGATTTCTTACAGGTACAGCCCCCACGCTTCAGCAGAAATTGGCCAACAAAAAATTGGTCCTTTCCAGCTTTTGACATACCACAGAGGGGTAAATACAGGCCCCCAAGGGGCAGAGGACAAGCACAAATCCCTTACAAACCTCACCAATGGGGCACTGCAACACAGAAGGGAGGAGAACACAGGTCCCAAACTACTAGAAGGCAAACACAATGACTTAAACCTCAAACTGCCAAGCAAAACTCTCTTGGCAGCTCCCTTGGGAGGAAAACTAGCACTTTTTGCAGACAACTGGTGCATAGTCACAAAGGACAAATCTCACACGGATACAGATTCCATTTCCACACCTTGCCAAGGATAAAATGAATGCCAAACCTGCCACAAAATCAATGAGCAGAGGCACAAAAACAAATTGCAGCTCTCATGGACATGAGAGACATTCAACTGGTACCTACACGGGAGCAAGGTCAAGGATTTTACTCAAGGCTCTTTCTATTCCCCAGAAAGGACAATGCTTGGAGACCCATTCTGGACCTTTCAATTTTAAACACCTTCTTGCAAGTACCCAAATTCAAGATGCTAACACTACAGCAGCTTCTTCCCATGTTGGGCAAGAAAGCTTGGCTAGTAACGTTGGACCTCAAGGAGGCATACCTGCATGTCCCTATCAGACAAAATTGCAGAAGATACCTCCGTTTCATTGCAGGTTTAACCCATTACCAATTCTCTGCACTGCCCTTTGGCTTATCTACTGCGCCCAGGGTCTTCACAAAATGCCTGGCACCAGTAATTGCATACTGCAGACAAAGAGGAATTCAAATATACCCATACCTGGACGACTGTCTCATCCAAGCAGAAAGCAAGGACATTCTCTTACAACAACTGGCTTTTGTAAAACATCTTCAAAGTTGCCTAGGCTACACAGTAAACGAAAAGAAATCAAAACTAGTGCCCTCACAAAATGACATTCCTGACTGCCAGCTTGAATACAACGGCCCAGATGGCTTATCTGATGCCAGACAAACAACTACAATTAACTCAATACTTCAGAACAATGGCAACAAAGACCCAACTCCCTGCAAGAAAAATTCTGCAGGCCTTGGGCTTTATGGCATCTTGCATACTACTAATACCATTTGCAAAACTGCATATGAGGAAATTACAATGGTACCTAAAAAGCGTATGGACTCAACACAGCCACAGCTTGGAAACAATGATACCTCTCATTCCCTGCCTTCAGCAGGAGTTTCTGTGGTGGTCACAGGCATGTCACCTCAACAAGGGTCAGCCTTCCACCCTACCCCCAGCCAGGCAAACTATGACAACAGATGCATTGGACTATGCCTGGGGGGCACACATGGCAGGACGGTGCGCTCAAGGCATATGGACAGCAGACCAAAGGAATCTGCACATCAATCAAAAAGAAATGCTAGCTGTACAAAATGCTCTGACAGCCTTCAAGGACCTCTTACATCCAGGACAGCTTATCATAAGGACAGACAACACCACAGTAATGTGGTACATAAACAAACAAGGGGGTACACACTCCTACCCTCTATGCAGGCAAGCAATGACCTTGTGGAACACAGCTCTGGCTTACCAAGTTCAATTACAAGCTCAATTCCTGCCAGGAAAAAAGAACACATTGGCAGACGACCTAAGCAGAAACATCATGGATCCCTATGAGTGGAAACTGGATCCAGAAGTATTCGCAATGATAGCTCAAAAATGGGGGCTCCCAGACATAGACCTGTTTGCCAGCCCTCAAAACTATCAGCTAACAAAATTTTGCACAAGGAATTTTCACCATCAAGCTTGGAAAGTGGACACACTTTCATTCAGTTGGAAAAAGCTAACAGTATGTGCCTTTCCTCCATTACCACTTCTCACAAATGTGCTACTGAAAGTCAGGATGGAGAGACCCCGAATGATACTCATTGCCCCAGACTGGCCACGCCAGCACTGGTACCCACTATTAAGGAATATGGCCCAGGGCCCACCATGGATTCTACCACAAATTACCCACCTGCTCACTCAGCAAGACAATCAGATTCTACACAGCCAGCTCAAAACCTTAAACTTGGCTGCATGGCAAATCACCTAAGCAACCAGCCAGCTCCTCTCTCACAAGCTGTTATGGATGTTATTCTGGAGGCCAGGAGGCCCAGCACCAGGAAAGCCTACTCAGACAAATAGAAAAGGTTTTGCGCCTGGAACCAAGCTAAAGGCCAAAATACCCTTCAGCCTGACATACCTCAGATTCTGCAATATTTAACTGAGATGTTACACAAAGGGCTTTCTTTTTCATCTATTAAAATCCACGCCTCAGCTATTTCTGCTCACTACAACACGGATCCTCCCTTATTTTCACATCCACTCCTAAGGCAGTTTCTTAGAGGGGCCAAAAGCATTAGGCCTCCCAGAAGAGCACCAACACCTACTTGGGACCTCAACTTTCTTCTGGAAAAACTCACGCTACCCCCTTTTGAGCCAGCTTTCTCAGCTGACTTAAAGTTTATATCATGGAAGACTGCCTTGCTGCTAGCAATTACTTCAGCTAGAAGAGTTTCAGAGCTTCAGGCACTAATGGCAGTAGAGCCTTTCCTCATTTTTCATCAAGAGAGAGTTTCTCTACGAACCAACCCCTCCTTTATGCCTAAGGTGGTATCCATTGTGGCTCTAAATCAAACCATCCATTTACCCACCTTCTTTCCAAATCCACAGAACAAAGGAGAATGACTCCTGCATTCCTTGGACATTCACAGGCAGGTACGTTACTACTTGGATAAAACTAAGGTTTTCAGAAAATCTGACCAGCTTTTTGTATCCTATGCTACAGCATCACAAGGAAAGGCTATCTCAAAACAGACCATTTTCAAATGGATAGGACATTGCATACGTTTTTGCTACACCCACCATGGAAAACCAGTTCCTGCTACCATAAGGCCCCACTCTACCAGGGCAGCAGCTACATCTACAGCCTTCCTCAGGGGGGTGCCAACCAAGGATATTCTGGAAGCTGCAACTTGGAGTTCAGTACACACCTTCACCAAACATTACCACTTACCACTTTACTCTAAGACTAGAGCTGGCTTCACCACTGCAGTTTTGCAGGGCCTTCTAGCCTCCTCTAACCCTGTTTGACTCCACCTCCCATCCTTAGCTTTGGGATTCTACCAAAGTGTGATGATTGCAGCAGGGTAACACGATGAACATAGTACAGTTTTGTACTTACCATAAATGTAGATGTTCGAGTGTATACCCTGCTGCAGTCCAGGTTACCCTCCCTCCATCCCCTCTGAACTAGCTGAACTTATCTCTACCACTCTATTCTATTCTACCTCTGTGGTGTATTTGCTTGTGCCTAAGGGTTTTGTTTAATTTTTCCATATAGCTATATATATATATATATATATATATATATATATATATATATAATTTTTTTTTTTTGCTGCCTACCTATTAGGGGCACCTGACATCTGGGGCAAGAAAAACTGAAGAAAATGGCATCGGATGCCTCTGATATACCCCTGACCCTCTGACGTTAGGGAAGAAGCGACAGCAACTAACGTCGGACCAAGACTTTGGAATTCGGGCCGACTGCGGGACCGCCTGACGGCAGGATAACCCAAGTGTGATGACAGCAGCAGGGTATACACTCGAACATCTACATTTACAGTAGGTACAAAACTGTACTTTTTGTTTAGTAGTCTTAATTATACCACGGAGATATAAAGAAACACTCTGGAAATGAACTATTTCCTATAAGACCAGCCTTATGTAATACCATCCATATGAAAGAATTCACATACATTTTTGACATATTTATTAATTATCATTTAGGACATAAACATACATTTATATAAAAGAAGACAAATCATGTTAACACAACACATTTACAAACATTATACATCACTTTTTTTTGATAACTATTATCTGTACAACATAACATAAATTGCTCAATTCCTGCTTCCCTTAAATCTCACTCCTCCACCAAAACATTATATCCGATGTTCTCAGTCTTCATTCTTTCTTGATGAATGGGACTCGGTTCTGATCCACGGAACTGGCTCGGCCATTATACAGCTCGCACCAGCCAAAAAACTCTCGAGCTGAGACTCTAGCCACAACACCCTTCTCTCTGTTACCTCAGATATCGTTTGCCACTCTGATAACAAGACATAACAGTCAATTCTCTCCAGCTAAATGCTTCAATTATATATTCTTTCTTAAAACTTGCTTTCTATATTTTAAGTAGTTTATTATTCTCTTGTGTCATTTTTAGTGTGTGTGTGTGTGTAAACCAGCTCTACCCTTCTGACCTAACGGTATTCTGTTACCATTGTTGGTAATTTTTCCCCTCTATTTTCCCTTTTAGGTAATCTCTTTCTGTGCCATCGCTGGGATTTCCCTCCCCTTTTACAGTTTTTTGGTATGCCGCCCTACCATTGTTATAACAAACTCCGGTGTCACCAATCAGCGTAAAAGTCACCAGCCGCCACAAGGAAATTGGTAAAAAACGATTTATTAAATCCACATAACGCCACGAACAACAAGTTGAAACGACATCCAAAAAGTTATACTGACAGTGCACAAAACGAAATGATGGGACGAACAAAAAACGCTAATTTTCCACAAATAACAATACAAGACGCCACACACGTTTAACAGTCAGGAAGGCCAGAAACGCTGGTTGAAAGCGCTTAACTGTTGAACGTGTGTGGCGTCTTGTATTGTTATTTGTGGAAAATTAGCGTTTTTTGTTCGTCCCATCATTTCGTTTTGTGCACTGTCAGTATAACTTTTTGGATGTCGTTTCAACTTGTTGTTCGTGACGTTATGTGGATTTAATAAATCGTTTTTTACCAATTTCCTTGTGACGGCTGGTGACTTTTACACTGATTGGTGACACCGGAGTTTGTTATAGTGTTTGTTGCACTAATTTCTTTTCTGATGTTGATCCCTACCATTGTTGGTAGTTTTCTTCTCTGTCCTTTAAGTGTTTGTGTGTGTGAGACGACTTTGAAATGGCGGAAAAGCAGAAAGGCACATCGGGTTTTAAGCAGTGCCAAGATTGTGGAAGAAAAATGCCCAATTTAGACAGCCATTTTTTGTGTATATATTGCTTGGTGTGCCCCGTTTAGAAACTAATTGTAAGAACTGCCAGGGTTTAGTTCTAAAACACTGGAAGAATGCCGAAGTAAGTTAATTTTGAAAGGATTGATGTTATGTTGTCCTATCTCGCCTTCATTCTTGCTGGTTGGGTTCAGAGCCGAACCTCGACTCTGCTGCATACCAAAGCTCGAAAGCTTCAACTGGCTCGAGACTACAACCTGTCCCATGATGTTTAGCGGCTGAACCTTAGATCCCGTTTGCTGCTTGAAGCATCGGGATTGCCTTCTGTGGCTCAGGCTAGTAATTTTTTTTATTATATATTTTTTACTATATTTTCTCTAAAAATATGCATATTAGACTCTTATATACCTTCCCAATCCAACTAGTGTGCTCGTGTGTGTTATTATTACTTGGGTGTGTCTTAGGTTGTTCTCCTTGGCCCCTTGTTTTTTCTCTTATTCCCCTTAAATAATCTGTTTAAATTAGAGGATTCTTTCTATTTAACCCCTTTCTTTCTTCAGGGCTTCTTTCCCTTTGTATCAAGGAGTCGCCGTTTAAGTTAGTGGTGTCTCCTTGGGTTGGAGGAGACTGTTGTTTAACTTGAAGACTTCTCCTCCTCCCATCCCTTTCCTAAAAAAAAAAAAAAAAAAAAAAAAAAAAAAATCTCTTTCTACTTCCCTTTTATTGCAGTTATTGTAGTTACTGTTAGCTGGTATTGTTGTTGTTATTATTGGCTTAAAAGATGGCTAAATAACCTGTTGAGGAGTTGAGACAATCTGGTTTTAAAAAGTGAGATTCGTGCACCCGGGAAATGTCTCTAACAGATGGACACACAAGATGTTCTTATGTTTCACTGTTGCAGTCATTACATTTGGGTAATCTGCTTGCAGGTTGCACTCAGTCAGCCTGATTAACAAAGTCTTGGGTTCTGCTTCGGTTGCTGCTCCTTCTTCCATGACGTCAGGTCATCAGGGGTATAAAACATGCAGCCGACGCCATTACATCAGTCTTTGTTGCCTTGCAGTGCCCGAAGCAGAAGCAGTTCGCAAGTGCTGGTCGGCTGACTCCTGAAATTTTCATTTTCGAGTTTCAGAACCGAAGTCTTTAACTTAAAGCTAAGCACCCCATTGGGGAAACTTTTTCTTGCTCCTTACCGATGTCAGTAAAAGTTAATAATTGCTTTACTTGTGGAAAGCAAATACCTCATAAAGATTTTTATTTGTACTGTATTCCTTGCCTAGGTCCTGACCACAACGTATCTTGCTGTTGGTTTTGTGCTTTATTTAATCAGCGACTATCCGTCGTTGGCATATTTTTGCCTCTAAATATTTTGGTTCTCAGTTTAATTATCCAGAAATGTCATCAGTTAGCCATCCGACTACCGGGATTACGAAAAAACGCAAAGATAAAGATAGAGACAGGCCGCCGAGGTCCAAAGCTGCGGACGACGCTTCTCCTAAGCCAGTCGCCAGTTCGCTGGTACTCAGTGAGGCGCTTTCGCAGCCCCTGATACCCACAACATCTGATTTGCAGGCCTCTACTGAGACCCATTCGGAGTCTGGCATGCCGCGATATAATTCAATTATGGAACCCGCGGATGTCTCTACCTTAGATGGGTCTGGAGCCGCTGTGCAGGCACCAGCTTCTGAGGGTGTATTCAGGCCTACAGACTTGCATATTAAATCGATGCCTCCTTCATTACTAAGGTCTAAATCTTGATCCATGTCTAAAAAACCGACGCCCAGGCCACATGCTCAGGCCCCTATGCCTAAAAAACAAATGATAAAAATGGCTGAAGATCTAGTAACTCTAATCAAAGGTAGTCAACCCCCCCCCCCCCCCCAAGAGGCCTAGGGCTGAGCTTGATTATGAATCTTCTGATCAGGATTCTGTTTCTTCTAACTCTTCTGATGACCTGGATTTGTCCTTGTCTACTTATGAGGATTCTGATGCAGGGGATTCCATTCCCTCTTCTCCCCCTCCTGAGGATTTTTCTTTTGGGGAAACCTTACATACTTTAAGGGAGCATTTTCACTGGGAAAGCCAGGAATTTTCTGATTCAAAAAAGAGGCTTAGGGATTTCCATCTTCTACCTCAGCATAGGCCTTTGGCTATTCCTCCTGTACTAGACATTGTTGATGATGTTTTCTCGGAATCCAGTTTGGCCCCTGATTCCCAGCCTCCTGCTCCTAGTAAACCTGACAGATACTACAGGGTTCCTGAGTCCCACAAGTTCCTTTTCAAAAATCCTATTGCAGATCAAGAGACTATTTCTCAGGGGCCCAAGGGCATTAAGACTTCTACTGCTAAAAATCCTACCCCTTCTGATAGACTCCAGGGCGCTGGATAGATGGGGAAAAAAGGTTCATACTTCAGCAACCTTGGCAATCAGAGCTTTAAACTGCCAATTTCATATGTTAAAATATCAGCAACATGTCATTGGACTGCTTAAACAGAAAATTATGTTCATTCCTGACTGTGTGGAAAATAAAGACTTACAGGACTTAATGCATTCTGCTGAACAAGTTGGAAAACATACTTTGCAATGTGGTTTTGATTCTTTAGAGGCCTCTGGCAGGGCTGCTGTTACTGGGTCTGTGCTTAGAAGGCATGCTTGACTTAAGGAGCACTCTTTGCCTGATCATGTTAAAGCTAAATTGTTGGATGCTCCTTTAAATCAGGACCGTCTGTTTGGCAACAAGGCTGAAGAAGTTCTTAAAAAGATGGAAGATAAAGCTAAATATATGCAAACTGTTAAAGATTTTTTACAAGTGCAACCTCCTAGATTTAGTAGGCACTGGCCTACTAAGAATTGGTCCTTTCCAGGTCTTCTCAAGCCAAATCCAAACACAGCAAAAACCCCAGGTTTCAGTCCCAGGGGACTCTCAGAACTAAGCAGTGGGGGGCCTCCACTTCCAAATCTGGGAATAACAAGACACCCCCTATGGTAAACAGTCTCAATCACTTCCTTTTAAAATTTCCAAGTACTTATCTTCTGACCGCCCCTTTGGGGGGAAAGATTGCTCTTCATGCAAAGAACTGGGAACTCATAACCCAGGACAAATGGGTTTTAAATATTGTGTCCCAGGGATACAGAATTCATTTCCATACGTTGCTAACACCAAATGGGTGGCCGGACCTGCCCCCAAATCAGTGGGCAGAGGCTCAAAAAACAAGTCCTTTCTCTCTCAAGCATGGGGGGCTATTCAACTGGTAACAGAAGAGGAAAAGGGAAAATCATGGTGTCACATCCTGGACCTGTCTACTCTAAACACCTTTCTGGAGTTTCCAGAATTCAAGATGCTGACTCTTCACCAATTACTTCATATGCTAGGCAAAGACGCCTGGTTGGCAACACTAGATTTAAAGAAGCATACTTGCACATCCCAATCAGGGAATCTTGCAGAAGATACCTACACTTCATAGCAAGCTACACGCATTATCAGTTCTCTGCACTGCCGTTTTGCTTGTCCCAGGGTATTCACAAAGTACCTGGCTCCAGTTATTGCATTTTGCAGGCAAAGAAGTATTCAGATGTACCCAAACTTGGACGATAGTCTAATTCAGGCAGAAAGCCAGGACATACTTTTGAATCATCTGGCGTTTGTAAAAAGGGTTCTAACTTGTCTGGGGTACACTATAAACGAAAATAAATCACAACTGGTACCCTATCAACAAATTACATTCCTGGGGGCAAGCTTGAATACAACTTCCCAGATGGCTTACCTCACGGCAGAAATGCAAATTCATTTGATTAATTTATTTCAAACAAGTGGCCACAAAACCCTGCTATCTGCAAGACAAATACTGCAAGCCTTGGGGTTCATGGCCTCCTGCATTTTTCTAATTCCATATGCAAGACTGCATATGAGGAAACTACAGTGGTATCTAAAAAGCCTATGGAGTCAACATTCTCACAGCCTAGGAACAATGATTCCTATCATACCTTGTCTACGCCTAGAGTTCCTCTGGTGGGCAGAGGCCTGCCACCCAAAACAAGGAACTACCATTCACACTACCCCCTGCCACCCAAACCCTAACAACAGATGCATCAGACTATGCATGGGGGGCTCACCTGGCAGGGAAGTGCATTCAGAGCAAATGGAACCAAAGTTAAATGCACCTACATATCAATTAAAAAGAAATGTTAGCTATACAGAATGCTCTGACAGCCTTCAAGGACTACATTCTTCCAGGACAACTAATGGTAAAGACGGACAACACCAAGGTTATGTGGTACATAAACAAGCAGGGGGGTACACATTCCTACCCCCTCTGCAAACTAGCCATGGCATTGTGGAACACAGCCTTGAGCTAACAGTTGCACCTACAAGCTCAATTCCTGCCAAGAAAATTAAATACACTGGCAGACAGACTAAGCAGAATCGTCATGGACCCACATGAGTGGAAACTGGAACCAAGAATTTTCAACATGTTGACAAGCGAATGGGGGTGCCCAGACATAGACCTATTTGCCTCCCCCCAGAACTACCAATTGGACAAGTTTTGCACAAGGACTCCCCACAAACAAGCCTGGAAAGTGGATGCTCTGTCCTTCAGCTGGAAAAACCTATCAGTCTACGCCTTCCCCCCGCTGTCTCTGCTCTCCAAAGTTCTAGTAAAAGTCAAACCGGACAAACCAAGGGTGATTTTGATTGCTCCAGACTGGCCGTGCTAACACTGGTACCCCGACTTGCGCAGTGTCACAGTTATCTCCATGGCACCTGCCTCAGACCCCTACCCTGCTGTCTCAGCAGGAGAACCAGATTCTGCACCCTCAACTTCCAACATTGAACCTTGCAGCCTGGCTAATTACTTAAACATACCCTTATCATCCCTCAGCAAACTTGTGATGGATGTCATCTTATAGGCAAAGAGGCCTAGTAGTAGAAAATCTTATGCTGAAAAATGGAAAAGATTCTGTGCCTGGAACCAATCTCAGGGGATGAGCAGAGCAGCGCCCAATTTACCTCCGATTTTGCAATACTTAACTGAGATGCTTCACAAGGGCCTGTCTTTTTCCTCCATTAAAATCCACGCCTCAGCCATTTCAGCTCATTATAACACAGAACTCTTCTCTCATGCTCTGCTCAAGCAGTACCTCAGATGGACCAAAAATTTTAGACCACCCAGGAGAGCTCCAACCCCAGCCTGGGACCTTAACTTTGTATTGGAGAAACTCACTATACCTCCTTTCGAGACAGCTGCTACTGCAGACTTAAAATTTCTTTCTTGGAAAACAGCTTTCCTTTTAGCAGTCACTTCAGCTAGAAGGATATCTGAATTGCAGGCCCTTATGGCAGTGGAGCCTTTCATCATCTTCCATGCGGATAGGGTGTCACTCAGGACCAATCCATCCTTCATGCCCAAGGTGGTATCCAGTGTGGCTGTTAATCAGTCCATTCATTTGCCAACCTTCTTTCCCAATCCAAAGAACAAAGGGGAACGGATTCTGCATTCCTTGGATGTGCACAGACAACTTAGATTCTACTTGGACAGGACTAAACCTCGAAGAAAATCTGAACAACTGATGGTAGCATTTGCTGCAGGGGCAGAGGGGAAGGCTATTTCAAAACAAACCATTTCTAAACAGATGAGCCATTGCATTTATTTCTGCTATAAGCACCATGGAAAACCTATCCTCAGAGGATCAGATCTCACTCCACCAAGGCTGCATCTACTTCTGCAGCCTTTCTCAGAGGTGTTCTTACCAGGGACATCCTAGAAGCTGCTACCTGGAGTTCTGTACATACTTTCACCAAGCATTACCATTTGCCAATTTTCTCTAAATCCAGAGCTGGCTTTGCCACTGCTGTCTTGCAGGGCCTTATAGCTGGCCCTAATGCTATATAAACTCCTCCTCCCAACCATAGCTTTGGGAATCTACCCAAATGTAATGACTGCAACAGTGAAACATGAAGAACATAGTACAGTTGTGTACACTTAACATAAATGTAGATGTTCGAGTGTATTCACTGTTGCAGACCTGGTTACCCTCCCTCCAGCCCCATAACTTCTTCTGGCTATACCACTACTTTCCTTTACTATGCTTAAAAGCCTTTAGATCTATTTGCTTTTTGTTGGATGTATACCTTTGTATTTTGTATTTTTATTTGCTCCCCATTAGGGGAGGCACCTGACATCTGGGGCAAGAAAAACTGATGTAATGGCGTCGGCTGCATGTTTTATACCCGATGACCTGACTTCATGGAAGAAGGGACAGCGACTGACACAGGACCCAAGACGTTGTTAATCAGGCCAACTGAGGGCAATCTGCAAGCAGATTATCCAAATGTAATGACTGCAACAGTGAATACACTCGAACATCTACATTTATGGTAAGTGTACACAACTGTATTTTGTGTGTATTGTCTAGGAGCAGTCCATCTTCAGGACTCTTGCTCCATTTGTCATGGCTTTAGTGCAAGGGTTTTACAGGAGAGGAAAAACAAACTCATTTTGAGGGGTATGTTGAAAGGCCCTTTTGACGAAGGTAATCGGTCCTCAAAATCGGATAAGACAAAGAATTCGGTGACTGTGTCTGAGCCGTCAACCAGTCAAAAAGATACAGTAACTTCGGATCCAAAGGTTCTCAGTTCCAACAAATCTCGCACTCCCTCGGTTCCATCTGAGTCTTCGGAGCCGTTGCAATGCCGAAAAAGGAGTTGGTCACCATCATTGGAGCCAATACACTCAGTGCCGCAATCTTTTCTATTACAGTCGGTGGCAGGTAGTCACAGGTCATCAACCCATTCCACTCGGTCCTCCAGGTTATCGGATGCTGACGTGGAGCGGGTGGTGAAGAGGTTGCTGTGGATGTGGGCCCTAGCAGAAATTCTTTTGAGCCCAGTCCATCGGATCATGGAGCCGACCACTGTATCTCTGATGCCATCTGATGTTCATCGTGTTTCACTGTTGCAGTCATTACACTTGGGTTATCCTGCTAGCAGGCGACCCGCAGTCGACCCGAGTTCCAAAGTCTTGGTCCGGCGTCGGTTGCTGTTGCCTCTTCCCTGACATCAGTGAGCCAGGGGTATAAAAGTTGCAACCGATGACATTTTCTCCAGTCTGTCTTGCCGCGCGGTGTCCGAAGCAAAAGCAGTTTGCAAGTGCCAGTCGGCTGACTCCTGAGATTTTCAAAATTGAGTTTCATAACCGAAGTCTTCAATAAAGCCAAGTACCCCATTGGGGAAACATTTTCTTGCTCCAGACTGATGTCAGTAAAAGTTAATAATTGTATTTCTTGTGGGAAGCAAATACCTCATAAAGACTTTCACTCTTACTGTATTCCTTGCCTAGGCCCTGACCACAACGTCACTAGTTGTCGGTTTTGTGCTAGATTCAATAAATTCACTATTACACGTCGGTTTGATTTTGCTTTACATTATTTTGGCCGAAGGTTTAATTACATAATGCCGTCGGAACAACTGACCGGAATTTATAAAAAACGCAAAGACAAAGAAAAGGACAGGCATCCGAGGTCCAAAACCAATGACGAAGCCTCTTCTAGGCCAGTCGCCGGTTCGCTAGTTCTCAGGTGCTTTCGCAGTCCCTGACACCCGCTACCTCAGAGCCACAGGCTGTAACCGGCAGCCACGTGGAGACACCGAGGCCTGTGGAAACTCAGGTATTGGGCCTACGGAAACTATACCCTCAGATGGGTCTGGAGCCGCTGAGCAGGCATCGGCTTCTGAGGGGGTTTTCAGACCTTCACAGCTTACAATTAAGCCCACTACAGCAGCAAAGGCAAAGTCAAAGTCAAAACCACCATTAAAGACAAGGAAACAAGTACAGCATTCTCCAGAACAGTCATCCATGCCAAAGAAACAGATGCTTAAAATGGCCGAAGAACTAATTACTTTAATCAGGGGTTCCCATCCCACTCCTGACAAAAGGCCTAGGCAAGACACTGATTATGATTCCTCTGACCATGTTTCCATTTCCTCTGATTCCTCTTCTGATCAGGGATATTCTCTCCCTCCCTATGAGGACTCTGATGCAGAAGAGTCCATACCTTCAGCCTCCCCACCTGAGGATTATTCTTTTGGGGAAACCCTGCAGACCATGAGGGAGCATTTCCATTGGGAGAGCCAGGATTATTCAGAATCCAAGAAAAGGCTCAGAGACTTCCTTTTATTGCCTCAGCACAGGCCCCTGGCTATCCCCCCTGTGCTTGATATTGTTGATGATTTTTCTGAATCCAGTCTGTCTCCTGATTCTTTACCCCCCTGCACCAGTCAAGCCAGACAGGTACTACAGAGTCACTGACTCTCATAAATTTCTTTACAAAAACCCCTCTGCAGACCCAGAAACAATTTCTCAGGGTCCTAAAGGGGTTAAGGCTGCCACTGCTAAAAATCCTGTCCCCTCAGATAGGGATTCCAGAGCTCTGGACAGATGGGGGAAAAAAGTTTACACTTCTACTTTAGCTGTAAGAGCTTTAAACTGTCAGTTTCACATGCTTAAATACCAACAATACCTCATGTCATTTTTAAAACAGAAAATGGTTTCAAATACAGAAGGTCCTGACAGTAAGGAAATGCAGGATTTATTGCATGCAGTTGAACAAGTGGGAAAGCATACTCTGCAATGTGGTTTTGATTCATTAGAGGCTTCTTGTAGAGCCGCAATTACAGGCTCTGTTAGTCGAAGGCATGCTTGGTTGAAAGAACAAAGTTTACCTGACCATGTTAAAGTAAAATTATTGGATGCTCCATTACAGCATGATACTTTGGTGTTAAGGCAGAAGAGGTGTTAAAGAAAATGGAGGATAAAGCAAAGTCAATGCAGACAGTGAAAGATTTCTTACAGGTTCAACCACCTAGATTTAGCAGAAACTGGCCTTCAAAAAATGGGTCCTTTCCAGTGTCAGACAAGGCCACAAAGAGGCAGATACAGACGCCCAAGAGGCAGATCTCAGCCCCAAGGCTCCTACAGACCTAAACAGTGGGGTGCTTCAACCCCCAAAGGAGGGAGAAGACCAATCACAACCTTATAAGAAACAGTCCCAATTACTTCCCTCTGCAAATGCCAAGCACCTACCTTTTGACAGCACCCGTAGGGGGGAAGCTAGCACTTTTCTCAAACAATTGGCACATGATCACCCAGGACCAATGGGTGCTGAATATTGTTTCTCAGGGTTACAGGTTCCACTTCTACACGCTTCCAAAACCAAAAGGTATGCCAGACCTGCCACAAAACCAATGGACAGAGGCACAAAAACAGATTGCTGCTCTTATGGACATGGGAGCTATTCAAAAAGTTCCACAGCAAGAACAGGGACAAGGATTTTACTCAAGACTTTTCTTAGTACCCAGAAAAAACAAAGCCTGGAGACCAATACTGGACCTGTCAATCCTAAATACTTTCCTGGATGTTTCAAAATTCAAAATGTTAACACTACATCAACTTCTGCCCATGCTGGGCAAGAAGGTTTGGCTAGTTACTTTGGACCTCAAGGAGGCATACCTGCATGTCCTAATCAGACAGTCTTGCAGAAGATACCTCAGATTCATAGCAGGCTCAATGCATTACCAATTCTCTGCACTGCCTTTTGGCTTATCTACTGCGCCCAGGGTCTTCACAAAATGCCTGGCACCAGTAATTGCATTTTGCAGACAAAAAGGAATTCAACTATATCCCTACTTGGACGACTGCCTTATTCAAGCAGAGAGCAAGGACATTCTTCTAAAGCATCTGGCATTTGTAAAAAGATTGCTAATTTGCCTAGGGTACACAGTAAACGAAAAGAAATCAAAACTAGTGCCCTCTCAAGAGATAATATTCCTGGGTGCAAGCTTAAATACAACTGCCCAGATGACTTATCTCACGCCAGACAAACAAAGACAACTGACTCATTACTTTCAAATGATGGCAACAAAAACCCAGCTCCCTGCAAGAAAAAATTCTGCAGGCCCTGGGCTTCATGGCATCCTGCATTCTACTAATTCCATATGCAAAACTGCATATGAGGAAACTACAATGGTATCTAAAAAGTGTTTGGACTCGGTATTGTCACAGCCTGGAGACAATCATAACTTTAATTCCCTGCCTGCAACAGGAGTTTCGATGGTGGGCCTAGGCCTGTCACCACAAGGGACAGCCTTTCACTTTACCCACAGCCAGGCAGATAATAACAATGGATGCATCAGATTAAGCCTGGGGGGGCACATATGGCAGGAAAATGTATTCCGGGCACGTGGCCCAAGGAACAAATGCATCTTCACATCAATCAAAAAGAGATGCTAGCTGTACAGAGTGCCCTGACAGCTTTCAAGGACCTACTACATCCAGGACAACTATTAATAAAGACGGACAATACCACAGTTATTTGGTACATAAACAAGCAAGGGGGCACACATTCCTACCCCCTATGCAGGCAAGCCATGACTTTGTGGAACACAGCACTTGACCTATCAAGTACATCTGCAGGCACAATTCCTGCCAGGAACAAAAAATACACTGGCAGACGAACTAAGCAGAAATCTCATGGATCCTCACGAATGGAAACTAAATCCACAGGTGTTCAGCATGATAACGAGGAAATGGGGACGCCCAGACATAGATCTTTTTGCCTCCCCGCACAATTACCAAATACAGAAATTCTGCACAAGAACTTATCACTCTCAAGCATGGAAAGTCGATGCTCTATCATTCAGCTGGAAAGGCCTGACAAGTCTATGCCTTCCCTCCGATGCCTCTCCTTACCAAGGTACTCCTAAAAGTCAGAGAAGAAAGGCCAAAAATGATCCTGATTGCCCCAGACTGGCCACGACAGCACTGGTACCCAATCCTAAAGAGCTTGTCTCAAGGCCCAGCTTGGCCTGTACCTCAAATTCCTCATCTTCTGACACAACAAAACAATCAGATTCTGCACAGTCAACTCAGAACCTTAAATCTGGCAGCATGGCAGATAATGTAGCCACTCAGACTGCACCTCTCTCTAAAGCTGTTATGGATGTCATTTTAGAAGCCAGGAGGCCCAGCACTAGGAAATCTTATGCAGAAAAATGGAAGAGATTCTGTGCTTGGAACCAGGCACAAGGGCTCGAACCACTTATCCCTAATATACCTCAGATTTTTCAATACCTAACTGAGATGCTGGACAAAGGCCTATCTTTCTCATCAATTAAGATCCATGCCTCTGCCATTTCAGCTCATTACAATACGGAACCTCCTATTTTTTCACATCCTCTACTACGACAGTACCTCAGAGGGGCAAAAAATATAAGACCCCCAAGGAGAGCACCAGTACCAACTTGGGATCTCAACTTTGTTTTAGAAAAACTCACACTGCCTCCTTTTGAACCAGCCAGCACAGCTGATCTAAAATTCTTATCATGGAAAACTGCTCTGCTCCTAGCAATAACTTCAGCAAGAAGAGTCTCAGAGTTACAGGCATTAATGACTGTGGAACCTTTCATCATTTCTCATCAGGACAGGGTCTCTCTTAGGACAAACCCAACATTCATGCCAAAAGTGGTCTCCAATGTGGCCTTGAACCAAACCATTCATTTAACTACTTTCTACCCAAATCCCCAGAATAAAGGGGAGAGACTTCTGCACGCTTTGGATATACACAGACAGCTGCAATTCTACTTGGACAAAACAAAAGCTTTCAGAAAAACTGAGCAACTGTTTGTAGCCTATGCTGCAGGATCACAAGGAAAGCCTATTACAAAGCAGACAATTTCAAAATGGATAGGCCACTGCATCCGCTTCTGTTATGCACAACATGGCAAATCAGTGCCTAAGGGCATCAGGCCTCATTCTACCAGAGCAGCAGCCACTTCAGCAGCTTTTCTCCGAGTACCACCAACCAAAGACATTTTAGAAGCTGCAACCTGGAGCTCAGTGCCCACTTTCACCAAGCACTACCACTTACCTCTCGGCAGGCTTTGCCACTGCAGTTCTGCAGGGCCTGGTAGCCTCTCCAAATCCAATTTAGACCCAGCCGCCCAACCTCAGCTTTGGGATTCTACCCAAGTGTAATGACTGCAGCAGTGAAACATGATGAACATAGTACAGTTGTGTACCTACCATAAATGTAGATGTTCGAGTGTATTCACTGTTGCAGTCCAGGTTACCCACCCACCATCCCCCTTTTCATTGCTGGGACTTTTCTGTACTTCTCAACTCTATACAACCTATGTGGTGTATTTGCTTGTAGATGAAGGAAATGTTTATAGTAATATATGCATGTTTTTTTTTTTGGCATAATTTTATCTTTCCAGCCTTCCTATCTGGGGCAAGAAAAACTGAAGAAAATGGCGTCAGTTGCAACTTTTATACCCCTGGCTCACTGACGTCAGGGAAGAGGCGAATGCAACCGACGCCGGACCAAGACTTTGGAACTCGGGCCGACTTCGGGTCGCCTGCCAGCAGGATAACCCAAGTGTAATGACTGCAACAGTGAATACACTCGAACATCTACATTTATGGTAGGTACACAACTGTACTTTCCTCCTCTGACTCGATTGAGTTCGGAGTTGGAGTGTCAGGAAGTCGTTGTGGTGGAATCGGCGGAGCCAGTAATCACTCACGATATCTCTGTTCCGATGTCTGCTCCGATCTTGTTGATGCTATCTTCCATTGAGAGATCTGGGAGCTGACACTCCCTGGTCGGCTCCAGGAAGGGGGGGAATCAAGTCAGACCCTTGTCGGAACTGACTCTCCCACTTGGCGCTTCGGCGCAGGTGAGTTCGGCTCCCACATCTGCCTTGGAGCCACCCTCCTCAGCGCCAGGGAGATCTCCCTGTCTTCGGGACTGGAGTCTCTCTCGGCCCAGGACCGCTGTGCCTTCGAGGTGATGCAGGGAGTGCTCTCCACTGAGTCTGCTCCACCTTTGGCTCCAGCCACTCTTCCCACTAAAGGGCCGGCGTCTTCTGCTTCATCATTCCTCCATCAGCCCTAGAGTAGAGAGTCAGTGCCCCAGGAAACCCCAATGGGTGGAACCTCCTCTTCCGACACCTCCCCAGAACATCCCCCCAAGGAGGTCCCTCAGAAGAAGCAGTGTAAGAGGCAGCACAGACTCCCCTGAGTCTGTCACCGCTGATACCGACTTAGAGGATTCGGAAGGGTCCCCACGGTCGCCTTCTGAGAATGTCTCTTTTTCAGAGATCCTTGAGATCCTTAAACAGAGGAGCGGCTGGAAATCCCTCTGCCCTTCTGAGGATGAGTCGGTATACCTGGAGGCATTTGGCTCTTGCCCCTCCACCTCTTGGGTGTCTCCACCCTTTGACCTGCTCCTGGGTGTTGAGTCGGAAGATGTGGGACTCTCCCGAGTCAGTGGACCCCTTTCTGAGGAGGCCAAATAACTTCATTATGGCCCTGGAAGATAGACAATATTTAAGAAAGGGAGTTCCAGTAGATGCGATGGTGGTGGCAGTGGCCACAAAGAAGGAGTTAGCGAAACTTCTGCATCTGTCCATCTGCCGAATAAGGAGTCTTGTACGATGGACAGATATGGGAACTGTATGTTCTCCTTAGCGGCCTTTACCTTACGGTCACTGAATTACTTATCACATTTTACCTGACTCCAGAGGGATCTCCTGAAAGAGCTGGGAGATACCCTACAAGGTGCTTCAGCCCAGGGTTTATCGGATAAGATAAAGTCCTAGCTTGTGACATTAACTTCTATTACAAACTCCTCCATACGCCTAATTTTTTATGCAGCCAGTGGAGTGAGCAGGGCAGCAGTCACAGGAATAGCTCTTAGGGACATTCCTGGATGCACCTTTGCGAGTTTGCTGAACCTTTCAGATCTTCCTTTATTGATGCCCCGTTTGATGGCTCGTTCTTGTTTGGACCAAAAGTAAAAGAGACTCTCACTAGGAGCAAGCAAGATGGCAAGACTCTGTCTGCCTTCGGAGTGTGTTTTTCTGCCCCTAACAGACCCTATCCTAAAGGTCAAAAGAGCAGAAAAATGTGGTTCTGGAAGTCCAAAGGAGCCTTGCCAGACGCTCATGGTGATCCTTTCCCCAAGGGTAAAGGGGGGGGGGATAACATTGAAAGACGCCGTCCACGTGGTATGGGGGGGTCTGCAGAACCAGGGCGACAGATACAATGTTCTTCGTGTTTCACTGTTGCAGTCATCACACTTGGGTTATCTGCCTACAGGTAGCCCTCAGTCGGCCCGAATACCAGAGTCTTAGAATTTCTGCGTCAGATGCTGTCGCTTCTTCCATGATGTCAGGTCGTCAGGGATATAAAACAGGCAGCCGATGCCATTATATCAGTCTTTCTTGCCGAGGAGGAGCCCAAAGCAGAAGCTGTTTGCAAGTGCCGGTCGGCCACTACCTGAAATTTTCGTTTTTGAGTTTGTAGTCCTGAAGTCTTCTAAAGCTAAGTATCCCATTGGGGATTATTTTTTCTCGCTCTAACCGATGTCAGAAAAAGTTAACAATGGTCTTGCCTGTGGAAAGCAAACACCTCACAGAGATTTTCATTCTTACTGCGTCACATGTTTAGGCCCAGACCACGACATCCCGCTGGTTTTGTGCCTTGTTTAATGCCCAAACCATTCGTCAGGCTATCTTTGTAGCTAAATTCTTTCACTCTCATTCTCCGTATTCCAAAATGACTTAGATAAGTCATCCGACTACCGTTCTTCTGAAAAAATGTAAAGATAAAGACCGCGACAGACCGCATAGGTCCAAAACTGCCGATGACGCTTCTGTTAAGCTAGTCGCCAGTCCACCGGTACTGAGTGAGGCGCCTTTACAGCCCCTGATGCCTGCTTCTACAGATTTGCAGGCTTCTGCTGAGACCCATTTGGAGTCCCAGATGCTTCTTCGACTATGCAACCTGCGTATGTCTCTACCTTGGATGGGTCCGGAGCCGCTGTGCAGGCACCGTCTTCTGAGGGTATATTCCGACCTACCGATGTTCGAATTAAACCGACAACTTCGTTTTTAGCTAAAACTACTGAGTTTCTGAGGCCCAGAGTACGCACTACGCCTAGAAAACTGACGACCAAAGAGCATGCTCAAGCTCCCATGCCACAAAAACAAATGCTTAGAATGGCTGAAGACCTTATTACCCTATTTAGGGGAAGCTAGCCTTCCCCTGCTAAGAGACAAAGAATTGAGTTTCATTCTGATTCTACAGACCAAGAGTCCGATGATTCTGACCCTTCTGATTATCAGCACATGCCCTTATCAACTTATGAGGATTCAGATGTAGAGGAATCCATTCCCTCTGCCTTCCCTCCAGAGGATTTTTCTTTTGGTGAAACCTTGCATACTTTGAGAGCATTTCCGCTGGGAATGCCAGGACTACCCTCAGTCCAAAAAGAGATTCAGAGAATTTTTAGATTTGCCTCAGCACAGGCTTCTAGCTATAACCCCTGTCCTGGATGTTGTAGATGATGTTTTTATGGAATCCAGTCTTACTCCAGATACTTTACCCCCGGCCCCTAGGAAACTAGGTACTACAGAGTACTTGATTCTCACAAATTTCTCTTCAAGAATCCTACTGCGGATCCAGAGACCATTTCCCAGGGACCTAAAGGTATTAAGGCTATTACAGCCAAAAATCCTACCCCTTCAGACCAGGGATTCCAGAGCTTTAGACAGATTGGGTAAGAAGGTATATACCTCTGCAACTCTTGCCATCAGGGCATTGAATTGCCAGTTTCACATGTTGAAGTACCAGCAGCATATTATGGAACTAATTAAACAAAAAATGGTGTTAATTCCAGCTTGTGCAGAAAATCAAGATTTACAAGAGCTAATGCATTCTGCAAACGAAGTTAGTAAGCATACTTTGCAGTGTGGCTTTGATGCCCTAGAAGCATCTTGCAGGGCTGCAGTGACTGGGTCTGTACTGAGAAGGCATGCTTGGCTGAAGGAACAAACTTTGCCAGATCATGTCAAATCCAAATTACTAGGCGCTCCTTTAAATAAGAACTGTTTATTTGGCACTAAAGCAGAAGAGGTTCTTAAAAAGATGGAAGAAAAAGCTAAATCTATGCAAACTGTTAAAGAATTATTACAAGTACAGCTACCTAGATTCAGTAGGCATTGGCCTTCTAAAAACTGGTCTTTTCCAGCCCCTTCCAGGCCTTCTCGGACCAAACCCAGGGGAAACAGGCCACCCAGACTACAGTCTTAGGGTATGCAGAGATCTAAACAATGGAGTGCCCTCACCTCAAAAACAGGGAGTGGTAAGCCGTCCCCTTATGGAAAAAGTTCACAATGACTTTTCAGTTGTCCTTCCCAGTCCTGTCCAATTACTTGTGCCCGGAGGAAAACGTGCCCTTCATGCAAAAAACTGGATGTCTATTATTCATAACAGATGGGTCCTAAACATTTTATCCCAGGGGTACAGATTCTCCTTCCATACACTGCCATCCCCAAGAGGGTTTCCAGACCTTCCTCCAAACCAGTGGGCAGAGGCTCAAAAGCAGGTACTTTCCCTGCTCAATATCAGAGCTGTTCAACCTGTTCCAGTAGAACAAAGGGGGCAGGATTTCTACTCCAAACTTTTCTTGGTACCCAGAAAAGAGGGCTCTTGGTGCCCAATCCTGGATCTTTCAACTCTCAACGCCTTTCTGGTGATCCCAAAATTCAAGATGCTTACCCTTCAATAGCTTCTCCCTATGCTAGCTAAGGATGCCTGGTTAGTCACTCTAGACTTAAAAGAAGCTTATCTGCTCATCCCCATAAGGGAGTCATGCAGGAAATATCTACGCTTCTATGCATTATCAGTTCTCAGCACTTCCCTTTGGCTTATCTACTGCGCCTAGAGTATTCACAAAGTGCCTGGCTGCAGCCATTGCATACTGCAGGCAGAGAAATATCTAAATTTTTCCATACTTGGGCGATTGCCTGATTCAGGTGGACAGTCAGGAATTGCTACTTCAGCACCTGGCATTTGTAAAAAGCCTTCTCACTTCATTGGGGTACACCACCAACGAAAAGAAATCACAACTGGTGCCCAGTCAAAAGATTGCATTCCTGGGAGCAAGCTTAGACACAACTTCCCAGATGGCATTTTTCACTTCAGAAAAACAAGTCTGTCTGACAAACTACTTCAAACAAATGATCACCAGAACCCAGCTATCTGCAAGAAAAATACTGCAAGCCCTAGAGTTCATGGTCTCATGTATTCTGCTAATCCCATATGCAAGACTGCATACGAGGAAACTTCAATGGTAATTAAAAAGTCTTTGGTGCCAGCATTCTCAGGACCTGGAAACAGTAATTCCTATCATACCTTGTCTAAGGGTAGAGTTCCTTTGGTGGGCAGAAGCATGCAACCACAACAAGGGATTGCTTTTCACTCAACCCCTCGCCGCCCAAACCCTGACATCAGACACATCAGACTATGCATGGGGGGCTCACATGGCAGGCATATGCATTCAGGGCCACTGGAGCCCAGCCCAGATATCAAAAAGAGATGCTAGCTGTACAGAATGCTCTGGCAGCCTTCAAATACCTAATCCTTCCAGGACAACTGCTTATAAAAACAATTATGTGGTACTTAATCAAGCAGGGGGGAACCCATTCTTACCCACTCTGCAGGTTAGCCATGGCCCTGTGGAAAACAGCCTTGATCAGCCAAGTGCATCTACAAGCTCAATTCCTGCCAGGCAAACAAAATTCACTGACAGATGACTTAAGCAGAAATCTCCCAGACTGACCCGAGTGGAAATTGGAGCCCAACACCTTCAACCTTCTGATCCAGAGGTGGGGGACACCGGAGGTGGACCTATTTGCCTCCCCCGAGAACCACAAGTTGAGCAAATTCTGCACCAGGAACCCTCACAGCAGGGCCTGAAAGGTGGATGCCCTGTCCATTCAATGGGAAAACCTCTCGATTTATGCCTTCCCTCCTCTCCAAAGTACTACTCAAGATAAAACAGGACAGGCCAAGGGCAATTCTTATTGCCCCAGACTGGCCACACCAGCACTGGTACCCACTCTTGTGCACTCTGACAACAATGCCATGCTGGCACCTTCACCAGACTCCTACCCTGCTGTCCCAGCAGGAGGGACGGATTTTGCATCCACAATTGCAATCCATAAACCTTGCAGCCTGGCTTATCCCTTGAATACACCACCAGCAATCCTCAGCAAACAGGTGTTGGACATCATTCTTGAAGCCAGAAGGCCTAGTACTAGGAAATCTTATGCTGAAAAGTGGAAAAGATATTGTTCTTGGAAACCTTCTCAAGGAAAGGACACAGCAGTGCCCTCCTTACCTCTAATCCTGGATTACCTAGCAGAGCTACTCCACAGAGGCCTATCCTTCTTCTCCATTAAGATTCATGCCTCTGTCATCTCAGCTCATTATAATAATGAGCCACCTCTATTTTCCTACCCTCTCATCAAACAGTTCCTGAGAGGGGCTAACAATTTAAGAACACCTAGGAGAACTCCCACCCCTGTCTGGGACCTTAACTTTGTACTGGAAAAGCTCATGCTTCCCCCTTTTGAACCTGCAGCTTCAGCAGAGTTAAAATTCCTCTCTTGGAAAACAGCCTTGCATTTAGCCATAACTTGAGCAAGAAAAGTGTCTGAGTTACAGGCGCTAATGGCTGTGGAACCATTCATTATTTTCCATGTTGGCAGGGTTTCCCTCAGGACTAACCTGTCTTTTATACCTAAGGTGGTGTCCAGTGTGGCTCTAAACCAATCCATCCATTTGCCAACCTTATTCCCTAACCCTCAGAATAAAGGGGAAATGATCCTGCACTCCTTGGGCGTGCACAGACAGTTCAAGTTCTACCTTGATAGGGCTAAACCTTTCAGAAAATCTGACCAGCTGCTAGTCAGCTTTGCTACAGGGGCAGAGAGTAAAGCCATTTCAAAGCAAACTATTTCCAAATGGATAGCACACTGCATCTATTTCTACTACAAGCACCATGGAAAACCTACCCCACAGAAGATCAGACCACATTCCACTAGAGCTACTTCCACTTCTACAGCATTTCTCAGGGGAGTCCTACCAGAGACTTTCCGGAAGCTGCAACCTGGAGTTCTGTACACACCTTTACCAAACATTACCACTTACCAATCCTTTCTAAATTCAGAGCTTAGGTTCATAGGTTCATAGGTTTATACTAGGCTATCTGCCCTAAGGCATTTATAAGCCTAGCCCAAATTTTTGTGGCTTACGCCACCCCTTATATGAAAAAATACTGTGCCCATTAGTTTGTTGTGCCTCTGTCCAGCAGTGACACAGAGATGATTCCTGGGGTAAACCTACGATCTCCCATCCACAGGTCTAGATTTCTCTTGAACAGAGTCAGCGAGGTGCTCTGCCTCACATGGACTGGGATTTTATTCCACAGCATAGGGAGTCTCTGAGTGATAAATCTATCCCTCCAGCACGTCCTATTTATATCCATGCTAATGTTTAAGTCGCTTGCTCTAGTGGTTTTGGTGGATTTGGATTTTTTGAGGTGGAGCATGTCCATTAATTCCGGGTTGGACATGGCCTTGTATGTCAGGCACATGTCACCTCTGAGCAGACGGTATGCGACTGAATAGAGCTGGAGTTTCTTCAATCTGGCAGCATATGACAGATTTTGGAGTCCCTTTAATCTTTTGGTGAGGAACTTTTGGGGTCTCTCCAATTGCTGCAGATGTCGGGTGAGATGCATCCCGAATGGGGCATTGTACTCGATCATTGGTCTGATAAGTGAAGAGTACAGGGGAACAATAACCTCACTAGATCTGGATGTGAATCCCTTCATGATCAGGTGGGCAATGTAGAAGGTCTTTCTAACCACTTTAGCAATGTGAGTGTCAAAAGAAAGGCCACTGTCAACCTGGGTCCCCAGGTCCCTGATAACCTCTTCTGTGCTTAGTGGATTGCCACCTATATGGTAGCTTGGGCTTACCTTGTTTTTCCCGAAGGGTATGACTATACATTTTTGGCGTTTAACTTCAGGCCATGGCTCTGGCACCAGCTATCTGTTTCCGTGAGTCCCTTCTGAAGGATATCCGTGTCTGATGCACTTTCCACTATGGCTCCCAATTTGCAGTCGTCTGCAAACTTTGTCAGCCAAAGTCCTGCTATGTTGGCCTGTACTTCTGAGAAGTAGATGCCAAACAATAGGGGGCCAAGGACCGAGCCCTGTGGGACACCACTTGTGACCGGCTTGGAGTCTGACACAGCGCCAGCAACTCTAACCCTGTGGGTTCTGTCCTTAAGCCAGTTTGCAACCCATCTTGTGACATATGGGTTTACATTTAAGCTGGTAAGTTTTTCTACAATACCCGAGTGGGGTATTGTGTAAAGCCTTTGCAAGGTCAAGGTAGGCTGTATGGACTGCCTTTCCCTCATCAATGGCCTTGGTGACTGTTTCAAGAAGTCGACCAAGTTCAAAAGGCATGATCTTCCCTTGACAAAGCCAAACTGGGTCGGGTCCAATGTCTGCAAGTCCCCTATATCTTTGTTTATGAGCTCCATTATGATCCTCTCCATAGCTTTGCAGACTAGACTTGTTAAGCTTATGGGGCGGTAATTACCAGGGTCCGTGAGGCGCCTTTGTGGAGTGGGACAACAGTTGCCGTCGCCACTCCTTGGGCACGTATCCTGTGGTAAGGCTGAGATTAAACAGCTGCCTTATGTGCAGGTTTAATTCCTCATTTAGCTCGTGTAGCACACAGCCGGGGACACCATCCGGTCCCATTGATGCTGTGTTTTTAGCTTTAGAGAGCAGCTTTCACCTGCGCATTTGAGATGTCCGGGAGGCTACACTCAGCTGGGATAGTTATCTCTCCTTTAGGGGAGAGGGGTGAAGTTTGCACTGAACCTGTCTGCCAGTATGTTGGCAATGTCTGTGGGTTCAGTGATTTTTGTATCATTTTGGAGTAATTCTGAGCATATCTGGGAGTTTCCACCCAGGTTCCTAACATAGCTGAAAAAGGCCTTATGATTGTCCTTTGAATCCATGGCAATTTTTCTCTCAAAATTGGCCTTAGTTGATTTTATGAGTGCTCGTATTTTTTACTAATAATGATCAGGGTGACTTCCCTTTTATGGATTTTGTTCTATCATGTAATAGCTTTCTCCTCTTATTGTAAAGTTTGTTAATGGCTGGGGTCCACCAGACTGGACGTTTGCCCTTTGTGGAAAGAGTCTTGGTTTTATTTGGGATTGCCTGATCCATGCAGTCCTGGAGGTGTTCATAGAAGGCATTTGTAAGGGCTTCCGCAGCTTGGGTTGTGGTTTCCACTGGCTCAGGGGCCTTGAAGGATACCACACCAGTCTTGAGTAGTGTGAAGTTTGCTTTAGAGAAGTTCTTCACTATGGTCTTTTTGTTTGGGGTGGGGCGGATGTGGATTTCCAGTGAGATTAGTTTATGATCAGATCTCACCAATGAGGGATATACTTCGTGTGGAGCATTTTGTCCCCATGTTTGTGACAATGAGATCTAGTATATTTTCTCCTCTCGTGGGAACAGTGACTAGCTGTTCCATGGCATTTGAATTTATGAACTCCAGGAACCGTTGGGCTAGAAAGTTAGGGCTTGAGTAATGTTCCCAGTCTATATTCGGGTAGTTGAAGTCACCCAATATGATGGTGTTTGGAGATACATTTATACCCTCCAGTGTCTTCAGGAAGGCTGTGTGGGGTTCCTGAGTTTGAGAGGGTGGCCTGTAGCATGCTACAATTTGTAGAGCAGTTTTGCCTATGGTTAGTTGCACCTGGATGGTTTCCGAGCTTGATGCGTTGCCACCAACCTGGAGGTGTGGGTATCCTTTATGAATATGGATACACCCCTCCTTTTGTGGTGTGGTCCGGGTTTTGGGGCGGACGCATGATATGAGGAAAAACCTAATAGTGCCGGGTGCTCTCAGGAGCCTTGAACCAGGTTTCAGTTACAGCACAGACATCGATGTTCTCCATACTGAGAAGGGCCTCGAGTGCGTGCATTTTGAGATTTAGACTTCTGGCATTGAGCAGCATTACCCTCAGTTTCTTCCCATTTTGTTTTCTAGGGTGGTAGGTTTAGAATTTGAGCCTTGCCTAAAAAGGCACTATGGGGGTGGCAAGAGCCTTAGCCAATATCCGGAATCCCAGGGGTGACAGGTGCAAGCCGTCCCTTGCGAAGCAGCGTGGCTTGTCAAGCATGTCATCCCAGGCAGACAGACACTGGATCCCCTTTGAATGACACCAGACATTAAGCCAATTGTTAAAGCTGATCATCTTGTCTCTATATTGTGGCATCATTCTTGGTGAAGGAAGGATACTGCTCAGGGTTAGTGTCATACCTGCCTGGGCTACATAATCAGAGAGCTCCTCTATGTCTCTTTTCATGTAGTCCAGGGAGGTACGTCTCAGGTCGTTCACACCAGCATGGACAATGACTGTGTCATATTTGTACTTGCTGTGGAGTGACCCGAGTACTTGTGTTATGTGGCGGATTCTAGCTGGATTTGCTACAGCAGTCTTGCAAGGCCTACTAGCCAGCCCTAACACTTCTTGACTGCCTCCACCCCTCCTCAGCTTTGGTAATCAACCCAAGTGTGATGACTGCAACAGTGAAACACAAAGAATGTAGTACAGTTGTGTGCACTTACCGTAAATGTAGATGTTCAAGTGTATTCACTGTTGCAGTCCTGGTTTCCCTCCCTCCAGCCCCCTGGCTTTCTATCTTTCTACCTCTCCTCTCTCTGGCCATTCCTAGTGGCATTGGCATTTACTTTTTACTGGTAGTGTTCCCCACCATATACTAGCTTCCTGTCTGGGGGCTCCTGACATTTGGGGCGAGAAAAACTGATGTAATGGCGTCGGCTGCCTGTTTTATACCCCTGACGATCTAACGTCATGGAAGAAGAGAGAGCATCTGATGCAGAAATCCTAAGACTCTGGTATTCGGGCCGACTGAGGGCTACCTGTAGGCAGATAACCCAAGTGTGATGACTGCAACAGTGAATACACTCAACCATCTGCATTTATGTTAAGTGTACACAACTGTATTTTCTCTGGTTGGCCCTTCCACCACTCCTGAAAGGAGGCCCGACTGTCTGCCTCTGGAGGCAGTCGGGGGAAGAATATCTCTGTACCCAGAAGCCTGGCTGAAATTGACTCAAGACAAATGAGTACAGTCCATTATATCCAGGGGATACAACATTCCTTTCCACTGCCCGCCTCATCCATCAAAGTCATCCCTGACATTCCACCCAGTCAAAAGGATAAAGCACCCCTAAAAATTCAAAGGTTGCTAGAAAAAAAGAGTCATCCAAGAAGTCCCCGCAGACCAGATTGGATCCAGAATTTACTCAAGGTTCTTTTTAGTTCGAAAAAAGACAGGGGATTGGAGACCAATATTGGATCTTAGCAGACTAAACAAGTCGGTAAGGAAGGCAAAGTTCCGGATGGCAACATTGCAGTCTGTACTCTGTTTTCTTGGACAAGACAATTGGATGTGCTCTTTAATATTCAGGATGTGTACTACCACATAAAGATGGACAGGTGCTCCAGAAGATTTCTACACTTCCGGCTGGGAGCCAGTCATTACCTGTTCAGAGCTCTGCCCTTTGGTTTCACTACAGTCCGCAGAGTGTTTACCAAATGCATGGCAGTAGTCACGGCTCATGTGAGATGTCAAGGATTCTAGGTGTTTCCATATTTAGACTACTGGCTCCTGACTGCCACCACCAAGCAACTACTAATCAGAGCCAGGGACTCCACCATCCATCTCTGCTCAGATCAAGGCATTACTATAAATACAGAAAAATCTGCCTTGCTGCCATCACAGCGTATTACCTTTATAGGTGCAGATTTAAACACAAATGATATGGTGGCAAAATTGCCTCAAGAGAGAATACAAACGCTACACAGTCAAATATCTATTCTAATCAAAAAGAAAAAGGTATAAGCAAAATTTGTCCTTAAGGTCCTAGGCTCAATGGCAGCAGTGATAACACTAGTCCCACTGGCACAGCTACACATGCAGATATTACAGTGGCTACTCTTTGCTCAATGGTCCATACAGGAGTTACCCATGTCTCACAAGATTTTCATTATGGATGCCTGCAAGAGAGACCTACTATGGTAGCTTCAGTCCATTCAGGTAGCAATGGGCAGACCGTTTGTACTCCCCCAACCTGTCGCTACAGTAACCACGGACGTGTTCCACATTGGGGGGGGGGGCGTATTATCTGGGACAGACTGTCCAAGAAGTTTGGAAAGATCATGAGTACTATTTGCACATCAGTGTCCTAGAGATGAGAGTGGTGCTTCTGACAATGCAAGCATTTTAGAACTCTCTTCTCATGGGGACTATTGCAATTCAGACAGACAATATGTTGGTGGTATGGTACATCAACAAACAGGGGGAACCAGATCCTATCCCCTACATCGAGAGGCCCAGAGAGTTCGGCAATGGGCAATTTCTTCTCAGCGCTTTCTGAGAGCAACGCACATCCTGGGGAAATCCAGCGTAATAGCAGACAGGCTAAGCAGAGCAATTCTCATGCCTAACGAGTGTTCCTAAGTCAGGAAGTTGTGAATCAAATTTTTCACAAATGGGGCCGGCCTTGCTGCGACCTTTTTGCCACTCCATTCATTGCCCAGTGCAGCAACTACTTTGCCCTCATTTTCCCTCCGGGAGAGTCACCGAGGGATGCACTCGTACACAATTGGCCCCCGGGACTTCTTTATGCTTTTCCCCCGTTTCCATTGATTTCGAAGGTTATTCAGAAAGCCAAGTCGCTGAGTCACAGTTTAATTCTCATTACTCCTTATTGGCCTCGTCAGATTTGTCTCCCTCTTCCTTTCGCCCCACCTTCAGGAGGACCCGTGGATTCTGGACCCAGTGCTGGATCTTCTGAAGCATCAGTCAGGAATGCTTCATCCTTCTCTTTAGAGCCTCAAGCTGACGGCTTGGTTACTCCACTTCCAATCTTAGCCAGGCTTCCAGAATTATCCCTTGCAGTATGTCACATTCTGGTTTCCTCACACAAAAAGGCGACTAGGAAACTTTACGCAAGCAAATGGAAGAGGTTCTCTTTTTGGGCGGACAAAAACATATCGATCCCTTTACAGCCCCTTTACCTTCAATTTTGGAATTTCTAACAGAAGTCTTTAATCAAGGAGCAGCCACAGCCACTATTCGAGTAAAATTAGCCACTGTATCAAACTTATCATGTGGGAGACCTCGGAGCCAATGTAATATCCCATAGATTATGCAAAGCTTTCCTCAGGGGTACCTTTCCGTTAAGACCGCCCTTAAGAGAACCTACTCCCCCATGGGATCTAAATTTAGTATTATCATCTCTGATCTTTCCTCTCTTCGAACCAGCATCCTCTTGTGCACTAAATTTTTTATCTTGGAAAACAGTCTTTCTAACAGTAATTACTTAAGCTAGGAGAGTGTCAGAGTTGCAGACTTTGTCCGTCCGTCCTCCATATTTAATTTTCCACAGAGATAGAGTTTCTCTCAGAACAAATCTTTCCTTCTTACCAAAAGTTTGTTCTGAAGAAAATTTAAACCAGTCTGTAGAATTGTCTGTGTTTTTTCCTAACTATGGCAACAAGGCAGAATATAAGCTTCACCAATTGGATGTGCATAGACAGATGTGTTTTTACTTGCACAGGACCAAAGATATCAGAAAGTCAGAGCAGTTTGTTTCCATTGCAGAAAACAAAAAAAGGCTTGGCAGTCTCAAAATTTACTTTGTCCAAATGGCTTACTGAGACCATCACTTATGTCTACAGTTCTCATAATAAAGAACCACCAGGGAAAATACAAGGACATTCAACTAGAGCAGTGTCTACCTCCATTGCCTTTCAATCCAGACTTCCATTGGATTCAGTTTGTGCTGCTGCTACATGGGTTAATCCTCACACCTTTATCTCTCATTACAAAGTAGATGTGGCCTCCTGGAACAGGACGTCCTTTGGTTCCACTGTCCTAAAGAGTTTATTCCCTTGAGCCCCCCAAGAAAAAGGTGCTGGGGACTCTGTCCCAACCAGCAAGAATGAAGGCAAGGTAGGACAACATAACATAACGAAGTTATGTACTCACCATAATGTTCCATGTTTGTTGTCCAGTGTCTCACCTTCAGTCTTGCATCCTACTCATCCATCTAGAGGATTTTAAAATTGGCAAATATGGTCTGATTCCCTTCTTGCCTCTTTACCTTTATAACTAATATATTTCAAAAATGTCCTTTCTGTATGTTACCATTTTCTAGGGAGTTCTCTCTCAAACGAGATCTGGGGAACAGCTGCTAAGCATCATGGGAAAGATTGTAGCCTCAAGCCAGTTGAAGATCTCGAGCGTTGGTATGTGGCTGAGTCAGAGACGAGGTTTGGCTCCAAACCCAACCAGCAAGAATGAAGGCAAATACTGGACAACAAACATGGAACGTTGTGGTGAGTACATGAATTATTTTTAAAATTCTCGTTTCATGAAGCCCTGTCTAAGCCAGAGTCCTCCTTCGCCAAAATTGAACATAAAAACAGAAATCATTCGGTGCTGAGCTCACCATCGACACTGGATTCAAAAAGGCATAAGTCTCCAGTTCCATCAGTCTCCTTGGAAACGAAGAGTAAGGTTCCTAAACTGACCATGAAACAAACTTCAGCACTGACAGTTATGGCCCCCTCAATACTGACAGTTTTGGCACAGACAGTCTCATCTGCACTAACCTTGACAATCTAGGCACCGAAATTTTCTTTGGCACCATCATCTTTGACCTCTCACTCTGTTCCACAGCATATGGTGCCTAAATTTGAAACAATTGTACCTCCCAGAAGAATGTACTCCACTTTTTTTTGTTCTCTTTCTGGGTCAGCTTCCCAGTCCATTCTTGGATAGGCCATAGTTTCCCTTGGGGATGTCCGTCCGATCAACCCAGAAATCTTTCAGAAGGTAGATGTGGTGAGATTAGTGGATCAGCGTTTGGCAGCCAGGGATCTTCCTGTACCCACCCAGACCTCCCTCCCATCTGGTGTAGATGTCTTTTCTCCTAGGACTCCTCCTGATTTTCCTCCTCTGACCTCCTATCTATGCTCAGAGCCCAGCACTTCCATTACCCCAGTTCCAGCTGTTAGGGTGCTGACAGAAGCTCCTTCTTTGGTGCCTGGATTGGCTCTGATGTCTTTGGCTGCTTCAGAACCGATAGACTCTCAGGGTTGTAATTTAGCTGTTGGTTCGGAGGGCTCCAGTACAGTACCTTTTATTTTCTCAAAGTCATCCATGGCTGTTAGAACCCTGACAGTTTTGGACTCTTCCCCAGCTCCTGTTTTGGAAGGTGGTCCTTCTGAGCGGGGTATGACCCTGGTTCCAAGGTTGTCCTTTCTGGTTCTGGGGTCCCATCCCTCTTTGGGTGACCCTGCCTTCTAGGTCCTGGAGAGAGCTTTAGCCTCAGCAGGCTCTCACCTGGCCCAATCTACATCACAGTATCACATATTTGTACCTTCTGGACTGCAGCTGTCAAAATCTCTCACATTGGGACAGCAGGCACTGAAACGGCCCAAAGACTTTCAAGAGGAAGCATTTAGATTTTCCAGAAGAATCTGTCACAGAAGACACAGACTATGATGAAAGGAAGCCCCCCCCCCCCCCCCGGTCAGCCCCTGAAGATGTCTCGTTTGGAGACATCCTGAAAATCTTAAAACAGAGGGGTGATTGGAAGCCCACAAAACCATCCTCAGAGGAATTTGTGTTCTTGCAGGCTTTGGGCACTTGCCAATCTGTGACCCCCACACTGACGAACTTAAACTAATCGTGCAGCGGGCATGGAAGGCTCCTGATTCCATAGAGTTGATTCCCCGGAGGCCAGACAAAATTTTATCAGCTCCAGAAGACCAGCCACAGTGGGAAAAGGCTTTAACAGTAGATGCCATGGTGGTGGCGGCAGCCACTAAAAAGGAATTCGCTGAGGAGAGTTCCACTGTCCACCCTCCTAACCAAGAGTCTCAGACGATGGACAAGTTTGGGAAGCAGGTTTACGCATCATCAACCTTCGCTCTTAGGTCCTTGAACTTCATGGCACACTTCATTAGATTCCAAAGGAATCTGATAAAGGAGCTATCAGATACTCTCACTGGAGCTGTGTATGACGAGGTGCTGGATAAAGTTGCCTCTCAGCTTGCCACTGTAGAGTCTGTATCGAACTCAACCATGCGGGTCGTCGGTCACGCAGCCAAAGGAACGACTAGGGCATTAGGTTCGGGCATTGCCAAAAGGCGCCACACCTGGATGTGCTTGTGTGACTTTGCAGAACCTTTCAAGTCTTCCTTCGTCAGTGCTCCTATTGAGGGATCTTCCTTGTTTGGCCCCAAAGTCAAGGACACACTAGCCAGGTGTGAAAAAGATGGAAAGACCCTTTCTGCTGTGAGCATTCTTTTCTCTACTCCTCAACGATCCTACTTTAGGAATCGGAAGAGTGGGAAAATGTGGTTCAAAAAGTCCCAAGGGCCTTTTCAGGACACACATGGTGAATACTCCCCTTGAAGCAGAGGGGGGGGGGGTATCTAATAGAAGATGCCCTACCCGTGGCAGAGGAGGTCTGTGGAATCAGCCCTCCAGTGAGTCCTTCTCCAGACAGCCCTACCAGTGCTCCTGAATGGAGGCCCGATTGCTTACCTCTGGAAGCAGTCATAGCAAGATTTTCACTGCACCAGACAGCCTGGCTGTTGATAACTTTGGATACTTGGGTGCAGAGAATTATCACTAGAGGTTACCAAGTTCCTTTTACTCCATTTCCAAAGTCTCAGAAAAGAGTCCCCGATGTTCCACCCAGTCAGAGGGACCAAGCAGCCGTAGAGGTTCAAAAGCTACTGGAAAGAAGAGCCATCCAAGTCATCCAAGAAGTCCCACCAGACCAAAGAGGATTCAGATTTTACTCAAGATTCTATTTAGTGCCAAAAAAGACAGAGTATTGTAGACCAATTTTAGATCTCAGCCTGCTGAACAAGTTTATTCAGCAAACAAAATTCGGATGGTCACGGTTCAGTCTATCATTCCCTTTGTAGAGAAAAGCGATTGGATCTGCTCTACAGACCTTCAGGACGCGTATTACCATAGCCCCCAGGGTGTTCACCAAATGCATAGCAATGGTAGCATCTCACTTGAGGCTACGCAGATTCTGAGTATTTCCATACCTAGACAACTGGCTCCTCACCGCCTCCACCAAGCACCTATTACTTCAAGCTACAGACTTCACATTGCGTCTTTTCCAGTCCTGGGGCATTACGGTCAACAGAGAGAAATCCCAGTTGACTCTAACACAAGACCTAGAATTTATAGGGACATTTGCCTAGCTTCTCTCCCTCTACACAGACGACAAAAAATAAGGTTGCAAGTACAATTTGTATCCAAAGACAAGGTTCCTGCTCTTCTCATCCTCCAAGCTTTAAGATCTATGGCGGCAACCATAACCTTAGATCCCCTTGCAAGATTTCATATGAGATTGCTTCAATGGCTCTTAGCTGCGAAACGGTCAGTACTGAAGCATCCAGTGTCTTATCCCATTTTGATAAAAAATCACTGCAGGAAGGATCTATCCAGGTGGATGAAGTCAGAGGAAAATCTATGGGGCCGCAACTTCACTCCCTCTTTACCCACCGCCGTAGTGACCACAGACGCTTCCCAGATCGGGTGGGGGATGCATTATCTGGGAAGAACAGTTCAAGGCACTTGGTCCCCACAAGAGGCCAATTTGCACATCAATATCCTGGAATCGAGGGTAGTGCATTTAACATTGCAAGCCTTTCAGTCTGTCCTTCCTTTGGGGACGATTGCAGTTCAATCAGAAAACATATCAGTAGTCTAGTACATCAACAAACAAGGCAGAACCAGATCTTACCCCCTGTTTTGGGAATCTCTCAGGATACGTCAATAAGCTGATTCTTCCAACTGCTTCCTAATAACAATTCATATCCCGGGAAGCTCCAGCATGATAGCACATAAACTGAGCAGATGCATCCTCCTGCCTTATGAGTGGTCTCTCCATCCCAAGGTAATGATGAAAATTTTTCTCTGCTGGGCCAATCTTGCTGCGACCTCTTTGCCTCCCCAATAAACAACAAATGCAGCAGCTCTTTTGCCCTAATTCCCCCGCAGGAGGAGTCCCCGAGAGACACACTCCTCCTCAATTGGCCGCTGGGACTACTTTATGCCTTTCCCCCAATCCCTCTCTTTCCCCTGTTCTTGAAGAAAGCCCAAAAGCTGAGAAGCAAAGTGATCCTCATTGTACCCTATTGGCCCTGTCAAGTCTGGTTACCCTTTCTTTGGCCTCACCTGCTTCACTGTCCTTAGATTCTGGACCCAGTTCCAGACCTGCTGTCTCACCCATAGGGATTGGTGCATCCCAGTCTTCACAGTCTCAAGCTGACAGCTTGGTATCTCCAATTCCATAAATTGTCAGGCAGAACCAATTACCTTCCTGAGTACAAAAAATCATTCTGGCTTCTCATAAACCATCCACCAGGAAACTCTGTCTTAGCGAATGGAAGAGATTCTCAATTTAAGCCCTTTCGAATAATTTAGATCCCTTTTCAGCCCCTGTTGACAAGGTCTTGGAATTTCTTGCTTCACTTTTTGAGCCCTTCTGTTTCCACCATCAAAGTCCAATTAGCAGCCATTTCTAATTTTCACAGTTGGTTTGACGATCTTACCTTAATTTCCCACTATTTATGTAAAACCTTCCTTAAAGGTGCTTTACATCTAAAGCCCCCTTTCAAGGATCCCATAGCTTCATGGGATTTGACCCTAATACTACAATATGTAGTCCTCCAGCCCTTTGAGCCAGTAGCTATTTGCGATCTCAAGTTCCTGTTGTGGAAAACTCTTTTTCTGGTGGCCATCACTTCTGCCAGGAGAGTTTCTGAATTGCAGGCTTTATGTGTAAAACACCCTTATATGATTTTTCATAAGTATAGAGTTTTAAGAACCAATCCTTTTTTTCTACCTAAAGTGGTCTCAGAATCTAATATTAATCAGACTACAGATTTGCCTATCTTCTTTCCAAATTTTTCAAATAAACGTGAATATTGCTTGGATTTACAAGATTTTCACTGACAGTTATATTTCCATCTTGACAGAACCAAACAGTTTAGAAAATAAGATCAATTATTTGTATCCTCTTCAGGTTCAACTTTGGGTAAACCTGTCTCGAAACTTACCTTATCAGAATAGGGATCGTGTTACCTTCATTTACAATCACAATAACCTCAAGTTGACTGCGCCTGTTAAGGTGCATTCCACTAGATCTGTATCACTTCAGCTGTCCACTCAAGGCTTCCATGGAAGAAATATGTGCAGCCGCAACATGGGCTACTCCCCATACCTTTATCACTCATTACAAATTGGATATGCTCTCCAGGGGAAGAGCATCTTTCGGCTCTATGGGGCTCAGGAATATCCTTCTATAGGGCCATTCAGGACCTAAAGTAGCTGGGGAATCTGTCCCATTCATCAGGAATGAATGAAAATTGACAACATCAGATAAAGAAGTTATGTTCTTACTATATAGTTCCATCTGTGTTGTCAATCGTCATTAATTCTTGACATCCCACCCTCCTACCCCCTCCTAAGAACTTCTGGAGGTTTGGACACTTGTTCTGGGAGTTTTTAGGTTTCACCTTAGGCTGGGCTTCTGTTATCCCTCTATACTTTGGCTGTAGACTCGATCTGAGGTAATAGAAGGGCATTGTGAATAGAGTCTTAGCTTGAGAGTGCAAGCTGTATAACGGCCAAGCCGGTTCCGAGGGTTGGAACAGAGTCCCATTCGCCAAGAATAAATGAAGATTGACAACACAGATGGAACATTATGGTAAGAACGTAACTTTTTTTTTGCATGTATTCTTCCCACAATTTCCATTTTTTCTGTTTAATTTCCTCTTATCTTTTTCTAATGATCCCACTTAAAGTTCTTTTATCTCTGTTCAAAACACAAACCAAAAAAAAGAAGCCAAGGAACTGACCGAAACAAAATGAGTAAATAAAAATAAAAGAACAAGTCAGTGAAGGTGAAGAACACTTAAATGAAATAAAACAGAAATGAGCACATTAACAACACAGTTGCTTCCTCAGATCCAAGAAAGTATTAGTGTAGTTTATACATGGATTTCTTGGATGTTCATATTCTAAAGAATGCGGGTAGATTAGAGACCATTTTGTATAGTAAACCTTGCAAAGTTAAAAATAAATTGCATGCTCGCAGTATGCTCTCTAGACAGTTGAAGTTAAATGTGATGAAAGGGCAGTTTTTCAGGAATGACAGATTGCACACTAGAGACAGTGATATGTATGGTTCTTTTGAGATTCTGGCAGATGAATTAAAAAAAAAAAGTGAATGTTCTGACCTGGATATTACACAAGTTCAGAATGATGTCCTGGCATGTAGACATGATAGAGCTAGACATTATTTTAATACTAGTGAAGCTGTTTTTAATAATAGCAATTGTAATAGAAGCCATTTTAGAATGTCCCTTACATATGCATGTGATATGAATTCTGTTTGCAATATTATTAAGAAACATTGGAAGATCTTAATGTCAGATTCTAAGTACAGAGAGGTTCTTGATCATGAACCTTGGTTTGTTTTTAGAAACGATCTGTCTTTGAAAAGGATGCTTTACTATAAATTTTAAGTTCCCAGTATCACATATAGGGATGTTCTGAAAAGGATTAGGCCACACCCCTGTGGTGCCTGGAATGTATACAGTCCATACAGTCTAAGAAGGAATCAGTACTGCAAAACTAAAGGGTCTACATTTTGAGCCTCAAGAGCAGGAGCACACTCAGGCAACTCTGCAGTCTGCGGCTTCCACCCCACCCATACAGTCTAAGAAAGAATCAGTGCTGCAAAACTAAACAAGTATCTACATTTTGAGCCTCAAGAGCAGGGTCAGTCCACCCAGGCATTCTACTTATATGTGTTATGAGAGTGAAGCTATAACATTAGCAGTGTTTCTTAGTGGTTCTCAGCATGCTAATAAAACTGACTATTGTAGCCTTGTGACCCCCCCCCCCAGCTAGTGCAGTAATCCTAACTGTCCAATAGACAGTATACATTTAATTCAGATCTCTGTGATTAAATTAACCATTAAGCAGCCCTCTCAGTGCTTTCTGCCTTAGTTTGAATCACTTGAGCCCCACCTGTTCTCCCTACTCTAATCTGTGCACAAACTGGTTACTAATAAACAAGTCAATGTGAAGACACATTCCCAACCTTAATAGACTTTGCTGTCTCTCTTCTCTCCTTCATTTTACAGGTAGAGTTTGAATTATTACTCACCCCCTCTGAGGCCTTCACTGATAGATTTCCACTGATTGCCTCTCTGATTTGGGATGGTTTCTTTGCATTCCACTTGGTTTACACCCCTTGTGCTATCCCCTTCCTATTAGAATCCTGCTGAGCATGGAGCCATCTTTAAAGTACTAGTCTCCCACCAGGACACAAGTGCTCTTCAGCAACTGAATTCTGCTTTCTGGTAAGCCATTAGACCTCAGGAATTTGTTAGTGTTCAGATTTGTAAAGTAACACTTACTTTTTGCTGACCAATTACTCTTGTCTTGGTGTGCTCTGCCCCGCTCCATTCGCCCTTGCTAACACTCTGGCTCTCTCAGCTCCCTCTGCCCTGCCCCCAATTCACTCCTGCCAACACTACCTCTACATTTATAGTAATTGCAGCCACACCCACAGCTCAACCTCACATCACCTCCACCAATCACAACTCCTCAAGTCAGATCACATTACACCACACCCACTTGGTCCACCACACAATACTCCCAACCACTCTCATTCCTGCTATACATTATTACATCACCCACACTTCTTACCCATCCACATATAGTGCAACCCTATAACTCCTATCAACACCTCCACCTAGAGCAAACTTAAAACTTTTTAACCATGCCGGTCACACAACTAAGTCTAGTCTGTCTTCTCATAATTCTTTATAACTCCACAAGTTATCACTCGAGCAATATCCCTAAACTTAGTAGCAGAACACTATATTATGCACTTTCATATACAGATACCGCACATTATAATATCTGCCCACAATTGTTCAAGAACTGCATAACAGACCAATTCAGATCTAAACACATATGCTCTTCTTGTTCCTACTCCAGAAAAAAACACAATACTTTATCATACTCATCACCAAACTCCAACATCTGCATCACCGTTTTAACACCAGGCTCACCATAAGTGGGGGCATCCATCCCAACCCAGGCCCAAATCCATCTTCTCCAACACAAACTGCTCCAACACAATTGTCAGAACATAATACCCCCACTTTCTTCATCCCTTAGCAAATCAACAACAGCAGCAAGACCAACCATCTTTTAATGCTAAATATTAATATTAAAAGTATCAAAAATAAAATACTTGAACTCCAGGCCACAATAGCACACTACTCCCCAGACATAGTTGCTTTAACAGAAACCTAGCTAAATAAAAGCATAACTAACTCAGAAGTTCTCCCTACTGCCTACAATATCATTAGACGAGACAGACCACTTTGTAAAGGGGGTGGAACTGCCTTACTGTACAAGTCCAACTTAACTTTACATCAAATAGCAAACTCCTACCCCTCCCCCAATAATTGGGATATACTTATCTCACAACTACAACTTCACCCTAAAAAGGTCATCACCACAATTGTGATCTATGTTCCACCTGGTAATACACCTGCTAGCCATGAAGACTTCTTATCCTGGTGTTCTTCCACATATTCACAAGAAACCCTCATTCTGGGGAATTTCAACTTAGATTGGTTCATCTGTATATCAGAACCACCAAGTAAGCTAATAAATCTCCATGGCTACCAGCAGCTAGTCGAAATTCCAACTAAGTGTGATAAAAAATCTTAAAGGGAATCCATCCTTGACTGGGTCCTAACTAACAATCCCACATTGTGCCCCCACACAGGCAGTCTCCCAGACACCTTAAGTGACCACAACATAATATATCTTATACGTAGTAGAACAAGCATATGCAAAACCACTAACTATAAATCCACCAGAAACACAAAAAACTTTCTCTCCTGAGGTCCTCAATACTTTACTCTGTAACTGTGACTGGACCCCCCTAAAAACCCTCTCACTTGACCAGGCTGCAGCATATTTCAACAAAACATTTCTACAACACCTAGACACTGTTGGGATGGATGCCCCCACATCTGATGCAGATGCTTGTGCAAAATCAAGGTTAGAACCTCTACAAACCCCTGGCTCAGTAAAGAAACCAAACAAATCTTCAAGTCAAGAGACACTGTGCCTGGCTTTACTATCAAAAAAACAAAGAAATGCAAAGCCCAAGTACCAAGAACTGTGCAACAGTGCAAAAAATGCATTAGGCTGGACATAAAAATCATACTACACGACATTACAAACTAAATACCAACGCAACCCCCCAAAATTTTGGAAAAATGTAAACCAACTACTAAAACCCACCCAAAAGACTACCCCCAGTCCAACCACACCTGACACTAAAGTTCCCATCAAAACACAATTCAACTCCCACTTTGTGAACTCAGTTCTATCCTTAGTATCACAGGACAGTTCCAACCTCACTATCCCCCCACCACAAATAACACTAATACAAGCTTTACCCCCAAAACAGTTTTCACTGCTTCAATCAAAAGCATGCTTTCCAAACTAAAAACCTCATCAACAGCAGCCGACCTACTCCCCAACTATTTCTTTAAACTCACTGCAGATGCTATTGCTATTCCAATCTCCACTCTCTTAAACAGATTAATTATTGAAAACTATGTGCCCAAACTCTGGAAAATATCCTATGTTACACCCATGCATAAAGGCAGGACCTCCACTTAGCTTAATAACTACAGACCCATTGCTATACTCTCCCCCCGGCCAAAATCCTAGAAAAATGCATCCATACCCAAGTGCTACAATAGCTGCTAGACAGCAACATCCTGTCACCTACTCAACATGGTTTCAGACCTGCCCATAGTACCACTACAGCCCTCCTCTGCTTCACAGATACAGTACACTGTCTCAAAAATGAAGGCCTGCAGGTGTCAACTCTTTTTTTGGATATGTCCAAAGCATTTGACACAGTCTCACACCAAATTCTGCTAATTAAACTAAACCAATATCACCTATCAAATTCCACTCTTACCTGGTTCCAAAGCTATTTAACTCACAGGTACCAAGCTGTGAAATGGGAAAATTCTCTCTCCTCAACTGCCCATAACTATAGGAGTCCCACAGGGTTCTATCTTTGGACCACTACTATTCACAATCTTCACAAGTGACCTCCATACAGCATGCATCTGTCATTCAGTATGCAGATGATACTACCTTAAACTGTCCTGCACAAAATATTCCCACACTCCTGCAAACAACTCAGCTAGCATGCTCTGACATAGAAAACTACCTTACCAAAACCCAACTTATCCTCAATCCAAAGAAAACTCATGATTATAACCAGTTCTAACAAAAACACTGATAACAGTCAATTCACCATCTACTCTACAAATGCTACTCCAATCACTCCAGTGGCACAGGCTAAGCTACTGGGAATAACCATAGACTCCCACCAAAAATTTGATAGTCATCTCAACTTAACTATTAAAAAAGTGCATGCCAAACTGGGATCACTCTACCGTATCAAATTGTTTCTTACCAACAACACAAGATCAGCCATTGCTCGCTCCCAGCTTCTGTCCACCCTACTCTATGCATCTCCCATTCTGACTAATCTCAACAAAACTGAACTAAGCAAAATGGAAGCCTGCTATAACACAATTGCCCGCTTTTGAACTACCCAACATCCTAACCTACAATCAGCTCTGCCTCTGTCATTCTATCTATTGCCGCCACAATGTGCCCTGCCCTCAAAAACCTAGTGCAACATCACTCAGCCAAAAGTCCTCTTAGATCATCAAGCAAACTACTACTAGAAGTCACCAACAGCTACAGTAGGTTTTCAGACACACTATATAGTAGTTCACTGGCTAAAAAATGGAACTCTGTCCCCACTAGTATACAAAACACATCGTGCAAAGCCTCCTTAAAAACCTCATTAGGCAACATCTCAAGCAAAGTTGGCAGTGCCATGACTTCTCCCCAGGCTAGTGAAACCGGATAAAGGTACACATACTAAACCTGGAGTACTTGATAATAGATGTTAAGTTGTCAATCTCGCCTTCATTCTTGCTGGATGGGTTCGGAGCCGATCCTCGGCTCCGACTCGGCACTTGCTAAGCTCGAGAGTCACTTTTACCAGCTCGAGGCAGCCCCATATCCCATGATGCAAGGCGGTAATACCCAGATCTCGTTTGCCGCTTCGCTGATGAGGTACTCCTTTTACCAGCTCTTGGTAAGTAATTTGTTATACAAATTTTAGTCACCCCATTCCTAATTTTTCTCTCGTATATTAGTTTGTCACTTTTAGATAGTTTTAGAGTCTCTAGCTCTAGTTTACTGTTTCCCTAGTTGTTTTTATTCAGTCGGGCCTTCAATCCTCTCCCATCCCTTCCTGTCAGGGTGTGTGTGTGGGTTTATTTTTTCCCCATTTTAAGTTAAAAATTCTGAATCTGGGACTGTGTGAGTAGTGTGTTGTGTGTGTGCTCACTATGTCCAAAGAACAGAGGGTCTCAGGCTTCAAGAAGTGTAACTCGTGCTGTCAGAAGATGTCTCTGACAGACGGTCACACTTCTTGTATCTATTGCCTGGGACCTCTCCACCTGCAGCACTCCTGTGCTATTTGTCACTCTTGCAGCCAGAGAGTCCTGCAGGAAAGGAGAAATAAATTAATTTTAAGAGGACTTCTTAAACCGGAGGGCTCCCCGGCCAAGTCTGCTTCGGGCAAGCCCTCTAAGACCTCCAAGGCCCAGGCTTCTGCTACTAAGCCTTCGGCCCTGGCTCCGACTCCCTTGGAGTCGAGATCGGCTCTGGCTGGAGCCAATCTTATTTTGACTAAATCTTCGGCACCGATGGCTATCGGTGCCGATACTTTAACTGCCACATTGGTGTCGGCTCCGACCGGCACCGACCACCATGTGTCTAAGGCTGTCGGTGCGGCGGCTCCGATACCATTATTTCCTTGCCTGTATCGGCTCCAGCCGGAGCCGATACATCTTTGACCAGGCTTGGAGCCGATAAGTTGTCGGCTCCGTCTGGAACTGAGGGTTCTTCGGCTCCGATGGTTCCGTCGAGGAAGCGGTCCAGGTCTCCCTCTTTGGAGCCGATACTGTCGGCTCCGACCTCTCCTCTTCTTTCGGAGCGGAGCCATCGGAGCCGATCATCTAGATCTTCCAGGCTCTCAGACCACGATTTGGAGAGAGTGGTAAGCAGATTGTTAAAATCACAGGCACTAGCCCAAATGCTTCATAGTCCGTCTCAACAGATGACTACTAGTCCACACCCTCTTCAAGTTCCTCCTTCGACTCTTCTCCAGAGCTCAGAGTCTATTGGAATAGTCACTGCTACGGCTGCGGGGCAGATACCACCCCTTTCTGCTCCTTCAGCTTCTACTCTTATCTCCTCCTCGAGACCTTCCTTGGAGGGATCCGGTGGTCGGGCTTCCCTGGTCTGCTCCGAGGGGGTGAGTGGCATCGGACCCTTGTCCGACCCTGCTCTTCCCCTCGGGGCTTCGGCCTTGGTGAGCTCGGCTCCGACATCTGCCTCGGAGCCTTCCCTTTCGGTAGGCCCGGGAGCCCCTGTTTCTTCGGAGTGGGGTCTCTCGGATCTCCCTGGGAGGGAAGCCTTGAGGTGATGAGGAGTGTGCTGGCCCCGGCTCAGCCAGCAGTCTATCCCTTAGCTCCTCCCTCTATGGTGCCTGTAGATGTCTCTTCCCACTCTCTTGCTCCCGGACCGAGATCCACCGCCTCAGGTTTCCCCACTGGGAAGAACCCCCTCTTCCGAGGATTCTCCTGATCTGTCAGGAGATCCTCCGCGTAAGAGGACCTGTAAGAGGAAGCACCTAGACTCCCCTGAGTCTACAACTTCAGATACCGACTTAGATGAGTCGGAGGGGTCCCCAAGATCCCCCTCTGAGGATGTCTCTTTTTCAGACAGCCTAGAACTCCTAAAACAGAGGGGAAACTGGCCCTCCATTAATCCCTTCGAGGATGAGTCGGTATACCTAGAGGCGGTTGGATCTCGACCCTCCACCTCCTGGGTGTCTCCGCCTTTCGACCCCCTCATGGAGGTAATAGCTCGGAAGGCGTGGGCATCTCCTGATTCCGTGGAACCAGTTCCCAGGAGGCCTTCTAAATTTATTACAGCCCCTTCCGAGAAACAATTTCTTACAAAAGGTGTCCCTGTTGATGCCATGGTGGTGGCGGCCGCCACCAAGAAGGAACTTGCAGATCCTTCCGTACCAGTCCATCCTCCTAACAAGGATTCTGGGACCATGGACAGGTATGGTAAGCGGATGTTTTCCTCAGCGACCTTTGCCATGCGTTCGCTGAATTATTTATGTCACTTCACCAGACTTCAAAGGGACATCCTTAAAGAATTAGGTGAAGTAGTACAGGATCCTTCAGCGCAGGGGCTCAGGACAAGATTGCTTCTCAGCTAGGAATCCTTAACTCCATAACCAACTCCTCCATGTGGCTAATTTCTTATGCAGCAGATGGAGCGAGTAGAGCTGCAGGGACAGGAGTGGCTCTTAGACGTCGGTCCTGGATGCGGCTCTGTAATTTTGCAGATCCCTTTAAGGCGTCCTTCACAAACTCTCCCTTCGATGGGTCAACATTGTTTGGTCCTCAGGTGAAGGATACGTTGACCAGGTGTGAGCAAGACGGCAAGACTCTTTCTGCTGTAGGAGTCTGTTTTTCCACCCCTTCTAGGCCTTACCATAAAGGACAGAAGGGGGGAAAGATGTGGTTCCGTAAATCTCAGGGAGTCACGCCGGACACACGTGGTCAGTTTACCCCTAGAGGCAGAGGGGGTAATAATAATAGACGCCGCCCTAGGGGCAGAGGGGGTCCGCAGAACCAGGGCAGTAGAGAGCCTCTCTCTGACAAGCCCTTCCAGCATCCCTGAGGTGTTGCCCGACTGTCCGTCCTTGGAGGCAGTCGGGGGAAGATTATCGCTGTACCCAGAAGCCTGGCTTTCCCTTTCACAAGACAAATGGGTACAGTCGATCATATCCGAGGGTTACAAGATTCCTTTCGAGGAAAGTCCCTTCACTCACAAAAATTCCCTTCCAGATGTTCCACCCGGTCTAAGGGAAATCAAAATTAGAAGTATCAAAGCTTCTGCAAAAAGGCCATTCAGCCAGTTCCAACAGACCACTCAGAGCCGGAATCTACTCAAGGTTCTTTTGGTTCCCAAAAGGCGGAGATTGGAGACCAATATTGGACCTCAGCAGACTCAACAAGTTTGTGAAAAAGACAAGATTTCGGATGGTCACACTTCAATCGATTTTGCCCTTCTTAGGCAAAGACAACTGGATGTGCTCAATAGACCTTCAGGATGCGTACTATCACATAAGAATCCACAGACACTCCAGAAGGTTTCTCCGCTTTCGGCTGGGGTCCAGTCATTTTCAATTCAGAGCCCTGCCCTTTGGTCTCACTACAGCCCCCAGAGTGTTCACCAAATGCATGGCAGTGGTCACGGCTCACCTGAGACGTCAAGGATTCCAGGTGTTTCCGTATCTCGACGACTGGCTCCTCTCAGCCACCACCAGGCATCAACTTCTCCAAGCCAGAGATTACACCCTAAATCTCTGCACTCAATTAGGAATTTCGGTCAACTACGAAAAATCCTCCTTATTGCCCTGCCAGTCTATTACTTTTATAGGCGCAAATTTAGACACTGTTCGGATGTCAGCAAACCTCACAAGCCAGAGAATCCTAGATATCCAAAACCATGTGCGGATCATTCTTGCCAGCAAAAAGGTGCAGGCCAGACTGGTCCTAAAAGTATTGGGCCTCATGGCAGCTGCCATTACTCTTCTTCCTTTGGCCCGTTTTTACATGCGTCTCCTTCAATGGATGTTGTTCACCCAATGGTCCTTCCAACAGCTTCCCATGCATCACCAGATTCTGGTGACACAAACTTGCAAAACCCACCTATCCTGGTGGATTTCTTCTTCCCAGGTCCATCAGGGCAGACCTTTTGTTTCCCCGGCCCCGGTAGCCACAGTTACTACGGACGCCTCCCTGATCGGGTGGGGGGGGTCATTATCAGGGCAGGATGGTTCATGGGACGTAGCAACCGTTCGAATACCACCTGCACATAAATGTCCTAGAGATGAGAGCAGTGCTTTTAACGTTGCAAGCCCTCAACGACTTTCTTCCCTTGGGAACGATTGCAGTTCACACGGACAACATGTCCGTAGTGTGGTACATCAACAAGCAGGGCGGAACCAAGTCCTACCCCTTGTGTCGAGAGGCTCTCAGACTTTGGCAATGGGTGATCTCCTCTCATCGGTTTCTGGTAGCAACGCATATCCCTGGGAAAACCAACATTTTAGCGGACAGATTGAGCAGAGCTATACTCATGCCTCACGAGTGGTCTCTCAAACAGTCTATAGTGGAGGAGATTTTTCAGAAGTGGGGCCGCCCATGTTGCGATCTTTCTGCTACTCCCCAAAACAGCAAATGCCCAGTCTTCTTCTCTCTCTTCCCACTTCCGGGCCATCCCCCCAGAGACGCTCTTACCTAAGATTGGCCCCAGGGACTTCTTTATACTTTTCCTCCCTTTCCATTGATACCACAGGTACTCCAGAAAGCTACCGTTTTGAGAGCCAAAATGATTCTCATTGCCCCGTATTGGCCTCAACAAATTTGGTTTCCGTTCCTTCATCGTCATCTTTTGGTGCAGCCTTGGCATCTGGACCCAGTGCCAGATCTTCTGATCCACTAATCGGGTCAGCTGCATCGGTCCATTCCTTCTCTCAACCTCACAGCTTGGTTGCTCCACTTCCTTCCTTAGCCAGGCTTCCTATGATCTCTAACTCCGTTAGGGATATCATAGTAGCTTCCCTTAAATCCTCTACTAGAAGGAGTTACTCTAGCAGGTGGAAACGTTTCTCCCTTTGGGCGAAATCAAGGAACATAGATCCCTTTACTGCCCCTGTTCACGCAGTTTTGGATTTTCTAGCGGAAATCTTTCACTCGGGTTCTTCATCTTCCACGGTCAAAGTTCAGTTGGCTGCAATCTCGAACTTTCATGTCGGGTTTGCAGATCACAACATTATGTCCCACAAGCTTTGTAGAGCTTTTCTGAAAGGAATTTTTCTCCTGAAACCTCCTGTCAGGAGTCCTCCTCCTCAATGGGACCTAAATCTAGTGCTGACATCCTTAATTCTTCCTCCTTTTGAGCCAGCTGCTTCATGTTCACTAAAGTTTCTTTCGTGGAAGACACTCTTCCTTGTCGCTATTACCTTGGCTAGGAGAGTGTCAGAACTTCATGCCCTCTCTGTTCGTCCCCCATATTTGGTCTTTCACAAGGACAGAGTATCCTTGAGAACTAATCCATCCTTTTTGCCCAAGATTGCTTCAAAAACAAATTTAAACCAATCCATTGATCTCCCTGTATTTTTTCCTAATTATTCCAACAGATCGGAACAAAAATTACATTATCTAGATGTCCACCGCCAACTCAGATATTATTTGGACAGAACAAAGCAATTCAGGAAGTCTGATCAGCTCTTTTTTTCTTATGCTGAAAATAAGAAAGGCCTCCCTGTTTCCAAAGTGACCTTGTCTAGATGGCTATCTTCCACCATTTCTGACATTTATCAACTTAGGGGCAAACAACTGTGCTCAAAACCAAAGGCACATTCCACTAGAGGCCTAGCCACTTCTACAGCTTTTCAGGCTAGGCTACCCTTAGATACTATTTGTGCAGCAGCCACTTGGGCCACTCCTCATACCTTTGTTTCTCATTACAAATTGGATTTGGCCTCCAGGGATAGAGCCAGTTTTGGTTCCACGGTTCTCAAGAGTCTGTTCCATTGAGCCACCCAGGATAGAGGTGCTAGGGACTCGGTCCCATCCAGCAAGAATGAAGGCGAGATTGACAACTTAACATTTAGAAGTTATGTACCTACCATAACGTTTCATGTTAGTTGTCTTCTCTCGCCTTCTTTCTTGCGACCCTCCCTCCTGTCCCCCTTGCCTGGACAGACCTTGATCTCCCTTGTCTCCGGAAGAGTTTGTTTCTTTGGGCACCAGTTAGTTCTAGTTTTAGTTATCTGGTTTCCCCTTACAGCCTTTTTAGGCTAATTGCTCTTCTTTCCTTAGTGGAAAGTTTTTATGCTAGGTAGTTTTCCCTCTAGGTACCAAACGAGATCTGGGTATTACCGCCTTGCATCATGGGATATGGGGCTGCCTCGAGCTGGTAAAAGTGACTCTCGAGCTTAGCAAGTGCCGAGGATCGGCTCCGAACCCATCCAGCAAGAAAGAAGGCGAGAGAAGACAACTAACATGGAACGTTATGGTAGGTACATAACTTCTAATTTTCACTCTTACTCACAAACACTGGCTAATGTACAATGTATGTACTGTACCTGTGTACTATGTATGTATTCTACCTATGTTCTAAATTTCAGCTGTACACCACAAATCTATTAATTACCTTTATCTTTAAATTAATATCTTCTTCTTTGTTCGCTCCACTGTAACTGTTGATGTGCTGCATACCACTGTAAAAACATGTTTATTGTAATTTGTGTGTATACTGATCATGTCGAAATATCTAAATGTGTCTGTAAATTTTCTGTGTGGAGCATTTCTCCCCGGGCCTCTGCTGAAAAAGGGCCTTTTCGGCTCAGTCAGACACCCCCGGTTAACAAATAAAATGTTGTTATATTAGAACTGATAATAGTTTTATACATCCTCATAGTAAATGTTTTTTTGTGTTTGACCTATATGGAGATTATGAAACTAGAAATCTGGTTTATTTGGCTATGTGTGAGATGTATGGCTTATACTATGTTGGTATGGCTAATAGATGATGTTAAGTTGTCAATCTCGCCTTCATTCTTCGAGAACTCCTTTTACCAGCTCGAGGCAGCCCCATATCCCATGATGCAAGGCAGGAAGTACCCAGATCTTTTTTGCGCCCGCTTGGGAGGTCTTCTCTTTACCAGCTCCTGGTAAGTAGTTCACATTTGTGATATTTCAAGCCCCTCTTAGTTTAAAACTAATTTTGTGATAGTTTAATTTTAATTCTACCTGTCTCTTTTAATTTTTGTTAGTCAATTTTCCTATCCCATCCCCCTGTTAGGGTGTGTGTGTTTGTGTTTTATAAAATACCTCTTGGTATTTTGTTTATTTTAATTTTGACTGGTGTGTCTGTGTGTGTTGTGTTTAGGCACCATGTCTAAGGAGAGGGTTTCAGGTTTCTGTCAGAAGATGTCTCTGACAGGCGGTCACACTTTACCTGTTCTGTTTGGGCCCTCTTCACCTGCAGGACTCCTGTGCTATTTGTCACTCCTTCAGCCAGAGAGTCCTGCAGGTTGATTCTCAGGGGTCTTCTTAAGCGGAGGGCTCTCCTGCTAAGTCGGCTCCACAAAAATCAACTAAAACTGCCAAGGCCCAGGCTTCTGTTTGTGCGTTGATTTGACCGCCGATGTCGGCCCGATCGGCTCCGACACCGATCTTCAAGGTCATCCAGGTTGTCAGATCACCTAGAGAGAGTGGTCAGTAGATTACTCAAGTCACAGGTACTGGCCCAAATGTTACACAGTCGTTACAGTTCCTCCTTCAACTCTACCCCAGAGCTTGTCCTCCGGGGTGAGTGGCATCGGACCCTTGTCCGAGCCGCTCTTCGGTGGTTCCTGGGTTCCTAGCTCTTGGGCCCGGGTTTCTCGGACCTGCCTGGGACCTGTTGACATCTCTGCCACTTCTCTTGCTACAGGACCCAGAGATCCTCCGCCTCAGGTTTCCCCATTCTGACTTTGATGAGTCAGAGCAGACATCCTAGAACTTCTCAAACAGAGGGAAACTGGCCCACCAACAATCCCTCTGAGGATGAGTCAGTATACCTAGGCGTTTGGATGCTGATGCCATGGTGGTGGCAGGACCATGGATAGGATGCGACAGCGGATGTTGCTGGGAGAAGTAGTTCAGGATCCTACAGCTGCAGGGGCTCAAGAAACTGCTGTTGGTGTTTTTTCACCCCTTCTAGGCCTTATCCCAAAGGACAGAAAGGTGGGAAAGTCCCCCAGAAGAGTCATGCGTTTTCGTGGTCAGTTTACCCCTAGAGGCAGAGGGTAGCAACAGCAGGCCGCTCTAGAGGCAGAGAGGTGTTTCCGTATCTCGACGACTGGCTCCTGTCAGCCACCACCAGGCATCAGCGACCTTTGTTCTCATTTGGGCATCTCAGTCAACGAACAAAGAGTTTCAGACATTCAGTCTCATGTCAGGATCATTCTGGCCAGCAAGAAAGTACAGGCCAGAATGGTTCTCTCATGGCTGCGGCCATTACTCTTCTTCCTGGCTCGATTCCCTTCAGTGGATGCTGTTCACGAGTGTAGTCATACAGATTCTGGTGACACAAACATGATAGCCACTGTCACCACGGATGCCTCCCGTGGCAACCGTCGAGTACCATCTGCAGACAACATGTCTGTAGTTTGGTATATCAACAATCCATCATCACCTTTGGGTGCAGCCGTAGCATCTGGGATCTCTAGCAGTTAGAAGATCATATAAACTTCACTAAAATCCTCTACCAGGAGGATTACAAACAAATGGAGCGTTTCTCTTATTGGGCTAAGGCCCAAAATATTGATCCTTTAATTTTCATGTCGGGATATCAGTGGGATCTAAATTTAGTGCTGACATCCTTGATTCTTCCCCTTGAGCCAGCTGTTTCTTGTTCGACACTATTTGTGCAGCGGCCACTGGGCCACTCCTCACACTTACAGAAAGAAGAGAGAAGAGAACAAACAACATGGTTATTTATGGGTACATAACTTCTTATTTTAGGAATATATAAAGGAGCAGGTATATGCTGTTAATAAGGGTTATAAGAGGAATGCACTAGCCAGGCATATAGGTATCGAAGGAGCTGCACAATTTATGGTACTTGAGAAGTATCAAGCTTATGTTAGAGGAGGTAACACTAAGACTCGTGTAGAGTGTTTAGAAGTCAAATGGATCATTGTGTTAGCTGCAGACTGGGGTATTGGATTAAATGGTAATGTTCCTTTAAAATCAGCCCTTAAATCAAGAGGTCTGAAATGATGATTGTCTATTGAATGATTGGTTGTATTATTTAAGTTATGTGTTTTAAATACTTTGTTCGATATGAGGAAGCAACTGTGTTGCGAAAGCACTCATCTCTGTTTTATTTCATTAGTGTTCTCCGCTTTCACTGACTTGTTCATTTATTATTTTTATTTTATCTTTGTTACAATATTCACTATTTTAAATACAGTTGGTTTAGACTTTGATTTCCATTTTCTAGTAATTGCTTTTTTTGACAGTCACCAGAATTAAACTTAAGGCCTTACTTTGACTACGAAATTCAGATCATGTCTGCTAGCTCAAAAAAAAATACTCCTTACTTACACCCTGTTGCTCATCCAGTATTTCTGACAAGAGTACACTGTAGGGAATTTTTAAAAATCTGCCAACTCATTACACTCCCAAAACATATGTTCCAGTTATCACTTTGATCCCCATCACACCTCAAACGTGCAATCTTCCTGGGGAAAATTACTTTGACGTCTGCTTTAGGTATAAGAATATGTAAACACTTCTAAGCAAAAATCTTAAATCTTCTAGATGTTGTGGCATATTTGGTTGTGATACGTATGACCTTTTATTGTTTCTTTGTCAATTGCATATCCAGTCTCTCTTCCCAGTCTTTTCTAAGCTCCTCTGATTGATTCCTGTAGTTATTGTGCAATATTTTGTATGCCCTATTAATTATCCCATTTTAATACCAGCTTATGTTCTAGATTTAACTAAAACTCTAATAGAGCAGGTCTTTCACTTAGGATTCCCTTTGCCCTTTCTCTTTGCGTATACTCTTGTTATCAAGCCCTGATACTGAAAGCAGCCTCTAGCCTGCAGTCTAAATATCTTCTTGGCCTCTTCCGATTCTGTTACCTTTCCCTCTCTATTCATCTGCACCCAATATCCTAGTTCCTTTGCCAGTTTTCTCCAGTAAATTCCAGCCTCTTCTTGCCTATTCTCTCTACCCCTAAATTGCAGTCATCCCTATTTGTCAGATTCTCCATTCTCTTGCTGGCGTAGTTAGAAAACTTTCTGCTACTTTAACAACATCCATACAGAATATTATATTCATATTCTCCTTAAGAATCTGCATCCAAAATCTTAGTCTCTCCTTATTTCTTGAATCTCCCCACTTTGTCATCATCCCTTTCCATTTTGAAGTATAGCTTTCTGCTTATGTCATGTATGTGAGCCTTAACTGTGTAACTCTAAAATATCCCTTCAAATCAGGTAATACTAAGCCACCTTGTTCTATTGGAAGGATAAAGTTATCCTACTTGACCGTTGCTCTCTTCCTCTCCCAGATAAAATCCTTCAACTCTTTATTAATTAGTATCCACAACTTCTCCTCTGAGTGATAAAAATATGCCTGACCTGTATATAAAACTACAGGGACTAAAAACACTTTCACTGCTTGTATTCTGCTGTCGATAACCTCTAGTCTCTTTCTACATATCCTCAGCAGTCATAACAGAATCCTTTAACCCATAATTTTAAATATATCTTTGTATTATGAAATATGGGTATTGCTGAACCAATTCATGTGTGGGTGCATAATTTACAGCAATAGCCTTTGTTTTGTATTCATTCATTTTTATATCCTGAAAAGACTTGAAACTGTCTCAGAATGTTCCACAGCACTGAGGTCCTTTTCTCATTTTATGAGGTAAAAAAATATCTTCTGCAAGTGAAGCCAACTTTTCTTGATCACCATCCCAGTTATATCCTTGAATTTCTGAGTCCCTTATTTTCTTTTGCCAATGGCTCTAAATATAATGCAAATAACAAAGATAAACGATGACACTGCTGCCAAGTTCCTCTGTTCACACACTCCTTATCAGAGAGGAATCTTTCCACTTTAGTTTTTGCCTCCGATCCCCATATATCATCCTAATTAAAGTTATTGTATCAGGAAATGCAAATGCTCCCATTGCCCTATTCTTACTCTTTTGAATGTTTATCTGTATCAAGACCAACTAACAGTGGTATTCTCTTTCATTCCGCTTCCTTTTGGGTCATCATTGTTCTATTAATGGTGTCAAATGTTTGCTTCCCCTCCACATAACCACGTTGATCCTTATCTATTAGTTTTGGCATCACCATTGCCATTCTTTGAACTTGCTTCTTGAACTGTTTGTAAGTTTCTGTGAGGCCGTTTTTTGCTTGGGCTAAAGGGAAGTCTCTCTGTTGATCAGTGGCAATGAAAAACATTGAGCAGCCTGCCTGCCCCTGTGGGAGTGGTTACTGACTTGAAACTGTAATTTTATTGGCCATTTTGGGTCAATTCCAAAACTCCTTCATCTTCCTCTCTTAAAACCTGGTCGCCTTGTGGTTTTGGCGTCTTTTCAGGCTTGTTGGCTGTTGGTGAAGATCCCACCAAGAGGAGAAAACGCTGAGAGAAGAAAGGAGCCACTTTTGAGACTTTAAGTATTTTTCCTCTGTTTATTTGCTAAGTTTTTTCTGCATAGCCGCCTATTTTGAGCATTTTCTGGCTTGTTAAACTTGATTTCTGCATTAGTAACTGTATTTAGAGCACAACCTAGAGCTGTTTACTGAATTTCCTGTTTGCACTTATTTTTAAAATCGTTTTTTCTCAAAACTTGCATTTTATCTGTCTTTGGCCTAGCACTCTTGTGTGGGGTCATTTACTGCACTGTTATAACTTGTTGATACTTGTGAACCTCTGCTATCTCTGAAAAAACAAAAAAAAAATCTTGCTTTTTCCCCACTTTTCTGAGATTTAAAAAAGTTCAGTTACAGGCTTGCTGTTCTTGAACTGTTTGTAAGTTTCTGTGAGGCCATTTTTGCTTGGGCTAAAGGGAAGTCCCTCTGTTGATCAGTGGCAGTGAAAACATCGAGCAGCCTGCCTGCCCCTGTGGGAGTGGTTACTGACTTGAAACTGTAGTTTTATTGGCCATTTTGGGTCAATTCCAAAACTCCTTCATCTTCCTCTCTTAAAACCCTCTTTTGCGGTTTTGCGCTTTTTGTGCATAAGCGCAACAGCGGGCAGCGCTGCCTAATTGGGTTTAAACTATTCCTGGCTCCACAAAGTCTGCTCTTCACTTTTTCCCTTAGAACTGCTCTATCTCTCAATTTAAACACCATATTCTCATTCTAAGGCCCTTCACTGGTCCAATTAAGTAATCCTTCAAGTTAGCACTATTAAACCTTAAGCACTACTTACTCTTATACTCTCTACAATTACCCTGTCCTCTATTGGTCCGTCTTAAATTCAGTTTCCCTATATTACTCTAGCATGTCCAAAGGTCAGTCAATGGTTTCCTCTCCAGTCCAGCTGGTGAATCTGGGAATTTTGAGGCAATGTTACAACTGTCTCATGTACACGGACAACACTCTCCTCCTCCAAACAGGTTCAAATATATGTGAGAGATGCAACTATTTAGCCAAACTGGAGGCTGAGCTCTCTCATCTCAAAACTGGTGTAACCAGTCAGGAGGAGAAGGTAACCTCACACAACACAATTCCAGTATCACATAGTCCCACCACATCAGCGAACCAAACACATAAATACACAAAAACGTACTTGGAGGCTCTAAATAAAAATCTACCTAAGCAACAGAGACCTCCAAAGCAGACATCCAAGCAAACACTACCTCAAAACAAAACACGCACAACACATAGCCCACAAAGTCAGTGTGCCAAGCAGCCACAGCCCTTAAGGCTGAATAACACACCTGATGCTCTTGTAATAGGTGACTCTATTGTCAGACACACTGACATCCCACTCACCAGGCTGAATAAAGAGAAGGCCACGGTGAGTTGCCTGTCGGGTGCTAGGATCCGCCACATAACGCAAGCACTCAGGTCACTCCAAACCAAATACAAATATGACTCCGTCATTGTACATGCTGGTGTGAATGACCTTAGACGTACCTCCCTGGACTACATGAAAAGAGACATAGAGGAGCTCTCTGATCATGTAGCCCAGGCTGGTATGACCCTGACCTTGAGCAGCATCTTACCCTCACCTAGATTGATGCCACAGTACAAAGACAAAATGATCGATTTTAACAATTGGCTAAAATGTTGGTGTCATTCAAAGGGGATCCAGTGTCTGTCAGCCTGGGATGACATGCTCGACAAGCCACGTTGCTTCGCTAGGGACGGCTTGCACCTTTCACCACTGGGATTTCGGATATTGACAAAGGCTCTTGCCACCCCCATAGTGCCTTTTTTAGGCAAGGCTCAAAAGTCAAACCCACCCCCCATAGACAGCACAAGGAACAAGAAACTAACGGTAATGCTGCTAAACGCCAGAAGTCTTAACCTCAAGATGCACTTTTCAAGCTCTCCTCAGTATGGAGAACATCGATATCTGTGCAGTGACAGAAACCTGGTTCAAGGCTCCAGAGAGCACCCCAGCACTACCAGGCTATACCTCATATCATGCTTTTTGGCCCCAAAACCCGGACCAAACCACAAAAGGAGGGGAAGTTTCCATATTTATCAAGGATATCCACACCTCCAGCTTAGTGGCATTGCACGAAGTATCGGAGACCATCCATGTGCAACTAACAGTGGGCAAGACTGCTTTTCAGTTTATAGCATCCTACAGACCACCCTCTCAAAGTCAGGAATCCCACTCAGCTTTCCTGAAAACAATGGAGAACATGAAGATCTCTCCGAACACCATTATACTGGGCGACTTCAACTACCCAAACATTGACTGGGAGCACTATTCAAGCCCCAGCACCTTAGCCCAAAGGTTCCTGGAAATTATAAACTCAAATGCTATGGAACAACTAGTCACCACTCCAGCAAGAGGGGACAACATACTAGACCTGATCATTACCAACATGGGGACTCTATGCTCCACACCAGAAGTATATCACTCATTGGTAAGATCAGACCATAAATTCATTTTACTGGATGTCCGCATACCGACCCCACCCCCAGCCCAGAAAACCACAGTGAAATACTTCTCAAAAGCGAACTTCTCACATCTCAAAACCGAAGTGGAATCCTTCAAGGCCCCAGGGCCAGTGGTAACTATGGCCCAAACTGCAGAATCCTATATAAACGCATTCTACGGACATCTCCAGGAATGCATGGATCATGCTATCCCAAACAAAACCAAGACCCAATCATCCAAAGGCAGGCGTCCAGTCTGGTGGTCCCCTGCCATAAATAAACTGTACAACAGAAGGAGGAAGTTACTACATGATAGAGCAAAATCCCTAATAGGGAAGGCATCTCTGATCAGTACTAGCAAAGAATTACGATCCCTCATAAAAATCCTCCAAGGCCAGCTTCGAGAGAAAAATTGCACAGGACAGCAAAGACAATCATAAGGCTTTTTTCAGTTATGTTAGAAACCTGGGATGCAACTCCCAGACTTGTTCTGAGTTGATTCTAAATGACACAAAATACACTGAACCCACAGACATCGCCAATATCCTGGCAGACAGGTTCAGTGCAAACTTCTCCACCCCCCCACCCCTAAAAGAGCAAGTATCTATCCCGGCAGAGGGCTGCCTCCCAAACATCTCTGATGCTCAGGTGAAGGCTGCCCTCTCCAAAGCAAAAAACACTGCTTCCATGGGACCAGATGGCATCCCAGGTTGCGTCCAACATGAACTCCAAGAGGAACTAATCCCTCAAATAAAACAGCTATACAATCTCAGCCTCACTACAGGATATGTGCCCACAGAATGGCGTACAGCAACAGTGGTCCCACTCCACAAAGGTGGAGCCTCTATGGACCCTGGAAACTATCGCCCCATAAGCCTGACTAGCTTAGTCTGCAAGGCTACGGAGAGGATCATCATGGAGCTCATAAACAAAGACATTGGGGACCTACAGACACTAGATCCTACCCAGTTCGGCTTTGTCAAGGGCAGATCCTGCCTTTTGAACCTGGTTGACTTCTTCGAAACAGTCACCAAAGCCATAGATGAAGGGAAGGTAGTCCACACAGCCTATCTGGACCTTGCAAAGGCATTTGACACAATACCCCACTCGAGCATCATAGATAAGCTATCCAGCTTAAATATAAACCCCTATGTCACAAGATGGGTCACAAACTGGCTCAAAGACAGAACCCACAGAGTGAGAGTTGCTGGAGCCATGTCAGACTCGAAACCGGTCACAAGTGGCATCCCACAGGGTTCTGTCCTGGGACCACTCTTGTTCAGTATATACTTTTCCGAGGTACAGGCAAATGTGGGAGGACACTGGCTCACCAAGTTCGCAGACGACTGCAAACTGGGCGCCATAATCAACTCTCCAGCTGACACAAACATCCTTCAAAAAGGTCTCACAGAGACAGATAACTGGTGCCAGCGCCATGGTTTAAAGCTAAATGCCAAAAAATGTATAGTCATACCCTTTGGCAAAAACAATGTGCCCACAAATTACCACATAGGCGGAAACCCATTAAGTACAGAGAAAGTTATCAGGGACCTGGGGACCCAAGTTGATAGCAATCTCTCCTTTGAAAACCACATTGCCAAAGTGGTTAGAAAGACCTTCTACATAGCCCTCCTCATCACGAAGGGTTTCACATCTAGATCAAGAGAGGTAATCGTGCCCCTTTATTCATCCCTCATCAGGCCCATCATAGAATACAATGCCCCTTTTGGGATGTACCTTACCCGACACCTGCAGCAATTAGAAAGACCCCAAAAGTATCTCACCAAGAGGATCAAGGTTCTCAAACAGATGCCATATGCTGCTTGGTTAAAAAAACTCCAGCTCTACTCAGTTGCATACCGCCTACTTCGAGGCGATCTATGCCTGACATACAAAGCTATGTCAAATCCAGAATTAATGGATATGCTCCACCTCAGTAAATCTAAATCACTTAGAGCCACACGCTCGAGGGACTTGAACCTCAGCACAGAAATAAATAGAACTTGCTGGAGGGACAGGTTCATAACCCAGAGGCTCCCTTCGCTCTGGAATAGATTTCCAGTTCATGTGAGGCAGAGCACCTCACTGAATCTCTTCAAGAAGAATCTCGATAGGTGGATGGGGGATCGTAGGTTTGTCCCAAGGATTACTCCCATGTCACTATTAGACAGAGGCACAGTAAACTAAACCTTAAAAAGGGCACAGTATACTCAAATCAAGGGGTGGCGTAAGCCATACAGAATCGGGCTAGGCTTATAATTGCCCCAGGGCAGATACACTAGTATGAACCTATGAACCTATGAACCTAAACACTTTATAATTACGGATTAAAATTGAAATGGGCCAATATGAGGCTGAGTCTGATGGATCTTTACTGTATTTAGGTATTACAGCCACCACAGCTTTCTTCCAGGATGCTGATGTTCTTCGTGTTTCACTGTTGCAGTCATCCCATTTGGGTTATCGGCTTCAGTAGCCCTCAGTCGGCCTGATTAACAAAGTGTTAGGTCCTGCGTCGATTGCTGTCTCTTCTTCCATGACGTCAGGTAGTTAGGGGTATAAAACATGCAGCCGAAGCCATTACATCAGTCTTTCATGCTGTGCGGTGCCTGAAGCAGAAGCAGTTCACAAGTGCCTGTCGGCCAACTGCTGAAATTTTCATTTTTGAGTTTCAGAACCGAAGTCTTCAACGAAAAGCTAAGTACCCCATTGGGGAAACTTTTTCTTGCTCTAAACCGATGTCAGTAAAAGTAAATAATTGCATTTCTTGTGGAAAGCAAATACCTCATAAAGATTTTCATTCGTACTGTATTCCTTGCCTAGGCCCTGACCACGACGTACCTCGCTGTCGGTTTTGTGCCTTATTTAAACCATGGACTATCCGTCGTTGGTATATTTTCGCTTCTAAATATTTTGGTGCTCGATTCAGTTATCCAGATATGTCTTCAGTAAGCCATCCGACTTCTGACATTCTGAAAAAACGCAAAGATAAAGACAGAGACAGGCCGTCTAGGTCCAAAGCCGCTGTCGATGCTTCTCCTAAGCCATTTGCCAGTTCGCTGGTACTCAGTGAGGCGCTTTTGTAGCCCCTGATACCCACTACTTCAGATTCGCAGGCCTCTACTGAGACCCATTTGGAGTCCGGTATGCTGCGAGATGCTTCAACTGTGGAACATGCGGTTGTCTCTTCCTTGGGTGGGTCTGGAGCTGCTTTGCAGGTACCGGCTTCTGAGGGTGTATTCAGGCCTACTGACTTGCATATTAAACCAATGCCATCTTCTTCTTCAAGGCCTAAAACTCGAACTATGCCTAGAACACTGATACCCAGACAGCATGGTCAGGCCTCTATGTCTAAAAAACAAATGATAAGAATGGCTGAAGACCTTATTACTTTAATCAGGGGAAGTCAACTTTCCCCCTCTGAGACCTAGGACTGAGTTTGGTTATGATACTTCTGACCAGGATTCTGAAATTTCTGCTCTGATATTGTTAATCCTCGTTCATTCCTTATGTATGGGTATCGGTTCCGACCGGAACCGAGCCAGCCATCTTCCAAGCTCACGTCAGCCACAAACTCTCGAGCGAAATCTCTTACCCAGAATTCCCCTCTCCCTGTTACCTCAGATTTCGTTTGCCGCAACGCCATTTGGTCGTGTCAAGCTACTTCTCTTGAGCCAAGTATAATATTTTGTTGTCAAACTAGTTTAAAACAACTTTTTGTCTCAGAAAAGTTTCTAACTTGTTTTCTCTTACCTTATCGCATTTAGCGACCATCTCTTCTTGAAATTTTTCAATCTTTTTTACCGCGAGGTATTTTCTTCTCTATCAACATTGGTAGATCCCTTTTCTTCATTACCTTCGGGTATTTCTTGTACCATTGCTGGTATTTTTTCTGATTTCCTTCTATTCTATCATGGCAGATAAAAAAGGTAGTCCATGATTTAAGAGATGTTCAGATTGTGTCCATAAATTACCTACTTCAGATGCACATTCTCTGTGTGTCTAATGCTTGGGTGTGCCTCATTTATCATTTGATCTGCCCTGTGGAATTTGTAAGAACTTCTCTAACAGGACATTGATTGAGAGGAAAAATAAATTGTTACTGAAGGGACTACTCAAATCTCCTTTTTCAGAGGCTATTTCTGGGTCGGAGGCTTCAACCCCTCCAAGATCCCATATGAAAAAATCTGATGATCATTCAAAGGCCATATCTCTTCCTTCATCCCCGGCTGGGGACTCCCACCAACCGAGACCCAAGAAGACTAACCTTTCTACTTTGGATCTGACTTTTTCAGCTCCAGCGCTTTTGGTGCCTAGACCTTCGGCACCGAGGCCTTCGGCGCTATCTGTGACTTTGGCACTGACTAGCATGCCCCTTACCGTATCTATACCGAGGGGCTCCTCGGTTCCGGCCTCTCTACTGGCACCGTCTATCCAGTCAGCGCAGACTGTAACCACATTGGCTCCGACACCTTACCCGGTACCAACAACACAGTTATTGACACAGATTTTTTGGGTCCCAGCCTCGACAACAACAGCCACTTCGGCACCGACCTTGTTGTCGGTGCAGACCATGACTTTGGCACCGATGATTTCCTCGGTGCAGACACCTGTAGTTCAGTCTCTTATGGCCCCGTTGTTTTCAGTTCAGACTGGTGATGTGAGCACCGAGCTTGTCCCATCTGAGGATAGACCTGACTCTCCCTCAGCCATGTCCGTGAAATCCACTAGAAGCCTCTCTGAACACGATGTGTTGCGTCTTGTAGATCAAGTGCTTTTCGCCAGAGGTATCCCACCCCCCAGGACCTATCCTTCCTTGGGAGGTGATCACCCTTTGCCAAAGACCCCTACTTATTCTCCTCCTTCATTGCCTTTAAAGCCCCTTGATATAGCACAGTCTTCCTCCTCTACGGTTCCCTTTATGGAACTCACTAAGGAACCGCAGCTACCTTCGTGGCAGGAGAGTTTTGCTACGACCCAGGATGTCAGCTGTGGCCTACATAATTTGGTGTTTCACAGCCATCCAGGGACTCCGAGTCGGCAGACTGAGCCACTTAGGGGAAGGGTGACCCCTGTCCTGGACACTCACCCCTCTTCAGGTGGACCGGCCTTCCAACTAATGGAGAAGGCTTTGGCATCTCCTGGAGATACTGCGCTGTCAATCTCCCCACCCTCATCTGGCCGCAATGTACATAAGTCGCTCCTAGCGGACACCGGGCGCAAGAGCCTCAGGATGTACTCCCACAGGAAACCCCGTTTGCTTTGTCTTCCCCAGATGTCCTTCAAGAATGCAACTGCAGTCATAACATATGGGATGTCCTTCATGGATGCATCTGCAGTCATAACAACTGGGTTGTCCTGTCGTCAGGCAGCCCTTCAGTCGGCCGGATTCCAAAGTCCGGTCCGGCTTCGGCTGATGTCGCACTTCACCCGACGTCATCTCTGTTGGTCTTCGGGTATAAAGGCATCAGCCGACACCATTTTCCTCAGTCTTTCTTGCCGCGTGGCGCCCGAAGCAGAAGCTGTTCGCAAGTGCCGGTCGGTCGGATCCAGAGATTACTTCTACCGAATACTACTTCGAAGACTTCTAAAGCTAAGTACCCCGTTGGGGACTCTTTCTTGCCTCAGCCGATGTCAGAAAAAGTTAATAATTGTTTAACCTGTGGGAAACAAATACCTCATAAAGATTTCCACTCTTATTGTCTGCCTTGTTTAGGCCCAGCCCATGACGTAGCAGCCTGTTCGGCCTGTGCTTCATTCAACCGACGAACGCTTAGGCGTCGGTCGGAGTTTGCTGAACAGTTTTTCGGTTCTGATTTTGCGTATATTATGCCGCCGGATCCTCCGACTACCCAAACTGCTAAAACGCAAAGATAAAGACCGACACTCATGATCCGCGGTTTCGACGAAACCATGGTTAAGCAAATCGAGTGTCTCGGTTTCGGCGAAACCGAGAAAACTGATCAAAGTACAGCTGAATCTATCACTACCACTGAGGCCCCTGCTACTTCTCTTGAATCGGCCTCAGAAATTTTATCCACTACGGTGGTTGCCACTGACTTATCAGACACCATTCCCTTGGATGTCTCTACCCCAGCACGTGGTGCTGCTAGGCCTCCAGCAGCCATGTCCATTAAGGCCTTTGCCAGGGCTAAAGCAGCCAAAACTACTAAAACAGTGCCTGTTAAACCCCTACAACCAGGCCCTCTTCTAGTTCACAAATGCTTACTCTGGCAGAAGACTTAATTTCATTAATTAGGGATCTCAATCTCACCCAGACAGGGCCTCTCAGCCCCAGAGAAGAGACCTAGGGCAGAGCCCCCCGAGCCTGTGTCCTCTGATGATTCTGCCGATGAATCAGACATAACAGACCAGCCAGAGGCTCCTTTCTCCAATTATGAAGACTCAGATGCTGAAGAATCCATTCCAGCTGCTTCCCCACCAGAAGAATTCTCCTTTGGGGAAACCTTACATGCCATGCGAGAGCAGTTCCAATGGCAGCAGCAGGATTTCTCAGACTCCAGAAAAGACTTAGGACCTTTCTGCACCTTCCACAGCACAGGCCCTTAGCTATACCTCCTGTCCTCTCTGTGGTGGACGATGCCTTCAATGATGTCTGCTCTGCACCAGATTCTTTACCTCCAGCCCCTGCCAAACCAGACAGATTTTACAGGGTACCAGACACTCATCACCACCTTTACAAGGCCCCACTTGCAGACCCGAAACTATATCCCAGGGTCCCAGGGCAGTAGCCTCGACCACAGCTAAAACCCTATTCCTTCTGAAAGGGAAGCCAGGTCATTAGACAGATGGGGCAAAAAGTCTACACCTCAGCTACTCTCTCAGCTAGAGCTTTAAACTGTCAGTTTCACATGATACAATACCAAGAGTTTATGCTTGATCAGTTAACAAAAAAGCTATCCTCTGATGACTCTATTGATAAGAAATATGTATTAGAAATGGTAAATAACATACAACAGGTTAGTAACCATTCCTTAAAATGTGGCTATGATGCACTGGAGGCTTCATTTAGATCAGCCATGACTGGCACAGTGATAAGAAGACATGCATGGCTAAAGGAACAAGCCTTACCGGATCATGTTAAAGCTAAGTTATTAGATGCTCCTATGGATAAGACCAGCTTGTTTGGTACACCTGCCCAGCAGGTAATGAAGAAAATGGAAGAAAAGGCAAAATCTGTTCAAACGGTTAAAGATTTCTTGCAGGTTCAACCCCAAGGTTTAGCAGGAACTGGCCTGCCAAAATTGGTCCTTTCCTGACTCCACAAGATCCCAAAGGGGCAGGAATAGACGTTCCAGAGGCAGAAACCAATCCAGAGGAGGTGCCTACAGAGGACGACAGTGGCAAGGTAACAACAGAGGCACAGACACAACCACTGCCACTACAACAACACAACCACAGTGACTTACCTCTAAATCCGCCTACCAGGGAACAAATAGCAGCTCCATTAGGCGGCAAATTAACCTTATTTTCAAGAACTGGCACTATATCACAAAAGACAAGTGGATTTTACAAACCATAGATCAAGGTTACGGTTCCACTTCCACACTTTACCAGTCAAAAGAGGAATGCCAAACCTACCTCCAAATCAAAAACAGAGGCTCTACAACAGATAATGCAATTAGCAAACATGAGAGCTGTGGAAAGAGTGCCAACAACAGAACAAGGAAAGGATTCTACTCCAGACTATTCCTAGTTCCAAGAAAGGAAAAAGTTGGAGACCTATTCTCGACCTGTCCACCTTAAATACATACATCATTGTCCCAAAATTCAAAATGCTGACCCTACAGCAACTTCTTCCCATGCTGGGCAAGGAGTGTTGGCTGGTAACTCTAGATCTCAAGGAGGCATACCTGCACGTCCCCATTCGACCAATCTGCAGAAGATACCTCAGATTTCTTGCAGGATCAGAGCATTATCAATTCTCAGCATTGCCCTTTGGCTTATCTACTGCCCAGAGTATTCACAAAATGCCTGGCATCAGTAATCGCCCACTGCAGACTACAGGGAATTCAAATTTACCCATACCTGGACGACTGCCTGCTACAAGGGGACAACAAAAGCAAGCTGACAACAGATTTACAAAGGGTCATTTACTTGCTACAAGCACTGGGATACACAGTCAATTTACAAAAATCAAGGCTGATACCATCCCAAACAAGGACATTCTTGGGCGCGGAATTGGACACAGTAAGACAAATGGCATTCCTAACTGCAGAAAACGAAAGAACTCCCTCTTTACTTCTTGGCTCTAACAAAACAAAACAAGTTAACAGCAAGAAAAGTACTGCAGGCCTTGGGCTTCATGGCATCATGCATAATCTTGGTCCCACTTGCCAGACTACATATGAGAAAACTACAGTGGTACCTAAAGAATTTATGGTCCCAACACAGGCACAGCCTAGAAACAGAAATTCCACTAATTCCATGCTTAAAACAGGAGTTCCTATGGTGGGCTCAAGCATGCCAGTCAAACCCAGGTCTACCCTTTCGCAGATGTCAAGCAAACCAGACCATCACAACAGATGCTTCAGACCTAGGATGGGGGGCCCACATGCTGGACAAATGCGTGCAAGGATTGTGGACTCAGGATCAACTTCACCTGCACATCAACCTAAAAGAAATGCTGGCAGTAAAACTGGCAATCCAAAAGTTCAGACCATTTCTCAAAGAGGGCCAGTTGATGATAAGGACAGACAACACCACAGTCATGTGGTACATCAACAAACAGGGAGGCAGTTATTCATACCCCCTATGCAGAATGACTTTGGAGCTGTGGAACCTGGCACTCAGCTACAATATCCAGTTACAGGCAATATTTGTACCGGGAAAGGAGAATACTCTAGCAGACATATTAAGCAGAACCACATCGGATGCCCACGAATGGATGCTACACCCGGACATCTTCAAGACCATCTCAAAGAAATGGGGAATGCCTCAGATAGATCTATTCGCTTCCCCTCTCAATCACCAGCTCAAAAAATTCTGCACAAGGGCATTCCACCCACTGGCATGGAAAGTGGATTCGCTCTCCTTCAGCTGGAAAGGCCTAACAGCATATGCATTCCCACCTCTTCCCTTGATACACAAGGTATTACTAAAAATCAAGGAAGAACGTCCAAGGATAATCCTGATAGCTCCAAACTGGCCAAGACAACACTGGTACCCACTGCTGAGGAGCATGTCTCGAACAATATGTGGCCAATACCCTGATGCCTTTGATGTTAACTCAGAACAACTACAGCATCATGCATCCAAACCTAAAACGTTGCAACTGACTGCATGGAACATCACATAGCAGCAGCTAATCCAGAACTTTCCCAAAGAGTTAAAGATATTATTCTTGAAGCCCGCAGACCTTCAACAAGAAGGAACTATGCAGGAAAATGGAAAAGGTTTGTCATTTGGAGTACTGAAAGAGGAAAAGATGTGTCAAACATAGATATGCCTAACATTCTGGAGTATTTGGCAGAACTTCTACATACAGGCCTGTCCTACTCCTCCATCAAGATACATGCATCAGCTATATCAGCAGAATACAGCTTTGATCCACCTGTCTTTTCACATCCTTTACTCAGGCAGTTCCTCAGAGGAATCAAGAATGTAAAACCTCCAAGGAAACCACCATTGCCAGCTTGGGACTTGAACTTTGTGCTAGAAAAGTTGACACTATCACCTTTTGAACCAGCAGCAACAGCAGACCTACAGCATCTATCGTGGAAAACTGCTTTCCTACTGGCAATAACCTCAGCCAGGAGGGTTTCTGAACTTCAGGCCCTAATGGCAGTACAGCCCTTCCTAATCTTCCACCAAGATAGAGTGTCCATGAGGACTAATCCTACATTTATGCCTAAGGTGGTATCCAGAGTATCTTTAAACCAGGCAATCCACCTACCTACCTTCTTTCCCAACCCACAAAACAGAGGGGAAAGAATACTGCATACCTTGGATGTACATAGACAGCTACGCTACTACCTGGACAGAACAAAAAGTAGCAGAAAACTGACCAGCTTTTGTAGCCTATGCAACAGGAAGGGAAGGAAAAGCTATTTCCAAACAGACAATCTCCAAATGGATAGGAAATTGCATACGATTCTGTTACTCCTTCCATGGAAAACCAACTCCACAGAACATAAGACCTCATTCTACAAGGGCAACAGCCACTACCACAGCCTTCTTACGAGGAGTGGCAACCAAAGACATTATTGAGGCGGCTACTTGGACCTCCGTGCATACATTTGCCAAGCATTATAATTTGCCTCTATATTCCAGATCCCGAGCAGGGTTTGCCACTGCTGTACTGCAAGGGATCTTAAACACACCATAATCTAGTTTTTCCTCCTCCCTAGTTGGCTATGGTATTCTACCCAGTTGTTATGACTGCAGATGCATCCATGAAGGACATAGTACAGTTTTGTACCTACCATAAATGTAGATGTCCGAACTGGATAGCATCTGCAGTCAGGATTACCCTCCCTCCTTCCCCTCTGTGGTACTCCTAGGTGTTTACCCTCCTAATAGCTAGCTGGTGGGGGGAGTCTTTTATGGTGTATTTGTTTGTATATATGTACATACATGCTTATTTTTGTGTTTACCTCTATCCTTTTGGAAACATTGGCATTTATCCAAATTTTAGCCTTCAAGAGGGCAACTGGCATCTGGGGCAAGAAACACTGAGGAAAATGGCGTCGGCTGATGCCTTTATACCCGAAGACCAACAGAGATGACGTCGGGTGAAGTGTGACATCAGCCGAAGCCGGACCCGGACTTTGGAATCCGGCCGACTGAAGGGCTGCCTGACGACAGGACAACCCAGTTGTTATGACTGCAGATGCTATCCAGTTCGGACATCTACATTTATGGTAGGTACAAAACTGTACTTTGTCCTGCCTCAGGCAGCCCTTGGTCGGCCGGATTCCAAAGTCTGGGTCCGACGTCGGCTGATGTCGCATTTCTCTCCGACGTCAGAGCGGCTGGAGTATATAAGCATCAGCCGACGCCATTTTCTTCAGTCTTTCTTGCCGGTGCCAAGCAGAAGCAGTTCGCAAGTGCCGGTCGGTCAGCTCCTGTATTCTTCGAATCCGAAGTCATCAAAAAAGCTAATTACCCCGTTGGGGACCTTTTCTTGCCTCAGCCGATGTCAGAAATTACTGAAAAAGTTAATAATTGTCTGTCTTGTGGTAAACAAATACCTCATAAGGATTTCCAGTCTTACTGTCTTCCTTGCCTTGGCCCAGACCACAACGTCTCGGCCTGTGTCGCCTGTGCTCGCTTCAATAAGCGCACTCTCAGGCGCCGGGCGGAGTTCGCTGAAGACTTTTTCGGTGAAAAATTTGCTTATTCAATGCCGTCGGAACTTCCGACATCGCAAACTCTCAAGAAACGAAAAGACCGGGACCGACATCCTCGGCCCGCGTCTACCACCGACTCCACGCCAAAACCTACCGCGAGTGCTCCGGTTCCCCCTGAGACGGTTATTCCACCGCTCCTAACCGAAGACACCGCAATACCGACGACTCCGATACCAGATACCACTCCGACGCCAGTTATAGATTTTCCTCCGGATACTGAAACCGAGGAAATGCCCGAGACCATTGCTGTAGATAAGGTCACTCCTGCACGTGGAGCTGCCAGGCCTCCTATGGCCATGTCTATTAAGGCCTACACTCGTGCTAAGGCAGCCAGCAAGACCAAGCACCTTACAGCTAAAGCCTTACCCCAGCCTACTCCTGAGACACAAATCATGTCTATGGCCACAGACTTAATTTCCATGATTAGAGGTTCACAGGCCCATCCTGAGAGAGGATCCCAGCCTCCTCCTGATAAGAGGCCCCGGTTTGAACCCTCTGACCCTATCCCTTCAGATGAAGATTCTGAGGACTCTGTCCACTCCGATGGCCAGGAAGAGCTCTTCCAGACCTATGAGGACTCGGATGCAGAGGATTCCATCCCCTCGGCCTCCCCTCCTGAGGATATTTCTTTTGGAGAAGTTCTGCATACCATGAGGGAACATTTCAAGTGGCAAGGCCAGGAATATTCTGATTCCAGAAAGCCTTGAACCTTCCTTAAAAAGCCCCAGCACAGGCCCTTAGCTATTCCTCCTGTGCTTGATGTTTTGGATGATCTATATTCTGACTCCAGTGTTACCCCTGATTCTCTTCCTCCTGCTCCAGCCAAGCCAGACAGATATTACAGGGTCCCAGAAACACATTCCCATTTATTCAGGGCCCATACTGTTGATTTAGAAACTATTTCTCAGGGACCTAAAGGTGTTTCAGCTTTCACCTCTAAAAATCCCTTGCCTTCCAACAGGGAAGCTAGGTCATTAGAGAGATGGGGGAAAAAGGTCTACACCTCCACTACTTTATCTATGAGAGCTTTGAATTGCCTCTTTCATATGTTACAATATCAGGATTACCTGTTAGATGATTTACAGAAAACATTGGCCTCTCCTGATCCTTTAGACAGGAAGTCTTTAAAGGAAGCTGTACATAATTCTCAGCAAGTCAGCAATCACTTCCTGCAGTGTGGATATGATGCATTGGAAGCTTCATGTAGGGCAGCTATGACAGGGGCAGTCATTCGTAGACATGCATGGTTAAAAGAACAACCTCTACCAGATCATGTTAAGGCAAAACTTCTGGATGCACCCTTGGAAAAGAACAAGCTTTTTGGTGCTAATGCTAAAGATGTGTTAAAGTCCATCGAGGAAAAAGCAAAATCAGTTCAGACGGTCAAAGATTTCCTCCAGGTTCAGCCCCCCAGATTCAGCAGGAATTGGCCTTCAAAAACTGGTCCTTTCCTAATCCTGAAAAATTTCAAAGGGGTAAAACAGGCATGGCCGAGGAAGAGGACAATACAGAGGTCCTTACAGGGGCGACAATGGCAGCCAGCAAACCAAAGAAGTGACACAGGGTCTCCCCTGCCCCACAGGCACAATCTCAATGACTTTCCTCTACGTCCGCCGACCAAGGAGCAAATAGAAGCTCCCTTGGGTGGAAAATTATCTCTGTTTTCAGACAATTGGCACAGATTGACAAAAGACAAATGGATTTTGGACATTATAGACTAAGGTTACAGGTTCCATTTTCATACCTTACCAAGAAAACAAGGCATGCCAAACCTACCACAAAACCAGAGGGCAGAGGCTATCAAGCAAATTTCTCTGCTTGCTCAGATAAAAGCAATAGAAAGAGTACCACAACAAGAACAAGGCCAGGGGTTTTACTCAAGACTGTTCCTTGTTCCAAGAAAAGAAACTCAATGGAGACCAATACTGGATTTGTCCGCATTAAACACTTTTCTCATAGTACCAAAGTTCAAAATGCTGACTCTACAGCAACTCCTTCCCATGCTGGGAAAGGGGTCTTGGCTGATTACTGTGGACCTCAAGGAGGCATACCTGCATGTCCTTATCAGACACAGCTGCAGAAGATACCTCAGATTTCTTGCAGGGCCAGAGCATTATCGATTCTCAGCATTGCCATTTGGCTTATCTACTGCGCCCAGAGTATTCACAAAATGCCTGGCTTCAGTAATTGCTCATTGCAGGCTCCAGGGGATCCAAATTTACCCGTACCTGGACGACTGCCTCATACAAGCGGACGACAAATTGATGTTGACAAAAAACTTGAACTATGTCATACAATTACTTCAGGCTCTGGGATACACAGTCAACTTCCAAAAGTCAATACTTCAACCATCCCAGCAAATAACCTTCTTAGGAGCCAATCTAGACACAGCCTCTCAAATGGCTTACCTGACAGAAGACAAGCAAGAGAAGTTAACTCATTATTTCAAGGGTTTGACAAAACTCACCCAGATGACTGCAAGGAGATTCCTACAGGCCCTGGGTTACATGTCATCCTGCATTCTCCTGGTTCCATTAGCAAGACTACACATGAGAAAGCTTCAATCGTACCTAAAAAGCCTATGGTCTCAGCACAACAACAACTTAGAGACAACCATACCGCTCATTCCATGCCTACAAAAGGAATTCCTATGGTGGGCCTCCGTAAGCCAGGCAAACACAGGTATGTCATTCAAAAAGCCTCAGATAATGCAGACCATGACCACAGACGCCTCAGACCTTGGATGGGGGGCGCACATGGAAGGCAGATGTATACAAGGACAATGGTCTCCAAAGAAAACACATCTGCATATAAACCAAAAGGAAATGCTGGCAGTAATGCATGCCATCGAGGCCTTTCGACAACAACTTCAGCAAGGCCATTTACTGATACGGATAGACAACACCACTGTGATGTGGTATATAAACAAGCAAGGGGGCACCCATTCATACCCCCTTTGCAGACTGACAATGAATCTTTGGGAAAAATCACTGAGCCTAAACATACAGTTACAATCCCAGTTTGTTCCAGGCAAAGACAATGTTCTGGCGGACAGTCTAAGCAGGAATTTCATAGATCCACACGAGTGGAGGTTACACCCGAAGATCTTCACACAACTCACCTCGACATGGGGCAGGCCAGAAGTAGACCTATTTGCCTCTCACCTCAACCATCTACAAAAATTCTGTTCAAGGACATACCATCCACAAGCTTGGAAAATAGATGCTCTTTCATTCAACTGGAACTTCCTAAAAATCTATGCATTCCCACCTCTGCCACTGATGACCACAGTATTACTAAAGATCAAAGCAGAGAGACCCAAGGGGATCCTAATAGCTCCAGACTGGCCAAGACAACACTGGTACCCACTACTACGGAGCATATGTCACAACAAGAAGTGGGCCCTTCCCCAATGGCCCCTACTTTTGACTCCGCACAACTTCAAAACAGTGCATCCAAACCTTCAGACACTGCAGCTAACAGCCTGGGAGATCCCATGAATAACCTCAATCTATCTCTCTCCAAGGAAGTTCAGCGGATATTAACAGAAGCTCGAAGACCATCCACCAGACAGGTTTACTTAGCAAAATGGAAGAGATTCAGCATTTGGAATACCAGCAAGGGACATGATGCATCATTATTGAACATCCCACTCATCCTGGAATATTTGGCAGATATGCTTCAGAATGGACTCTCATATTCTTCCATAAAGATACATGCTTCAGCTATTTCAGCTAGATATAACACTGATCTGCCTGTGTTTTCACATCCTTTGCTAAGGCAATTCCTCAGGGGAATCAAGAACATTAAGCCACCAAGAAAGGCACCAGTGCCAGCTTGGGACCTCAACTTTGTCTTAGAAAAACTGACTCTACCTCCATTTGAGCCAGCAGCTTCAATGGACTTACAATTTCTCTCATGGAAGACAGCTTTCCTGTTGGCAATTACCTCAGCAAGAAGGGTTTCGGAACTACAGGCCATAATGGCAATACCACCGTTCATAATCTTTCACCGAGACAGGGTCTCCTTAAGAACCAACCCTACTTTTATGCCAAAGGTGGTATCTAGGGTTTCTTTAAATCAAGCTATTCATCTGCCTGCTTTCTTCCCCAGTCCTGAGAACAAAGGGGAAAGACTGTTACATACCTTGGACATTCACAGACAACTTCGCTACTACCTGGACAGAACCAAGACCAGTAGGAAGTCTGATCAACTTTTTGTAGCTTACGCCCCTGGAGTACAAGGAAAAGCAATTTCAAAACAGACTATTTCAAAATGGATTGGACATTGCATCAGATTTTGTTATTCCTTCCATGGGAAGACTGTTCCAGCCAATGTCAGACCACACTCCACCAGAGCTACAGCCACCTCTACAGCATTCTTAAGAGGGGTGCCTACAAAGGACATTCTATAAGCTGCTACATGGAGCTCCGTGTATACATTCTCCAAACACTACAATCTCCCTCTATACTCCAGATCCAGAGCAGGCTTTGCTTCGGCAGTCCTGCAGGGTTTGATTGCCACACCATCTCTTTCCTAGAGCATTCCTCCTCCCCCAGGTAAGCTATGGTATTCTACCCATATGTTATGACTGCAGTTGCATTCTTGAAGGACATAGTACAGTTTTGTACCTACCATAAATGTAGATGTCCGATAGATATGCAACTGCAGTCGGATTTTCCCTCCCTCCATACCCCTCTATGCCTTGGGTCCACTCCTATCCCTGTTTCTCTTAGCTGGGGATATCTGTTATGGTGTATCTGTTTATTGCTTACTTATTTGTCTGGAATCCTGTTTTTGTCTTCCAATTTGATTACAGCCTTCCTTGGAGGGCACCTGGCATCTGGGGCAAGAAACACTGAAGAAAATGGCGTCGGCTGATGCTTATATACTCCAGCCGCTCTGACGTCGGAGAGAAATGCGACATCAGCCGACGCTGGACCCAGACTTTGGAATCCGGCCGACCGAGGGCTGCCTGAGGCAGGACAACCCATATGTTATGACTGCAGTTGCATATCTATCGGACATCTACATTTATGGTAGGTACAAAACTGTACTTTTCTTATCCCTCTGAGGAAGTTCATAGAAAAAGCTTGTGCAAAAGGAAGCACATGGACTCCACAGAGGAGTCCCTTACTGAAGACACAGACTTTGATGATGGGGAAGGGTCCCCTCGCTCACCCTCTGAGGTATCCCTTGGTGATATCCTCGAAATCCTAAACAGAGAGGTGACTGGCAGCCCTCTATCCCGACCTCTGAAGAGTCTGTGTTCCTGCTGGCCTTTCGTGCCCGGCCCTCTACCTCCTGGGTTACTCCACCTGCCGATGGACTGGTCCGGCTCGTCGTGCAGTGTGCGTGGAAGGCTCCTGACACCATTGAGGCCATTCCCCAGAGGCCAGATAAAATTTTGTCCCCACCTGCTACTGACCCCCCATTGGTCCAAAAGTCTTCCTGTAGATGCTGTGGTGGTGGCTGTCGTAACCAAGAAGGACCTGGCGGAAGAAGAAAGCCAGACTGTCCATCTGCCCAACAGAGTCACGGGCTCTGGACAGAATAGGGAAGCGTACTTTTGCATCAGCGACCTGTGCAATCAGGTCCTTGAATTAAATGACACACTTTACCAGGCTTCAAAGGGATTTAGTATCTGAGCTCTCTGAAACTTTGGCTGGTGCCGTGTCTGATGAGGTCCGTGACAAAGTGGCCTGTCAGCTGGCTACCATTGAATCGATATCTAACTCCTCCATGCGCCTGATATCTCACGCATCAGAAGGAGCAACTAGAGCGGTGAGTTCAGGCGTTGTTTTGAGACGACACGCTTGGATGCGCTAATGTAATTTCGCGGAACCCTTCAAGGCTTCCTTTTTCAGCGCTCCTATCAAAGCCTCTTCATTGTTTGGACACAAGGTTAAAAGCACACTGGCCAGATGTGAACAGGAGGGTAAGACCCTTTCTGCCGTGGGTGTCCATTATTCTTCCCCTCAACGTGCTTTCTCCAGAAACCAGAAGAGTGTGAAGATATGGTACAAAAAGTCTCAGGGTCCTTTCCGTGACACACAAGCTGAGTTCTCCCCTAGAGGCAGTGGGGGAAACTCACAGGGAAGATGCCCTTTTCAGGGCAGAGGGGGTCCGCATAACCAGGGTTCCAGGGACTCATTTCCTAGTCAATCCTACCAGTGGTCCTGAAGAGCGGCCCAACTCCTTTCCTCTGGAGGTGGTTGGGGGTCATTTCTCCTTGTACCCTTCTGCCTGGCTAGCCATCACCACCGACTCTTGGGTACAAAGGATAATAACTATAAGTTACCATATTCCCTTCGATCTTTGTCCTGCCCCCCCCCCCCAATAAACTTACCTGACGTTCCACCCAGTCAAAGGGAAGAAGCAGCGCTAGAGATAGCAAAGCTGCTAAGAAAAAGAGTCATCCAAATAGTCCCTCCAGACCAGATAGGATCCAGATTCTACTTAAGACTATTTTTTGTGCCAAAGAAAACCGGGGACTGGAGACCAGTTTTGGATCTCAGTATATTGAACAAGTTTGTAGGAGTACAAAAACTTCCGGATGGTCACAATACAGTCTATCCTTCTGCTTTTGGAAAAAGATGATTGGATGTGTTCGATAGATCTTCAAGATGCATACTACCACATAAAAGTGGACAGGCCATCAAGAAGATTTCTGCGCTTCCGTGCTGGAGCCAGTCACTATCAGTTCAGAGTACTGCCCTTCGGACTCTCTACAGCCCCCAGAGTGTTCACAAATTACATGGCATTCGTCACAGCTCACTTGCGACTACAAGGATTCCAGGTGTTTCCATACCTAGACGACTGGCTAATCTCTGCCCCCACCAGACATCTATTGGAAGAAGCCCTGGCATACTCTCTCTTCACTTCAGAAAGGCTAGGCATAACCATAAACTGGCAAAAATCCAGTCTCACCCCATCTCAGTCCACAGAATTCATAGGGTCATATTGGATACAAAGAATTGCAGAGCATCCATTCCAGAGCACAGAATTCTAAGGATAAAGCAACAACTGATCCCGATCCTTTCAAGGGAAAAATCCACAGCTCACTCTGTCCTACAGCTGTTGGGTTCCATGGCAGCCTCCATCACCATTTTCCCCCTGGCCAGGTTTCACATGGGGCTTCTACAATGGCTACTGCTCACCCAATGGTATCCTTTTCAGCATCCTCTTTCAGCCAAGATTCGAGTAACTCACAGGTGCAAACAGGATTTTAATTGGTGGATGACCCACAACCCGCCACAATGGTCTCGCCCCTTCTCCCCTCAGCAGCCCAAGGCTACAGTGACCACGGACACCTCCCTGATGGGGTGGGGGGCTGTGTCAGGGTCAGACAGTCCAAGGCACTTGGTCCATATTGGAAGCCCAACTGCATATAAACGTTCTAGAGCTGAGGCAGTGCTTCTGGCGTTGCAAGCATTCCATCCCCTGCTGCCGTCTGGGACTATTGCGATACAATCAGACAACATGGCGGTGGTCTGGTACATCAGCAAACAGGGCAGAACCAAATCTTACCCCCTTTGTCAAGAGGCCATGAGGATATGGCAGTGGGCGATGGTTACCAACTGTTTTTTTCTAGCAATGCACATTCCCAGGAGTTCCAATGTGATGGCAGACAGACTCAGCAGGTGCATTCTACAACATTACGAGTGGTCCCTGAATCCCTTGATAGCGGTGGAGATCTTCCACTGCTGGGGCCGTCCTTGTTGCTACCTCTTTGCATCCCCAACCAACTACAAATGCAGCAACTACTTCACCCTGATTCCCCCTCCGGGACAGTCACCCAGGGACAGTCTAATCCACAATTGGCCCTCTGGTCTTCTTTATGCACTTCCACCTCTTCCCCTCATTCCCCAGTTTCTGAAGAAAGCCCATCAGTTGAAGAGCAAAGTGATCATCATAGCACCATATTGGCCTCATCAGATTTGGTTCCCCTTCCTTTGGCCTCACCTGCTTAGATCAACCATGGATTCTCCATCCAACCCTGGGGTTGATCTCCCATCCGCCGGAATCATCCCAACTTGGACAGCCTGAAGCTCACAGCTTGTCTCCTCCAGATGTCCTTCAAGGATGCATCTGCAGTCCTAACATATGGGTTGTCCTGCCTCAGGCAGCCCTTCGGTCGGCCGGATTCCAAAGTCTGGGTCTGGCCTCAGCTGATGTCGCACTTCACCCGACGTCACAGCTGCTGGGGTATAAAGGCATCAGCCGACGCCATTTTCCTCAGTCTTTCTTGCCGCGCGGTGCCCGAAGCAGAAGCTGTTCGCAAGTGCCGGTCGGTCAGATCCAGAAATTTCTACTACCGAAGACTTCTAAAAAAGCTAAGTACCCCGTTGGGGACTCTTTCTTGCCTCAGCCGATGTCAGACAAAGTAAATAATTGTTTAACTTGTGGGAAACAAATACATCATAAGGATTTCCACTCTTACTGCCTTCCTTGCTTAGGCCCAGACCACGACGTATCAGCTTGTCTAGCCTGTGCTTCCTTCAACCGACGGACGCTTAGATGTCGGTCGGAGTTTGCCGAAGAGTTTTTTGGTCCCGCTTTTGCATATAAAATGCCGTCGGAGACTCCGACTACACAATTAGCTAAAAAGTGCAAGGAAAAGGACCGACACTCGCGGCCCGCGGTTTCGGCTGAAACCACGGTTAGGCCAACCGCGAGTGTCTCGGTTTCGGCTGAAACAGAGTCCTCAGTTCTCCCTTCGACCGAAAGCATGCCACCGATAACCGAGGCCACACAGGCCATGGCTGAATCGGCTACAAAAATTACTGCTGCAGAAGCAAGCACACAGGATTTGTCAGACACTATTCCTTTAGACATCTCTACTCCTGCACGTGGGGCTGCTAGACCCCCTGCTTCTATGTCTATCAAGGCTTTTTCCAGGGCTAAAGCAGCCAAAATTTCTAAGACTTTGCCTACAAAAGCCCCCTCTCACAGGCCTACCTCTAGCTCACAGATTCTCAGCCTGGCTGAGGATCTTATTTCTTTGATCAGGAGATCCCAACCTCACCCAGACAGGGCCTCTCAACCTCCTCCAGATAAGAGGCCTAGGACTGAACCCCCTGAACCTCTCTCTACAGACTATTCCTCTGATGGCTCAGATATTTCTGACTATCAGGAAGGCCCATATTCACCTTATGAGGATTCTGATGCAGAAGACTCCATTCCTTCTGCTTCCCCTCCTGAAGAATTTTCTTTTGGGGAAACCCTACACTCTATGAGGGAACACTTCCAATGGCAGGGCCAGGATTTTTCAGATTCAAGGAAAAGGCTAAGGACTTTTTTACATTTACCACAGCATAGGCCTTTAGCCATACCTCCTGTACTATCAGTTGTTGATGATGCATATAATGATGCCAGTACTGCCCCTGATTCTCTCCCTCCGGCCCCTGCCAAACCTGACAGATATTACAGGGTCCCGGACACTCACTACCACTTGTATAGGGCTCATGTTGCAGACCCAGAAACCATTTCTCAGGGCCATAAAGGTGTTGCAGCTGCCTCTGCCAAAAACCCTCTTCCCTCTGAAAGGGAATCTAGAGCATTAGAGAGATGGGGTAAAAGGTTTATACATCTGCTACTCTTTCGCCAGGGCCTTAAACTGTCAATTTCACATGATTCAGTACCAGGAATTTTTGTTAGACCAGCTAAATAAAAAACTGTCCTCTCCTGAACCTATAGACCGTAAGTCCCTTCAGGAATTGGTACATAACTCTCAGCAGGTCAGTAATCATTTTTTAAAATGTGGCTATGATGCACTGGAGGCTTCTTTTAGATCAGCTATGACTGGAGCAGTGATTCGAAGGCATGCCTGGTTAAAAGAGCAATCCTTACCAGACCATGTTAAGTCAAAACTCCTAGATGCTCCTATGGAGAAACAAAGTTTGTTTGGCTCCCCTACACAGGAGATTCTAAAGAAAGTGGAAGAAAAAGCAAAATCTGTCCAAACAGTCAAAGATTTTTTGCAGGTCCAACCACCGAGGTTTAGCAGAAATTGGCCTTCGAAGAATTGGTCCTTTCCAGACACCTCCAGAGCACAGAGAGGCAGAAATAGACACCCAAGAGGCAGAGGTCAATCTAGAGGTGCCTACAGGGGTCGTCAGTGGCAACCTGCCAACCAGAGAAGTGCTGCCACAGCTACGACTACAACCACTTCCACAGGACAGACACAATGACTTGGCTCTGATTCCGCCTACCAGGGAACAACTGGAAGCACCCTTGGGCGGAAAGCTAGCCTTATTTTCAGACAACTGGCATTGCATTACAGGAGACAAATGGACCTTACAAACAATAGACAAGGGCTACAGGTTTCACTTCCACACTCTACCAAAAAAGAGAGGAATGCCAAACCTTCCACCAAGCCAAAAAACAGAGGCTCTAAAACAGATCATCAACTTACTAAGGATGAGAGCAATAGAAAAGGTACCATCTATGGAACAAGGCCAAGGATTTTACTCCAGACTATTCCTTGTACCAAGAAAAGGAAATCAATGGAGACCTATTCTCGACTTGTCCACACTAAACACATACCTCATTGTTCCAAAATTCAAAATGCTGACCCTCCAGCAACTTCTTCCCATGTTGGGCAAGGAGTCTTGGTTGGTGACTCTAGATCTCAAGGAGGCATACCTGCACGTCCCTATACGACCAGATTGCAGAAGACACCTCAGATTTCTTGCAGGATCAGAGCATTATCAATTCTCAGCATTGCCCTTTGGCTTATATACTGCGCCCAGAGTATTCACAAAATGCCTGGCATCAGTAATTGCTCATTGCAGGCTTCAGGGAATTCAAATTTACCCATACCTGGACGACTGGCTAATACAAGCGGACAACAAGACAAAATTAACAAAAGATTTGGCCAATGTCATACAACTTGTTGCAAGCCTTGGGATACACAGTCAACATTCAAAAGTCAAGGCTAGTACCATCCCAAAGGATAACATTTTTGGGTGCAGAACTGGATCCAACAACTCAGATGGCTTTTCTCACAGAGGAAAAACAAAAGCAACTACCAGTCTATTTCATGGCATTAACAACGCAAACTCAGCTTACTGCAAGGAAAGTCCTGCAAGCCCTGGGTTACATGGCATCCTGCATAATATTGATCCCACATGCCAGATTGCATATGAGGAAGTTGCAATGGTACCTAAGGAATGTATGGTCTCAACACAAGCACAGTCTAGAAGCCCAGATTCCAATTATCCCATGCCTGAAAAAAGAATTCCTGTGGTGGGCTCAGGCCTGTCAGATAAACAGAGGATTGCCTTTCCACAAACCACATCCAAGCCAGACCATCACCACGGACGCCTCAGACCTAGGCTGGGGGGCGCACATGGAAGACAAGTGCATACAAGGCCTATGGTCCCAAAACCAGCTGAATCTACACATAAATCTAAAGGAGATGCTTGCAGTAAAACATGCAATCCAGGCATTCAGACCATTCCTCCAACAAGGTCACCTGCTGATAAGGATGGACAATACCACAGTGCTGTGGTACATCAACAAACAGGGAGGTACACACTCATATCCTCTATGCCGGATGGCAATAGACCTGTGGAATTTGGCCCTGGATCTCAACATTCAACTGCAGGCCAGATTTGTACCAGGAAAAGAAAATTCACTAGCACGCACCTTAAGCAGAACTACCACGGATGCTCACGAATGGATGCTGCATCCAGATATCTTCAAAACCATAACAAAGAAATGGGGAATGCCAGAGATAGACCTGTTCGCCTCCCCACACAACCACCAATTGAAGAAATTCTGCTCAAGAGTATACCACCCACTTGCCTGGAGGGTGGACTCCCTTTCCTTCAGCTGGAAAAAACGGACAGCATATGCATTTCCACCTCTACCTTTGATGTACAAAGTCCTACTGAAGATGAGAGAGGAACAGCCAAAGGTAATCCTGATAGCTCCAGACTGGCCAAGACAACATTGGTACTCGCTACTGAGAAGCATGTCTCGGGCACACTCATGGCCTCTACCTCTATGTCCATTACTTCTAACTCAGAACAACTACAAGACCCTGCATCCAAACTTGAAAACACTGCAGCTAACTGCTTGGAATATTGCATAAAACAGAATCAACCAGATTTGTCTCAGAGGGTTAAGGACATTATCCTGGAGGCTCGAAGACCCTCCACAAGGAAACATATTCAGCCAAATGGAAAAGATTCCTCATTTGGAGTGCAGCAAAGGGAGAAAATGTCTCATTGGCAAACATAGCACACATCCTGGAATACTTAACAGAACTGTTCCACAATGGCCTATCCTACTCCTCCATTAAGATTCATGCATCAGCAATTTCAGCAGAGTACAACATGGATCCGCTTGTCTTCTCTCATCCTCTACTCAGGCAGTTCTTGAGAGGAATCAAAAACGTAAAGCCTCCAAGGAAACCACCTCTACCTGCATGGGATGTCAACTTTGTGCTGGAAAAATTAACACTTCCCCCCTTTTGAACCAGCAGCAACAGCAGACTTACAGTACTTATCTTGGAAAACTGCATTCCTGCTAGCAATCACTTCAGCAAGAAGGGTATCTGAGTTACAGGCATTAATGGCAGTCCAGCCTTTCCTTATCTTCCATCAGGACAGAGTGTCTCTGAGAACTAATCCTACTTTTATGCCAAAGGTGGTCTCCAGGGTATCATTGAACCAAGCTATTCATTTACCTACATTCTTCCCCAACCCACAGAACAGGGGAGAAAGACTACTACACACCTTGGATGTGCACAGACAATTACGCTACTATCTGGACAGAACTAAGGTCAGCAGAAAAACAGACCAGCTTCTAGTAGCATATGCAACAGGAGTGCAAGGAAAAGCAATTTCAAAACAGGCAATCTCAAAATGGATAGGAAATTGCATTAGATTCTGCTACTCTTTTCATGGAAAGACAACTCCTGAAAATATCAGGCCTCACTCCACAAGAGCTACAGCCACCACTACAGCTTTCCTACGAGGAGTGGCTACCAAAGACATTTTAGAAGCTGCTACTTGGAGCTCCATGCATACATTTGCCAAGCATTATAATCTTCCTTTATACTCCAGATCCCGAGCAGGTTTTGCAACTGCTGTTTTGCAAGGGATCTTAACTACACCATCTTTATCTTAGTGCCTCCTCCCCCAGTTTGGCTATGGTATTCTACCCATATGTTAGGACTGCAGATGCATCCTTGAAGGACATAGTACAGTTTTGTACCTACCATAAATGTAGATGTCCGATAGGTATGCATCTGTAGTAAGGATTACCCACACTCCTTCCCCTCTGTGGTATTCCTAGGGTACTTTCCCCTCTTTTAGCTAGCTGGGGGAATCTATTATGGTGTATTTGTTTGTATGTATGTATATATATGTATATGTATATATATTTTGCTCTCTACTGTTTGGAATTATCTACATTTATCAAAATTTAGCCTTCTTAGAGGGCACCTGGCATCTGGGGCAAGAAACACTGAGGATAATGGCGTCAGCTGATGCCTTTATACCCAGCAGCTGTGACGTTGGGTGAAGTGCGACATCAGCCGAGGCCAGACCCAGACTTTGGAATCCGGCCGACCGAAGGGCTACCTGAGGCAGGACAACCCATATGTTAGGACTGCAGATGCATACCTATCGGACATCTACATTTATGGTAGGTACAAAACTGTACTTTCCTTTGATTGCCAGGCAGAATGATCTTTCTTTACAAGTACGGGACATTCTTATTGCATCTCATAAGTCTTCCACTAGAATTACTTATCTAAGCAAGTGGAAAAGATTTACCTGTTGGCTGAAAGAAAAGCATGTAGATCCTTTTTCAACACCGGTGTCGATAGTACTAGACTATCTAGCCAATCTATTCCAATTGGGTCTATTGGCCTCTACCATTAGAGTTTATTTGGCTGCAATATCTAATTTCCATGAGGGTATCCAAGACTCCTCTCTTATGTCACACAAATTATGCAGGACCTTCATAAAATGTGTGAATCATCTGAAGCCCCCTTTTAAGGAACCTGTTCAACCATATGACCTGTCATTTGTTCTACAAGCCCTGACAATGCCACCTTTTGACCCAGCTTCTTCATGCAACCTCAAATATTTGTCATGGAAAACCTTGTTTTTGGTCGCCATTACTTCTGCCAGACATATCTCTGATCTTCAAGCCTTCTGCATCAAGAGTCCATACTTGATTTTTCATAGAGATAGAGTGTCTTTGAGAACTAATCCTTCCTTTCTGTCAAAAGTGATCTCTGAATTGTCCATTAATCAAACCATTGAATTGCCAGTTTTCTTCCCCAATCATTCAAACAAAGGAGAGTATTGCCTACATACCCTAGATATTCACAGGCAAATTTGCTTCTACTTGAATAGGACTAAGGCCTCTCGTAAATCAGACCAGTTATTTTTGGCCTATTCTGGACCTAGATTAGGATGTGCTGTTGTTAAGGTCACATTGGCTAGATGGTTGAAAGACCTTGTGACCTTTATTTATATACAATGTAATATTCCATTGCCGACTACCATCAAGGCTCATTCGACAAGGTCAGTGGCAACTTCTGCTGCCTTTCATGCCAGAGCTTCTTTACATGACATCTGTGCAGCTGCAACCTGGGCTACGCCTCATACCTTCATCAATCATTACAAATTGGATTTGGCCTCCAGGGGAAGAGCATCTTTTGGTTCTGTGGTGCTCAGGAATGTCCTTCCATGAGAGGCTCCCAGGAATAGAGGTAGCTGGGGACTCTGTCCCATACGTAAGGAATGAACGAGGATTAACAGTATCAGATAAAGAAGTTATGTCTTACCATAATGTTCCATTTGTATTGTTGATCCTCGTTCAGTCATTACGACCCTCCCTCCTTCCCCCTCCTGTGGCTTCTAGTGGATCTCACCATCCGGTTCTTTTAGGTCGTTTGACCAGAGATAGCCTCTACCTTCTTTTGACTTGCAAACTCAATCTGAGGTAACAGGGAGAGGGGAATTCTGGGTAAGATTTTTAGCTCGAGAGTTTGTGGCTGACGCAAGCTTGGAAGTTGGCTGGCTCGGTTCCAATCGGAACCAATACCCACACGTAATGACTGAACGAGGATCAACAATACAGATGGAACATTATGGTAAGACATAACTTCTTTTTTCCTCTGACCAGGATTTACCCTTATCTACCTATGAGGGTTCTGATGCTGAGGACTCTATTCCCTCTCCTCCCCCATCCCCGGAGGATTTCTCTTTTGGTGAAACCTTGTGTACTCTTAGGGAGCATTTTCATTGGGAAAGTCAGGAATTCTCTGATTCTAAAAAGAGGCTTAGGGATTTCTTACTCCTGCCCCAGCACAGGCCTTTATCTATCCCTCCTGTACTAGACATTGTTGATGATGCCTTTTCGGAATCTAGCTTGACCCCTGACTCTTTACCTCCTGCTCCCAGAAAACCTTATAGATATTACAGGGTTCCTGACTCTCACAAGTTCCTTTTCAAAAATCTTACTGCGGATCCTGAGACCATTTCACAGGGACCCAAGGGCATTAAAGCTACTACTGCCAAAAATCCTACCCCCTCTGATAGAGACTCCAGGGCGCTGGATAGATGGGGTAAGAAGGTGTACACTTCTGCAACTTTGGCCATTAGGGCCTTAAACTGCCAGTTTCATATGTTAAAGTATCAGCATATTATTGGATTGCTTAAACAGAAAGTGATGTTGATTCCTGATTGTGCTGAAAATAAGGATTTACAAGATTTAATGCATTCTGCTGAACAAGTTGGAAAACATACTTTCCAATGTGGTTTTGATTCACTAGAGGCATCTTGCAGGGCTGCTGTCAATGGGTCTGTACTTAGAAGGCATGCTTGGCTTAAGGAGCAATCCTTGCCAGATCATGTTAAAGCTAAATTACTGGATGCTCCCTTAAATCAGGACCGCCTGTTTGGCAATAAGGTAGAAGAAGTTCTTAAAAAGATGGAAGAAAAAGCTAAATCTATGCAAACTGTTAAAGATTTCTTACAAGTGCAACCTCCAAGATTTAATAGGCATTGGCCTTCTAAGAATTGGTCCTTTCCTGCCTCTTCCAGGCCTTCTCAGTCCAAACACAGATCCAGCAGAACACCCAGGCTTCAGTCCTAGGGTACGCACAGCACTAAGCAGTGGGAGGTCCCCACTTCCAAATCTGGGGAGTAGTAAAACTCCCCCCTATGGAAACTGTCTCAATGACTTAACGTTAACACTTCCAAGTACTTCTCAACTGACTGCCCCTTTGCGGGGAAAGATTGCTCTACATGCAAAAAACTGGGAACTCATTACCCGGGACAAATGGGTTTTAAATACAGTGTCCCAGGGATACAGATTTCCCTTCCACACCTTACCAACCCCAAACAGTTGGCCAGATCTACCCCAAATCAGTGGGCAGAGACTCAAAAGCAAGTACTCTCTCTCTTAAGCATAAAGGCTATTCAAACTGTACCAAAAGAGGAAAAGCGACAAGGTTTCTACTCAAGATTTTTCCTGGTACCTAGAAAAGATAATTCATGGTGTCCTTTCCTCTACCTGTCTACTCTAAACATCTTTTTGGTGATTCCAAAATTCAGGATGCTGACTCTTCACCAGTTGCTTCCTATGCTAGGCAAAGATGCCTGGTTGGCAACACTCAGTTTAAAGGAAGCATACCTACACATCCCAATCAGGGAATCTTGCAGAAGATACCTACGCTTCAAAGCAGGCTACACCCACCATCAGTTCTCTGCACTGCCCTTTGGCTTATCTACTGTGCCCAGGGTATTCACAAAGTGCCTAGCTCCAGTCATCGCATTTTGCAGGCAAAGAAATATTCAAATATACCCATACCTGGACGATTGTCTAATTCAGGCAGAAAGCCAGGACATACTTTTGAATCATCTGGCCTTTGTACAAAGGGTGCTAACTTGTCTGAGATGCACCATAAACGAAAATAAATCACACCTGGTACCCTGTCAACGAATTATATTCCTGGGAGCAAGCTTGAATACAACTTCCCAGATGGCTTTCCTCAGACCAGAGAAACAAATTCATTTGACAACCTACTTCAAACTAGTGGCCACAAAAGCCCTGCTATCTGCAAGGCAAATACTGCAAGCCTTGGGGTTCATGGCCTCCTGCAACTACAATGGTATCTAAAAAGCCTATGGTGTCAACATTCTCAGGATCTAGAAGCAATGCTTCCTGTCATACCTTGCCTGCGCCTAGAGTTCCTTTGGTGGGCAAAGGCCTGCCACCAAAACAAGGGACTACCATTCACTCTACCCCCTGCAGCCCAAAGCCTAACAACAGATGCATCAGACTATGCATGGGGGGCTCACCTGGCAGGGAAGTGCATTCAGGGCAAATGGAACCCAAGTCAAATGCACCTGCATGTCAATCAAAAATAAATGTTAGCTGTACAGAATGCTCTGACAGCCTTCAAGGTCCATATTCTTCCAGGACAATTAATGATAAAGACGGACAACACCACTGTTATATGGTACATAAACAAGCAGGGGGGGTACGCACTCCTACCCCCCTCTGCAGACTAGCCATGGTAGCCTTGAGCTACCAAGTGCATCTACAAGCTCAATTCCTGCCAGGAAAACTAAATACACTGGCAGACGGACAAAGAAGAAACCTCATGGACCCACACGAGTGGAAACTGGAACCAAAGATTTTCAACATGTTGACAAAGAAATGGGAGAGCCCAGATATAGACCTCTTTGCCTCCTCCCAGAACTACCAATTAGACAAATTTTGCACAAGGACTCCCCTGAAACAAGCTTGGAAAATGGATGCTCTGTCCTTCAGCTGGAAAAACAGTTTATAACTACAGAAAAGCACCTCGGATCCAGGAATGTTGTCACAAACAGTTTAATGATAACCACACAGATGTAAACGCTGAACAGAGAGAAACTAACGTTGACAATATTACACAAAATGTTTTCGTCTTCAACTTCATCAGATGAAATCACCCTCGTGAGCTCACCTTTTATACATAAATAATTAACAAACATCCAATGACAGCACAGTTCCAATTAAATAATGAGTTTAAAAGTATACTAATAAAGTACTCAACAATCTTGTATATATACCCCTTAAATAATAAATATAAATATAAAAATTGCTTGTATTAAACATTTTGTATGTGCATATTCTTAATAACCTTGTCCTATTAGTCAATAAAAAAATACATTATAAAAAATCCCCTCTAGTAGTGTTTATCATTACAAATAAAATCCAAAACAAGCAAAATGTTCATTAAATGTTTCTGTTTATATTGTAGAAATTCATCATAACATACTGAATATATTTAAAGATGTTAAAATAGTGGACATATACTTATAACTTTGCAGACCTCAATTTCAATACCGGAATGAGGGAAATCATATCATTAAGACCCGGAGGTCTGTTGGCTTCTAATATTATTTGCCAGTATAATTCTCTGTATTCTACTAGCGTTTCCCACATCCCACCCCTAGGGTCAACGAACACAGTGTCTAAAACAAAGAACTTAAATTCTGCTAGTTTACATATATTGGTATGTTTATATAATGCATTATTTTCTTTTTTGGTCCTAATGTCATAAAGGTGCTCATAAATTCTTTGCTTGAGCTTCCTTTCACTCTTCCCAACATAAAATGCATCACATTTTGTGCAAGTAACTAAATAAATGATACCTTTAGTATTACAATTTACAAAGGTACCCAATGTCAATTTCTTTTTCCTAGCTTGTAAATATAATGATTCACTAAGAGTGAGGTATGAATAGTAACTACACCTTCCACATTTAAACAAGCCTGTTTTCTTTTTAGTACCATTTTCAAAAATTTTCCTATTCATCCCTCTCTCTAATATATTCTTAATATTGTTGCCCCTCCTGTAAATGAATTTTAGTTCGTTATCAAAAATGTGGTTTAAATCAGATAACCTAGCAAAATTTTTCCATTCTTTGTCAATAATCCTTTTAACTATTCCTGACTGACCATCATATGTAGTTATAATACCTGAACCATAGATGTTGAGTTGTCTATCTCGCCTTCATTCTTGCTGGATGGGTTCGGAGCCGACCTCGGCTCCGACTCGGCCACTCTAAAAGCTCGAGAGTTGGTTCCACCGGCTCGAGGCTCCCCTTATATCCCACAATGCTAGGCGAGAGTTACCTCAGATCTCGTTTGCCGCTACAGCTTCGAGGTTGGTTTTTCTACCGGTTCCTGGTAAGTACTAGTTCTTGGTGAAATCAGTCCTTAAAAACCCCTTTAATTTAATATATTTACTTAGTTTAGTGTAGTTAGAAAACTTTTTATACCTTCCCAAAAAATTTTCCGTTTTTTTCCCTCAAGAACCTTAGGTTCTTCCCTTGGGCCTATTGGCCTTTCCTTCCCTAGTGGAGTGTGTGCATTATTTTATTAAAATTCTAGCACTGTTTTTTATTATAAGTTAATTTTGACAGGGTGTAACTAGTGTGTCTGTGTGCGTGTTTGTGTACACCTGTTCAAACAAAATGTCTAAAGAAGCAAAGGTCTCGATTCAAGAAGTGTGATGCGTGCTGTCAGAAAATGTCTCTGACAGACGCTCACACTTCTTGTGTCTATTGTCTGGGGCCTTTGCACCTGCAGGACTCCTGTGCTGTGTGCCATGGCTTCAGCCCCAGGGTCCTGCAGGAAAGAAAGAATAAATTGATTCTTAGAGGCTTACTCAAGCCAGAGGATTCCCTGTCTGTTTCAACAGGGAAGCCATCTAAGGCATCTAGGTCTTCGGCCCGCCTACTGAGCCGAGACCTAAGGTTTCTCAACCTTTGCCTTCATCGGCTCCGGCTGGAGCCGATAAGTCTCAGTCCACAGTTTCTGTGGCCCCCTCGGCTCCGGCCGGAGCCGAGGTAGTAGTTCCGTGTCGGCTCCGACCAGACCTTCGGAGCCGACAACCAGGAAGAGGTCCAGGTCACCATCTCTTGGCTCCGTTCATTCGGCTCCAGGATCTCCCTGCTGTCTGAACGGAGCCAAAGATCTCACTCCTCTAGGTCATCGAGGCTATCGGATCATGACCTTCAGAGGGTAGTGAGTCGACTACTTAAGTCCGAGGCACTGGCCCAGATGCTTCAGAGCCCGACTCATCAGTCGATGCCTGCCCCGGTCCTTCAACATATTCCGCCTCGACTCTCTTGAGCTCGGAGCCGGTCGTCGGAACCGAGACTGTGGTTGCGCCGAGCCGATACAATTGTCTTCGGCTCCATCCGGCTCCGTTTCTTCTTTGGAAGAATCTTGGCGCCGACTTCCCTCGTCGGCTCGAGGGGTGAGTGGCATCGGACCCTTGTCCGACCCCCTCTCCCTCTCGGTGCTTCGGCGCTGGTGAGTTCGGCTCGACATCGCCTCGCCTCGAGCCATCACTGTCGGTGCCGAGGGGGGTTCTTAGCTTCTCGGAGCGGGGACCTCTGGCTCTGCCTGACAGGGGTGCATTCGAGGTCATGCGGAGTGTGTTAGAGCCTGGCTCTACTCCACAGTCGACTCCATCCGCCCCTCCCTCTATGGTGCCTCAGGCTAAGTCGACTCACTCCCTCATCCCGGACCGCAGAGAGCCAGCTCCTCAGGAAACCCCTGTGGGGATTTCATCCTCTTCCGAGGCCTCTCCTGATTTGGCAGAAGAGCCCCCTCGGAAGAGGAAGTGTAAGAGGAAACACATTGACTCACCTGAGTCCATCACGACAGACACAGATTTGGATGATTCTGAGGGTTCCCCGTTCCCCTTCTGAAGATGTCTCATTTGCAGACATTCTGGAGATCCTGAAACAGAGGGAAATTGGCCAGCCCTCAACCCTTCGGAGGACGAATCTGTGTATCTTGAGGCGTTTGGCTCTCGTCCTTCCACCTCCTGGGTGTCCCCCTTGACCCCCTCATGCAGGTGGTTGCTAAGAAGGCATGGACGGCTCCTGATTCAGTGGACCCCACTCCCAGGAGACCCTCTAAGTTCATAACAGCTCCAGCAGACAAACAATTTTTAACAAAAGGAGTTTCTGTGGATGCTATGGTGGTAGCTGCTGCCACTAAGAAGGAGCTAGCTGATCCTTCAGTACCTGTCCATCCACCTAACAAGGAATCTAGGTCCATGGATAGGTGGAAGCGGATGTTCTCGTCAGCGACATTTACCATGCGTTCGCTGAACTACTTGTGCCATTTTACTCGTCTTCAAAGGGACTTGATCAAGGAAGCGAGTGAAATGTTAAGGACCCTACAGCTGCGGGTTTCAAGATAGGATGAACACGCAGCTGGCTACCCTTAATTCCATAACCAACTCCTCCATGCCTTCTTTCTTACGCTGCTGATGGAGCGAGCAGAGCCGCAGGAACAGGTGTGGCCTTACGTAGGCATGCCTGGATGCGGCTATGCAATTTTGGACCCTTCAAGACGTCTTTCACGAACTCCCGTTTGATGGATCATCCCTCTTTGGTCCTCAAGTGAAAGAAACCTTGACTAGGTGCGAGACTGATGGCAAGACCCTTTCTGCCGTCGGAGTCCGTTTTCTACTCCTTCCAGGCCTTACCCCAAAGGCCAGAAAGGTGGAAAGATGTGGTTCCGTAAACAATCTCAAGGGACTTTGCCTGACGCACAGAGTCGTTTTCCGCCAGAGGCAGAGGCGGGAATAACAATGGTAGACGCCGCCCTAGGGGCAGGGGGTCCGCAGAACCAGGGCAATCGGGAAGCCTTCCTGACAAGCCCTTTCAGCATCCCTGAGGTGTTGCCCGACTGCCCATCTTCGAGGCAGTCGGGGAAGATTGTCACTGTACCCAGAAGCCTGGCTATCCCTGACTCAAGACAAATGGGTACAGTCCATCATTTCAAGGCTATTCTATCCCCTTTCTTCGCTTTCCAAAGCAGTCAAAAAAATCCCTTCCAGATGTTCCACCCGCTCAAAGGGATTTAGCAGTTTTGGAAATTTCAAAACTGCTTGCAAAAAGAGCAATTCAGCCAGTTCCAGCAGACCAGCAAGGATCCGGAATCTACTCAAGGTTCTTTTTAGTTCCAAAGAAAACAGGGGACTGGAGACCAATTTTGGATCTCAGCGTCTTGAACAAATCAGTCAAGAAAACAAGATTTCGGATGGTCACGCTGCAATCCATCCTTCCCCTTTGGGCAAAGGAAACTGGATGTGCTCTATAGACCTTCGGGATGCGTGCTATCACATAAAGATGAACAGACGCTCCAGAAGATTCCTCCGCTTCAGGCTGGGAACCAGTCATTTTCAGTTCAGGGCCCTGCCCTTTGGTCTCACCACTGCCCCGGTGTTTACCAAATGCATGGCAGTGGTAGCTTCTCATCTGAGACGACAAGGATTCCAGGTGTTTCCATATTTGGACGACTGGCTCCTTACAGCTCCCACCAAGCATCTCCTTCTGATGGCCAGAGATTACACTTTTCGCGTTTGTCAAAAGCTGGGTATTTCAATAAATTGCGAAAAGTCTGTTTTGTCGCCTTGTCGTACTATTACCTACATAGGCGCAAATCTAGATACAATAAACATGTCTGCAAGGCTAACACATCAGAGAATATCAGACATTCACAAATTGGTATCACTCCTTCTCAACAACAACAGAATCAAAGCCAGGTTAGTTCTAAAGGTGTTGGGAATTATGGCAGCGGCCATACCTCTGCTTCCATTAGCCAGATACCACATGCGGATCCTTCAATGGATGCTTTTTACTCAATGGTCATACCAGGAGCTTCCAATGTCTCACACCATTGTGATCACGCAAACGTGCAAAAAACATCTCATGTGGTGGATGTCTTCCCCCCAGCTCCTGTCGGGAAGACCCTTTGTTCCACCTCCTCCGGTTGCTACTCTGACAACGGATGCCTCCCTGATCGGGTGGGGGGGGGCATTATCAGGGCAGGACAGTCCAGGGCACATGGCAACCAAACGAATGCCACTTGCACATAAATGTTCTGGAGATGAGAGCAGTGCTTTTAGCGTTGCAAGCCCTTCAAGACTCTCTTCCCTTGGGAACAATTGCAATCCAGACAGACAATATCTCTGTAGTGTGGTACATCAACAAACAAGGCGGAACCAGATCATACCCCCTGTGTCGAGAAGCACTCAGACTGTGGCAATGGGCGATTTCTTCTCAGCGGTTTCTGATAGCAACGCACATCCCGGAAGTCCAATCATATTGCCGACAAGTTGAGCAGAGCTATACTCATGCCTCACGAGTGGTCTCTGAAAGACTCTGTAGTGAGAGAAATTTTTCTCAAGTGGGGTCAGCCTTGCTGCGATCTTTTTGCTACTCCCCAAAACAGCAAGTGCAGAGAATATTTCACTCTATTCCCTTTACCAGGCCAACCCAGCAGAGACGCTCTAGTCCAAGTTTGGCCCCGGGACTTCTGTATGCATTTCCTCCTTTCCCACTGATCTCTCAAGTAATACAGAAAGCTATCGCTCAGAAGGCCTCATTGATCCTCATTGCTCCTTACTGGCCTCGACAAGTGTGGTTCCCCTTTCTACATCGTTTTCTTTTGGAGCGACCTTGGAATCTGGACCTAGTTCCAGATCTTTTGATCCATCAGTCGGGTCAGTTTCATCGCTCCCTCCCCTCTCTGAACCTCACTGCTTGGTTCCTCCAGTTCCAACCTTAGCCAGGCTTCCTCAATTATCTCACTCTGTTAGAGATATATTGATAGCTTCCCATAAATCTTCCACTGAAAGATTTATTTGAGTAAGTGGAAACGCTTCTCATATTGGGCTCAAGGAAAGGACATAGACCCTTTCACCGCTTCCATCCAACTAGTTCTTGATTTTCTAGCTGAACTCTTCCATGCAGGTTCATCTCCCTCTACACTTAAAGTTCAATTGGCAGCTATTTCTAACTTTCATGTGGGTATTTCTGAATCTGCCCTAATGTCCCGCAAACTCTGCAAAGCCTTTTTGAAAGGAGTTTTTCTTCTCAGACCTCCTATAAGAAATCCTCCTTCTCCTTGGGACCTAAATTTAGTTCTTGCTTCTTTGATTCTTCCCCTTTCGAACCTGCAGCTTCCTGTTCTTTAAAATTATTGTCATGGAAAACTCTTTTCTGGTAGCTATTACATCAGCTAGAAGAGTTTCAGAACTTCAAGCACTCAGCTGTCGTCCTCCTTATCTTTTGTTTCATAAGGACAGAGTATCCTTACGAACTAACCCGTCATTTTGCCTAAAGTGGTATCGGCATCAAATCTGAATCAATCCATTGATCTACCAGTCTTTTTCCAGAATACTCCAATAGGTCTGAACAAAAATTACACTGCCTGGATGTTCACCGTCAATTGAGGTACTACTTGGATAGAACTAAACAGTTCAGAAAATCTGATCAGCTGTTTGTCTCCTATGCGGAGAGCAGAAAGGGACTTTCAGTTTCAAAGGTATCATTATCCAGATGGCTAACATCATTGATTTCCCTTGTATATGAGATTAGACATCAAAAGCTGCCTGATAAACCTAAGGCTCATTCCACCAGAGCTTTGGCTACTTCTTTAGCTTTCCAAGACAGACTGCCTATTGACACCATTTGTGCAGCGGCTACTTGGGCTACTCCTCACACTTTCATTTCTCATTATAAGTTGGATTTAGCTTCTAGGCATAGAGCTAACTTTGGTTCCACTGTTCTCAGGAGTCTGTTCCGTTAGGCCACCGGGACAAGGTGCTAGGATGCGGTCCCATCCAGCAAGAATGAAGGCGAGATAGACAACTCAACATATAGAAGTTATGTTCTTACCATAACGTTCCATGTTAGTTGTCTTCTTCTCGCCTTCTTCTTGCATCCCACCCTCCTTCCCCCTGGCCTGGACAGACCTAGAGGAGTTGTGATTGTGACCTCTCTTTCTACCACCTCTTTCTTAAGACATATGCTGTTGGGCATATTTCCTGGTTCAGGATGTAGGTCACCCTTCTTTCTTCCTGTTGTTAGAGGTGGACTCTGTTTATAGTTATACTGTTACTGTTGAAGCTGTTTTTACTGCATTTAACTTAATATTGCACTTGGAATCCTTGTTTGTTACTATTTGACTGTATTTGTAGCAAATTCTTCTGTGTAAGCTGTAGTAGCTGATTCATAGCATTTATAAGTGTTTGCTGTACCTGTTTCTGCCTGTTTTGTGAAAAAAAAGAAAAAAAGAAAAAATATCTCTTGTTTTTCCTGCTTTACTGGTTTAGTCCAGTTTCAGAGTTGCTGATTCCTGGGCTTTGGTTGTAGTTCCTGTGTACTGTTTCCTTGCCTTATTTGGGGAAGGGAAGCTACCTTGCTTACCAGTGGGAGTGGGAAGCATTGAGCTGCCTTTTGTCCAGTTTTGTGAGGTTTCAGCCAGTAACTAGTAGTTTATTGGTCGTTTTGGGCCAGTTTCTAGCTTTTCCAGCCCCCTGGTATAAAACTTTCAGCTTGTACCTACTCAGCACAGACTCCACGTGGGCCAGCAGAGTAATCCAGGCTGCAGAGAGCTGAATAAGCGACTTTTCTTGATACTAAGTATATTTTTGTTGCTTTCCACATCTGAATACCTAGCAACTGTATTTAGCCTGCCTTTCTGTTACATTGAAGCTGTTTTACTGCATCTAACTTAATATTGCACTTGGAATCCTTGTTTGTTACTATTTGACTGTATTTGTAGCAAATTCTTCTGTGTAAGCTGTAGTAGCTGATTCATAGCATTTATAAGTGTTTGCTGTACCTGTTTCTGCCTGTTTTGTGAAAAAAGAAAAAAAGAAAAAATATCTCTTGTTTTTCCTGCTTTACTAGTTTAGTCCAGTTTCAGAGTTGCTGATTCCTGGGCTTTGGTTGTAGTTCCTGTGTACTGTTTCCTTGCCTTATTTGGGGAAGGGAAGCTACCTTGCTTACCAGTGGGAGTGGGAAGCATTGAGCTGCCTTTGTCCAGTTTTGTGAGGTTTCAGCCAGTAACTAGTAGTTTATTGGTCGTTTGGGCCAGTTTCTAGCTTTTCCAGCCCCTGGTATAAAACGCTAAACGCGTTAGCGATTTAAGCAGAGCTGCCACTGTTGCACACTAGGGCAGTGCTGGTTAAGCAGGTTTAAACTATTCGGCTACCTAAAGTCCACTCTTCAAATTTTCCCTTAAAACTACCTTCTTCGAACCATACTACTGATCAAATCAGCGCATCCTATAACTAAAACGATCAACTCTACTTGACTCCAAGTAGACTATTCTCTATCTATTAAACCTAGCACTTGCTCCTACAGTACTTATTACCTTGATACGCACTCTTGTCATAGATAGTACCCCAAAAGGCAACCCCCATTTCTCGGTCACCCACGTCCCCGGAATCTTTTTAAAGTTTTTCGTCTACCCTTCTAGCATGTCGAGGGATCAGTTGCTAGTGTCCTCTCCTGCTCAGCTGGTGAACCTGGGAATATTGAGGCAATGTTTCAATTGCCTCATGTACACAGACAACCCTTTCCTCCTCCCACAAAACACAAATACATGCGAGAGATGCAACTATACGGCCAAACTGGAGGCTGAGCTCTCTCAACATAGGACTGGCAAGACCAGTCAGGAGGAGAAGGTTACCACACACACTATAGACCCAGTCTCACATAGTACCATTACAACCTCAAATCATACACATAAACACACAAAGACATACTGGAGGCTCTGATCAAAAATCTACCAAAACAGCAGAGGCCACCAAAGCAGACACCCAAACAACCACCACCTCAGAACACAACACCCGCAACACATAGACCTCACAGTCAGAGTGTCAAACAGTCACAGCCCTTAAGGCCAAACACAATGCCAGACACACTAGTCATTGGTGACTCCATAGTCAGACACACTGATGTCCCGCTCACCAGACTGAGTAAGGAGAAGGTCACAGTAAGCTGCCTGCCGGGCGCTAGAATCCGCCACATAACGCAAGCACTCAGGTCTCTCAACAGCAGGTACAAATATGACTCAGTCATTGTCCACGCTGGTGTAAACGACCTGAGGCGCACTCCTTGGACTACATGAAAAGAGACATTGAGGAGCTCTCTGATTATGTAGCCCAGGCAGGTATGACCCTGACCTTGAGCAGTATCCTACCTTCACCAAGAATGATACCACAATACAGAGATAAGATGATCAGCTTTAACAATTGGCTTAAACACTGGTGTCATTCAAAGGGGATCCAGTATCTGTCTGCCTGGGATGACATGCTGGACAAGCCACGCTGCTTGAAGGGACGGCTTGCACCTGTCACCCCTGGGATTCCGGATATTGGCAAAGGCTCTTGCCACCCCATAGTGCCTTTTTAGGCAAGGCTCAAATTCTAAACCTACCACCCTAGAACACAAAAAGGAAAAAACTAAGGGTAATGCTGCTCAATGCCAGAAGTCTAAATCTCAAAATGCACGACTCGAGGCCCTTCTCAGTATGGAGAACATCGATGTCTGTGCTGTGACAGAAACCTGGTTCAAGGCTCCTGAGAGCACCCCAGCTATCAGGTTTTACCTCATATCATGCGTTCCGCCCCAAAATCCGGACAATACCAAGAAAGGAGGGGGGGGTATCCATATTCATCAAGGACACCCACACCTCAAGACTGGTGGCAACGCACGATGCATCGGAGACCATCCAGGTGCAATTAACCATAGGCAAGACTGCTCTGCAAATTGTAGCATGTTACAGGCCACCCTCACAAACTCAGGAAACTCACATGGCCTTCCTGAAAACACTAGAGGGGATAAATGTATCACCAAACACCATCATACTAGGTGACTTCAATTACCCTAATATAGACTGGGAACACTACTCAAGCCCAAACACCCTAGCCCAAAAGTTCCTGGAATTCATAAACTCAAATGCCATGGAACAACTAGTCACCATCCCCACAAGAGGAGATAACATACTTGATCTCATCATCACGAACATGGGAGCACAATGTTCAACACCGAAGTATACCCCTCACTGGTGAGATCAGATCACAAACTAATCTCGCTGGAGGTCCTCATCCCACCCCACCTGAAATAAAAAAGACCACAGTAAAGAACTTCTCAAAAGCCGACTTCACACTTCTAAAGACTAGTGTGGTCTCCTTTCAGGCCCCGGAGCCATGGAAAACAATACTCAAGCCGCTGAATCACTTACAAACGCCTTCTACCAGCACCTGCAGGACTGCATGGATAAGGCAATCCCAAGCAAAACAAAGACTCTTTGTACCAAAGGCAAGCGTCCAGTCTGGTGGACCCCAGCCATAAACAAACTCTACAACAAAAGGAGGAAGCTACTACAAGATAGAGCAAAATCCTTAAAAGGTAAGACACCCTTGATCACTATAAGTAAAAACTAAGAGCTCTCATAAAATCTTCCAAAGCAAATTTCGAGAGAAAAATAGCTAAAGACTCAAAAGACAATCATAAGGCCTTCTTTAGCTATGTTAGAAACCTAGGAGGAAACTCCCAGATATGCTCAGAACTAGTTCAAAATGATGTGAAGATTACTGATCCTACAGACATTGCCAACATACTGGCTGACAGGTTCAGTGCAAACTTCTCCCCTCCCCAAAAGGAGAGATATCTATACCAAATGAGTGCAGCCCCCAAACATCTCCAGCCCAAGTGAGAACTGCTCTCCAAAGCAAAAACACAGCATCCATGGGACCCGATGGTGTCCCCGGCTGTGTGCTCCACGAACTCAATGAGGAATTAAACCCACAGCTAGGACAGCTGTTTAATCAAAGTCTTACCTCTGGATACGCACTCCAGGAGTGGCGCACTGCAACTGTGGTCCCACTTCACAAAGGCGGTGCCTCCACAGACCCTGGAAATTACCGCCCATTAGCTTGACAAGCCTTATCTGCAAAGCCATGGAGAGGATCATAATGGACCTCATAAATAAAGACATAGGGAATTTGCAGACTTTGGATCCAACCCAGTTTGGCTTTGTCAAAGGCAGATCATGCCTTTTAAACTTGGTTGACTTTTTGAAACAGTCACCAAAGCCATTGATGAGGGAAAGGCAGTCCATACAGCCTACCTCGATCTGGCTAAGGCCTTCGATACAATACCCCACTCGGGTATCATTGAAAAACTCATCAGCTTAAATGTTAACCCATACATCACAAGATGGGTTGCAAACTGGCTGAGTGACAGAACCCACAGGGTCAGAGTTGCTGGCGCCATGTCAGACTCAAAGCCTGTCACAAGTGGTGTCCCACAGGGCTCAGTCCTGGGCCCACTCTTGTTTGGCATCTACTTTTCCAAGTACAAGCAAACACAGGAGGGTTATGGCTGACAAAGTTTGCAGATGACTGCAAACTGGCCATAGTAGAAAACACATCTGACACAGATATCCTTCAGAAGGGTCTCACAGAAGCGGATAACTGGTGCCAGAGCCACGGCCTTAAGTTAAATGCCAAAAAATGCATAGTCATACCCTTCGGGAAAAACAAGGTTACCCCTAGCTACCAAATAGGTGGCAATCCACTGAGCACAGAAGAAGTTATCAGGGACCTGGGGACCCAGGTTGATAGTAGTCTGTCATTCGACATCCATGTAGCTAAAGTAGTTAGGAAGTCCTTCTACATTGCCCACCTTATCATGAAGGGATTCTCATCTAGATCAAGGGAGGTCATAGTCTCCCTTTACTCATCACTCATCAGACCAATGATTGAGTACAATGCCCCATTTGTATCTGACCCGACACTTGCAGCAGCTGGAGAGGCCACAAAAGTTCCTCACCAAAAGGATAAAGGGTCTCAAAAATCTGTCCTATGCTGCCCGACTGAAAGAACTCCAGCTCTATTCAGTCGCACGCTTGCTCAGAGGTGACCTTTGCCTAACATACAAGGCCATGTCAAACCCAGATTTGATGAATATGCTTCACCTCAAAAAATCTAGATCCATCAGAGCCACAAGGGCGGAGACTTAAACCTCGACACGGCTATTAATAGGACGTGCTGGAGGGATAGATTCATCACCCAAAGACTCCCTATGCTGTGGAACAAAATCCCGGTACATGTGAGGCAGAGCACCTCGCTGGCCTTGTTCAAGAGAAATCTTGACCAATGGATGGGAGATCGCAGATATACCCCAGGAATTACCTCAGTGTCACTGCTCGACAGAGGCACAGCAAAATAATGGGTATAGTTCCCCATACTAAAGGGGTGGCGTAAGCCACAAAACAATGGGCTAGGCTTATAAATGCCCTCGGGCAGATAGCCTAGTATGAACCTATGAACCTATGAACCTATATAAGCTGGGGTTAGCTTACAAACGAGATCTGAGGTAACTCTCGCCTAGCATTGTGGGATATAAGGGGAGCCTCGAGCCGGTGGAACCAACTCTCGAGCTTTTAGAGTGGCCAAGTCGGAGCCGAGGTCGGCTCCGAACCCATCCAGCAAGAAGAAGGCGAGAAGAAGACAACTAACATGGAACGTTATGGTAAGAACATAACTTCTATTTTTCACTTCTGTTTGCATTGCCTACTTCTTGTAAGGCACTTGTTTCACCTTTACCTAATATAGGTGCAACCCTACCCCTCCTCTCACGAGTAACTTCCCTTCTGATCAAAAAGTTCACTTGGGTAGCCTCTATTTAAAAATAAACCTTTCAATACTTTACATTCACTGTAGTAGGTAGTATCATCAGACGTCATTCTACTTAAACGTACTATTTGACCTTTCAACACACTTCTCTTTTGATGGGGTGGATGTGAGCTAGTGTAATGCAAATATGAATTCGAGAAAGTCTCTCTTCTATATATTTTAGACATAAAACCATCCTTGGTCTTTATAATGTTTACGTCCAAATACTTTAACTGTTGATAAATAAAATTGTGTGTAAATTTAAAAAAAATTAGTTGTTCCATTCACATATTCAATAAACAGGTTAAAATCATCCTCATTTCCTCTCCATAAAAAACATAAATCATCTAAAAATCTGCCATAAAATGTCCAGGAATTACTAAAAACAGAAGTTAATAAAAAATTATTTTCCCAATGTGCCATGATGATATTGGCATATGTAGGAGCACAATGTACACCCATGGCAACACCCCTACACTGCTTAAAATATTCTCCTTCAAAGAAAATAAAATTATTTTTTAACACTACCTCCATTAACACTAAAACTGTTCTAAAATCGTTGTGTGTAATTCCTTTAAAACCCACTAACATTTCTTCGAACCACTCAAGTCCTATGTCATGAGGTATACTGGTAAATAAATCTATGACATCCAAGGTAGCAAATGCCACTTCTTCAGAATAAAAAGTTTTATCTATCTTTCTCAAAAAAATCCCAAGAGTCTTGCAATATATAAGTGTTGTTCATAACTACCTTCTTCACTTTTTTGTCAATAAATTTTGCCAGGGGTGCTGTAACTGAACCCTCAGCAGAGATCATCGGTCTTAAAGGTGGATCATCCATATTTTTATGCACCGTTGGTATGCCAAAAATTGAAGGAACCTTGGGTTTCTCCACATGTAGAAATTTATATGTGTCTACATCAATCAACCCTTCCATTAATAAATCATTTAATAGAACATTTATTTTTTTGTATGCTACATTAATTTCATTAATAGATGTCCTTGTATATTTGGTTGAGTCACTTAAAATTTCAAGCATTTTACCTTCATAGGTAATATAATCCATGAGTACCACCCCTCCACCTTTGTCGGGTTTCATAAGTCTTAAATTCTTGTTTTTACTAACTAATTTAAGTGTTTCCTGCTCTACCAAGGGTAAATTTGATTGCACATTGTGTCTTCCCAGGGACCTCCTTAATTCATTTTCCAATACTAGTACAAAATTCTTTAATTGTGAGTGTAAGGGTGGATTGAATATGCTCTTACGCGCTAATCTTTCATCATTCAAAATATTTTTATTACCGTTGAAAAACAGTTCAAGGTTTTTCTTTCTAATAAATAATTTAATATCTACAAGCAATTTAAAAATGTCAGTTCTCTGCTTGGGTATGAACCCAAAACCTCTTGAAAATAAATCAAAAAAATGTTTTGTCACAGTAATACTCGAATAATTAAATATATTAAAATCATTAAATGTCCATTTTAAATCCATCATTTAATAAAGCAACATCTAGTTTTTCCACTTCGTTTGTTTCCTCCCTTGGGGCCCTCATTCCCTCGCTTGGTTGTTTTTTGAGCTATAGTCAATTGGCTCTTTATACATAAGTCTCTCAGACCTTCTAAGTGGAGGAAACTCTGAAACTTGAAGTTCATTTTCATCAAAACCTGGTGTCTCATTTTCTGTGCTGTTATGTATTACAACTTTGCTCCCCCATAATCTAGGCTTTGGGTATTGCGTTTTGATCCTGTATTTGTTCAAATCCCTTTCTATTTTCCCTATTTTCCTATTCTGAACATCAAAACATTTTGTCTCTAAATCATTAAGTAACTTGTAGTATTCACCCTTTTCTTCTTCAACAGTAAAAAGTAAATCATTAACAATACCCTTGTTAACCCACTCAACCTGACTAAACAATTTTTCCATTTCACATTCATTATTTTTTTATAATGGCCCTCATTATCTCAAAACCACAATTGTCAAACGCAACTGCTGATGAAATTCAGTACCTTCAACAACATTGTTCGGGTATTTACAAACTCTAAGGCCTTTAGGTACAATTTTTAACTGAAGACAATGTTTTAAATATGCATTGTCCATTTCGAGCATTTTGTATTTGTATAAACAGTAATCAAAATCATCTAACATTTGTACAAATGTTCTTCTGGTACCTTTGTTAAATGACTTTTTTCCAAAATCAAATTTAACATTCAGTATGTCTCTTAGCTGCCGCTCAGTACCTGTTTGATCCACAATACTATTTCCAGAGTTCGATATACCACCCTGGTTTTGCGTACCTCGCAAATCATCTAGAACACGGTTTCCAGTCTCTCTGCCAAAAGTAATGTGAGGGAATCCATCCAAACTACCTGAGTCTACCAAACTGACTCCGTTTCCCTCTCGAGCTTCACCTCCATTGAATACGGACGTTCCTTCATGCGAAGCAGAACACCTAACTGCTTCCTGGTTGCCAGCTGGAAAAACAGTTTATGCTGTTCCTCCTCTGCCTCTCCTCTTCAAAGTACTACTAAATATCAAGCAGGATAAGCCAAGGATGGTATTAATTGCTCCAGATTGGCCACGCCAACACTGGCACCCACTCTTGTGCAGTGTGTCACTGTTGGCCCCATGGCACCTGTCTCAGACCCCTACCCTGTTGTCTCAGCAGGAGAACCAAATTCTGCACCCTCAGCTTCAAACCCTGAACCTAGCAGCCTGGCCAATTATCTAATCTCTACTTTACCATCCCTCAGTAAACCAGTGATGGATATAATTTTAGAAGCAATGAGGCCTAGTACTAAAAAAATATTATGCTGAAAAATGGAAAAGATTCTGTGCCTGGAACCAATCTCAGGGGATGAGCACAGCAGTACCCAACTTACCTCAGATTTTACAATACTTAACTGAGATGCCTCACAAGGGCCTTTCTTTTTCCTCCATCAAAATTCATGCCTCAGCCATTCCAGCTCATTATAACACAGCACCTCCCCTCTTCTCTCATCCACTGCTCAAGCAGTTCCTCAGAGGGGCCAAAAACGTAAGACCACAAAGGAGAGCCCCAACTCCAGCCTGGGACCTTAACTTTGTATTGGAAAAACTCACTCTTCTGCCTTTTGAGCCAGCTGCAAGTTGTTGTGTCTTTCGGCTTTTCCTGGTTAGTGGTCACCACAGTGGAACTCCGGTCCGCTAATGATTTGTAGTTGATGTTTATGTGCCGAGTTACCAGCCCTGACGCACAACCTTCAACGAAGGTACGCCCATTCACGCATGTCTCCATGCAGAAGACGCTCTAGGTGAGAATCGAACCAGACAGCGTCTTACTGTGAGGCGACAACGCTACTGCAGCACGACCACCGTGGGTTTGAGCCAGCTGCAAGTACAGAGTTAAAATTCCTTTCTTGGAAAACAGCCTTCCTTTTAACAATCACTTCAGCAAGAAGGGGTCTGAATTACAGGCCCTTATGGCAGTGGAGCCTTTCATGTGGACAGAGTGTCCCTCAGAACCAATCCCTCCTTCATGCCCAAGGTGGTATCCAGTGTGGCTCTTAATTGGTCCATTCATTTGACAACCTTCTTTCCTAATCCACGGAACAAAGGGGAATGGATACTGCACTCCTTAGATGTGCACGGACAACTTAGATTTTACTTGGACAGGACTAAACCTCAAAGAAAATCTGAACAACTGCTGGTGGCATTTGCTGCAGGGGCAGAGGGGAAGGTATTTCAAAGCAAACCATTTCTAAATGGATGGGCCATTGCATTCATTTCTGCTATAAGCACCATGGAAAACCTATCCCACAGGGGATCAGACCCCATTCAACCAGGGCTGCATCTACCTCTACAGCCTTTCCCAGAGGTGTCCCTACCAGGGACATCCTAGAAGCTGCTACCTGGAGTTCTATACATACTTTCACCAAGCATTGCCATTTGCCAATTTTCTCTAAATCCAGAGCTGGCTTTGCCACTGCAGTCTTGCAGGGTCTTATAGCTAGTCCTAATGCTATCTAAATTCCTCATCCCATCCTTAGCTTTGGGAATCTACCCAAATGTGATGACTGCAACAGTGAAACAAGAAGAACATAGTACAGCCATGTAGACTTACCATAAATGTGGATGTTAGTGTATTCACTGTTGCAGTCCTGGTTACCCTCCCTCCAGCCCCCTAACTTTTTTTTGGCTATACCTCTACTCCCCTTTACTATGCTTAAAAGCTTTTTGGTGTATTTGCTTTTTTATTGGATGTTATCCTTGTGTGTGTGTGTGTGTGTGTGTGTGTGTGTGTGTGTGTGTGTGTGTGTGTGTGTGTGTGTGAATATATATATATATATATATATATATATATATATATATATATATATATATATATATATATATGTATGTATGTATATATATGTATATATATATATGTATATATATATATATATATATATATATATATATGTGTGTGTGTGTGTGTGTGTGTGTGTGTTTTATTGCTTCCCGTTAAGGGGCACCTGACATCTGGAGCAAGAAAAACTGATGTAATGGCATCAGCTGCATGTTTTATACCCTTGACTACCTGACGTCACGGAAGAAGAGACAGCAACCGACGCAGGACCAAAGACTTTGTTAATCAGGCCAACTGAGGGCCACTGCAAGCAGATAACCCACCTGCAACAGTGAATACACTCAAACATCTACATTTATGGTAGGCGTACACAATGATACTGTGCTTCCCCTGCTGTTAAAATACTACAAAATAAAACCTTCCAGATCTTTATCATTTTCTTCTCTCCAAACTTCTAAACTTTCACAGGAATAACATCTGTTCATGGAGATTTTTCTGCAAACTGATTATACGTCAGTATTTTTATTTCATCTCCTCCTATCTTAACTGTTAATTGTAGAGCCTCATCTACCTCTAGCGTTGGCATACATAAGTCTTCCATAAATATTTCCATTTGTGCTTCTTCGTGATATCCACCTTTGTCTGCTTTATACAAATTTTCTTCAAATTTCTGAAATATCTCAAATACTTCTACAGGATCTCTGGTTATTTTTCTTTTCTTTTTTTGTGCTTTGTATTTATTATAAAAAAAAGTTGCTTACCAGATTTCTTTATAAACTCATCCATATTATCTTGTTACTCCTTATTTTCTGTTTAACACTGCAGTTACGCATCATGTTCTTCTGCAAGATTCCCTTTATTCTGCAATACGTTAAGCTTTGTCATTCTCTCTAAATAAACCATGTCTTTTTTCTTTTATTTTTACCCCATTTTTTTTAAACTCCACTTTCATTTTGTCCCATTCACTAGCTATATCTTCTGAAGAAATTCATATCTTCCCTAATAACTCTCGAATAATTTCCACTACCCATTTCTTGAATTCCTTGCTTTTTAACAGGTAGGTAGGGGAAGTGCCACTGTCTCATTTTTACTCCATTACCATGCATTTTTATGTTGGTTGTTATTGGCACATGATCTAAAATATTAATTGGGTGTGTGTAAGCGCTTTCAATTAAATGCACATGCTCCTGTGAAATATAATTTTTGTCTAATTTATCCAGTTGTTATATCTTGGAGAATAATATGTAAATTCTCTCTGAGTTTCTACTAGTGAATGCTTGTCTTCCATACCAAATACTTTCATAAATTTCTTTAGAAATCTACCCTCTTCTGTTATATTTTCCCTTCTAAGTTCCCCAGACACATCCTGGCTGTTGTAAATCAAGTTCTAGTCCCCACCGATAAGTAATATTCACTGATGAAAGCTGATTATTTCTTCCAAAAGTTTCTTAAGCTCCATAATAACAGATATGGTGTAGCCCTTCTTGCTCTGATTCACTCTTGGGTTACAGACCCGATCCTCGGATCCGATTTGGACGCTTTCTACAGACTTCAGTTTCCAGGCTTGAGCTCCTCCCTTATACTCAGCTCATCTCCCCCAGATCTCATTTGCCACCATTCACACCAGATGTGCTCTCCAGTGCTCACAGCTAGTTACAGATAATTATTAACTTTCTTTGCATCCCGCCCATGAAGCTTCTCATTGGCGTTAGGGCTACTCTTCCTGCAGTAGTTTGTAGTCTTTTGAGTTGTTCTTTCTTTTTAGCTATTAAGGTTTTGTGTGGTTCCTACTTTCTCTATAGTCATTATAGAATTTATAATTATATTGTTATTAGTGGTAGAATAATCTTAGACTTACTAGTTTTTTTCTTGTTGTACTTGCCTTTTTGGTACGGTTTTTGTTATGGATAAGTCAGCTGGATTTAAGAGGTGTACGGAGTGTGGTCATAAAATTGCGCTCTCTGATTCACATGATATATTTAACCAGTAGTAAGGAAGTGTCCAAAGTAACCAAGAAACAGAATAAAGGACACTAGCGAACCACAGACACAAAAATACCAAAAGCCACGAAATGACCTAAAAAGTGTGAAATTCACCCAGCGCTGTAAACACCCAGTAGAAATCAAATTGCATGAAATGTCCAAGACAAAACTGCTATGCAGAAGTAAGGAAAAATAGTCCACAGGCTTCTTTAACGTTACGACTTATGATGGACAATCAGCACTAGTTAAGAAAATCATCAATAGGGAATGGGAGAATTTTTCAAAAATATCCGATTTGGAGGGCATTTTTTCTGACAAACTAAAATTTGTATATAAGAAAGGTAATACCATCAAAAACCTATTAGAGAGGGGACATAAAGGTTTTGTCCTGAAGAGTTTCTCCAACAAAAAAGGTTTATTTAAATGTGGAGCCTGTAAATATTGTTCAAATTTGCTAATAGGTGACAGCTATTTTTTACAGGCAAGGAATAGGAGATTCTACTTAAACTCATTTGTAAATTGTAATACAAAAGGTATTATCTACTTAGCTGTATGTACAGTATGTAGTTCATTTTATATTGGTAAGAGTGAGAGACCCCTTAAAAAAGGATCTATGAACACCTTTATGAAATGAGGACAAAGAAGGAAAGTAATGCACTTTTTAAACATTCTTGTCATTGTTTAAATGCAAAATTCCAATTTTTTTGTTCTTGAAGTGGTGGATGTTGATCCTAGAGGTGGTATATGGGAGACCAGGGTAGAGTATAGGGAGCTTTTTTGGCAAATTATATTAGAAGCCACAAAGCCCCCAGGTTTAAACGACATGATCTCCCTGGGACCAGTACTCAAATTGAGGTCTGCAAAATTGTAACTAGCAGACTCAATTTTTTGCCCTGTCTATTATACAAAAACTTTTGCACTTCATATTTTAGCTGGCAGCTATATGTTTTTTTAAATCTGACAACATTTGTAATTTTCGGTTTTAGCTGAAGGATTCACAAAATGTCACTGTGATATTAAATATTAATATAATTATATTTTAGACTAGTTTTTAAATATTTTCATAATATGTTTATTTAGAAACTTGTTCGAACTGAAGGTTTTATATTGTAATTTATGTATTTAATTGTTGAACATTTGAATGGGAATTGATTCTCGTTATTAATTGGTTGTACTATATAAGACATGAAGGGGAATGTTTTAAATGTTTCTGATGAAGTTGTGGAAGAAAACGGAAGGTTAAATAAACATTAAAGAAGCCTGTGGACTATTTTTCCTTACTTCTGCATAGCAGTTTTGTCTTGGACATTTCAAGCAATTTGATTTCTACTGGGTGTTTACAGCACTGGGTGAATTTCACACCTTTTAGGTCATTTCGTGGCTTTTGGTATTTTTGTGCCTGTGGTTCGCTAGTGTCCTTTATTCTGTTTCTTTTTCACATGATATATTTACTGTTTAGGTGCGGCACACTTACAGTCACAGTGTGCCATTTGTGAAGAGTTCAACCCCAGAGCTATCTCGGATAGGTGAAATAAGTTGATTCTCAAAATGCTTCGTCCTCTCCTCTTTAGTTTCTTCTCCAGGGGCTCACCCCCCCCCCGAACGTGCTGTATGAGGTTCTTCTTCTGACCCTAAGAAGTGCCATCATAAGCACCCTAGGGTGTCATCAGAACCTCATTCAGAAATCCTAAAATCATCTGATTCCTTTGTTCCAAGACCAGGCTCAGCTCCAGGAGATCTGAAAGATCTCGCGGATCTGTCTGGATCTATGCTGAAGACATTACCCGCTTCGGTTCCGGGTTTGCCCGGATCATTATTTGCCTCAACCCCTTTGGATCCTGCACTGTCCTTGGATCTGAGGAGGTTGGATCAGAAGCAGAGTTCACCATTATCTTCCACTTCATCTTCAGATCCTAGGACTTTGGCTCCGAGGACTGGGAAGCATTCTCCAGTATCTTCCATCCGATCGGTCTCCCCTACAGTTCTGGCAAAAATTTTACAGACTTCACATCAGTCTCGCCCTTTGTATGTGGCTTCATCCAGATCCTCCAGAAGCTTTTCGGAATATGATGTGGACAGGATGTTAAAGAAGATTAATAGGGCTCAGATCCAGATTGAGGTTTTCTTGGCTCCATCCCATCTTGTATCACTGAGTACTCCTACCAACATTGACTCTCCTTCTCTGATTTGTCCCTTAGTTTTGGAGCCCCAGAACCTTAGCCACCCGAGAACAATGGCATCAGAATCGAGAACCTTTGCTTCCTTGACTCCAATGGTTGCCTTGACCACCTCTGCTCCGAGATCTTTGGACCAGAGTTGGTCTCGGATCCGAGATGTCGAGTCCGGGTCCGAAGGAGGAGGTTCAGCTTCGATTTTGTCAGAGCCGTCTCTCCCCCTCGGTGCTTTGGCTCTGGACAGCATGGGTCTGATTCAGTCTGGGAGCCATGGATCCGAGGCTGTTGTCATGTCCTCTTCAAGGACTTCGGCCCCAATGGAGCTTGGCAGGGGTTCTCCTGGTCCCTCAGCTTTCCAAGTCATTTAAAAGGCTTTCTGTGTTGCTAGAGATTCACTCATTTTGGCTTCTGCTCTGCCCCATCGTCCCTCACTGGCTCTGAGAGCTGGGCCTACCGTTCATGTCCAGGGTCAGCCCATTATGAAAAGCATCCAGGATTTCCCACCTGAAATGGTCCCCAACTCTTCTGATACATCTAACATCCCATGGAGGAGGTTCCTCAAAAGTGAACATGTAAAAGGAGGCACCTAGACTCACCTATGGAGTCTCTCACCAAAGATACAGACTTTGAAGGGAAGGGAATCTCCAAAATCACCACCAGAGGATGTCTCCTTTGCAGACATTTTGGAAATTTTAAAAGAAAGGGGTGGTTGGTCGTCCCAAGATCCTATCACTGAGGAGTCTGCATTTCTGGAAGTCTTTGTGACTGGACACTCTACGTCATTTGGTGGCACGGCGAGCATGGAAGGGGCCAGACAGTATAGGTTCTGTCCCTAAATGACCTGACAAAATTCTCTCCTCACCTTCTGATTGTTCCTTTTGGTCCAAGGGTATGCCAGGTAATGCCATGGTAGTGGCAGCCGCCACTATGAAAGAGCTAGCTGAACAAAGCTCTACCATTCATCCACCACATAGGGAGTGTAGGGTGATAGACATGTTCGGCAAGCGCATCTAGGCATCAGCCACTTTCACACTGAGAGTGCTTAACTTCTTGGCACATTTTTTTTGCCTACAGAGAGACTTGATCAAGAAGCTGTCTAAATTGTTGGTGGAAACCATGCCAATAGAGGAATTTGGAAAGATTTCTCCAAAGCTGACCATTTTTTCCTCTCATGCTAATTCGTCCATGAGCATCATCTCTCACGCAACAGAAGGTACCTCACGGGTGGTTGGCACTGCCTTCGCTTTATGCAGACATGCCTGGATGAGGCTTTATGACTTCGGGGAGCCCTTTAAGGTGTCTTTTGTCAATGCCCCCTTTTATGGCTCCTTTTTATTTTGATCATCAGTTAAAGATACCCTGACCGGCATTGAAAAAGATGGCAAGACACTGTCTCCTGTAGGAATCAAGTTTTCCACCCCTCAACGAACCTACTTCAGGAATCAGAGCAGGGCTAAGAAAATTTGGTTTCATAAGTATCAAGGGTCCATCCCTGACCAACGTGGAAAGTTCTCCTCCAAAGGCAGAGGAGGGGGCTTTAATGGAAGATGCAGCCGCAGAGGCAGACTGGATCCGCAAAATCACGGCTTTAGAGAACCTTTACCTGACGAGCCCTTTCATTGCTCCTGAAGCATTGCCCTGCTGCTCTGCCATGGAGACAGTTGGGGACTGTTTTTCTCTGCACTTAAATGCCTGGGCCCAAGTAACAAAAAATGTTTTGGTGCAAACCATTATATCCAACGGCTATTACATCCCCTTTCACATTTCACCCTCAAGAACATGGAAAACACTACCCGACATTCCACCCAGTCAGAGGGAGTTGGCGGTCCTAGAAATTCAAAATTTACTGCAAGAAAGAGTCATCCAAGAGGTCCCAGCCGAACAGAGAGGATCCGGAATGTGCTCCCGCTTCTACTTAGTGCTAAAGATGACTGGGGACCTAAGTCCAGTATTGGATCTGACCAGACTGAACTTGTTCATAAAGAAGACAAAGATCTGAAGTACTTAACTTCATTTTATCTGCAACCTGTAGGTATTTGGGTCCATATCGGATCCGAGCTGGCAACTTTACAAGCATCTGCTCCGAGCTCCAAGCTCCTCCCCCTTACACATAACACACCACCATCTCCTGCCTCCCCTCAGAGCTCTTTTGACTCTTCATGCATCAACATCATGATCTCTGTAGCTCTGAGCCTTAGGGTTATTGTAAGTGCTTTTTTGGAGTGTTTTTTTTGTGTGTTGAGAGAGTTTCTCAATTAGTTCCTTTTTCATCCCCCTAAACGGTTGTTTGTCGGTTTACAAGAAAAAAAAAGTTTATAGTTTTGTGAGGTAGTTGTTGTGTAGGCCCTGTGACGCCCGTGCCCTGGCCCAGCAATCAAGGAGCCTCAATCCTCACCACTAACACCAGAGAGGGCGTCTGATATAAGAGGAAATGATAACAAATACACACAGTAAAGTACAATTTCCCTTAAGTGCACACAGAGATCACAGTCAGTCTTTGGCTCGTTGCTCACTTGCTCCCCAGGTCCCCAATAAGACTCTCCACTGGCACACCTTTAGGGTCCAGATCTCAGCCTAGCTGGCAAGCTAACCCTCCAGTACCCTCTCTATCCAGCCAGTGCTTCGTGTCCCTGCCCAAGTAGCTGACACAGACACACACTTTGAGATAAGTATTTATACAACTTCACAGACAGACACTCCTGGGAAAAGCTGATGCAGTTCTCCAGCTGTGCTCTTTTACCCAGACTATACAGTAGTAATTACTGCCACCACCAGCTAATAATTATCAGCTACCCAAAGGCCCTTAAAAGGGTGTCCAATTATTACTGTGCAATATTATTATCCAGTTGGTAATGTGACTAAACAGTTTTAAGGCTTATTAGAGTGGCTTTGTACAATAAACTCTATAAATATGCAGTGTACTCTAGAGCAACCAGTCACAGTTGAAAAAGGTTTAAAAATATTTAATAATAAATACTAAAAACACAAGACAATACTACTACACCACAGTGCTATTCAGTAGTTCAGAGCTCACACAGAAACTTAAAATAATTCAGTAGTACAGTTCTGACATAACAGAAAAAAAACACTTAGTCTAATCTTTATAGTCCTAGCTATTTCTACAAGAAAACGCACTTCTAAGATAACTTACTTACATAGAGCAAGGCAGTGCTGAGTTGAATATAAAGATAAAAATGCTTAATAATCTCTGGTTCTCACTGTTTAAATTGCTATTGCAGTTCTGATAAAACATTACATCATCTTTTTACACTTCCTGGAGTTCCCAGGCTGACACATTAACTACATTTACATTCTTAACATCTCCCTTTTGATGTTCTTCATTCCACATTGCTGCAGTCCTAACTATTGGGATGCAGAAGCAATTTGTGCAGGTTGGCGTTCTGAAAGTTTCTGAAGTCAGAGTTTCAGACAATATTTTGGTTTTCTTGCCTCAGTATTTAACCGGATGTCAGAAAAAGTGAATAACTGTATTTCTTGTGGGAAACAGATACTATTAAGAGAAGGTTAGACTGTGCCAGGTTAGTTTGTGGAAGAACCAACAGTCCCAGGGAGGTTCTGCCAGGAGTTTCTTTGGAGTCTCAGGGAGAGACTTTACTGTTACAGGATGTATCCTCTCAGGAAGTAGGCCAGGCTGAGGGGCTTCTCAGGTGGCTGTTCTTCCCTCTCTTCCTAAGGTGGTTAGAGCCTCCCTTCTGTTTCCAAGGCTTCCTTGAGAGGCGTTTAGCTTCAGTGGGGTTTCTCCTAGTGCTTCAGGGTCTTTACCTAAGAAACATATGCTTAAAATGGCAGAGGATTTGATTACTATGATTAGAGGTTCTATGCCCCTCCTGATAAGAGGCCTAGGGTGGAACCTGAGTTTGAGAGTTTTGAGCAATGTTCGAGGCTTGTATCCTCCTTATTCTGATTCTGATGTGGATGATTCTACTCCTTCAGCTTCTCCTCCTGAGGATTTTTCATTTTCAGAGACTCTGCATTCCATGAGGGAGCATTTTAAATGGGAAGGTCAAGATTTCTCTGATTCCAGGAAGAATTCTTGTTTTACCCCAGCATAGGCCTTTAGCTATACCTCCTGTTCTGAATGTGGTGGAAGATGTTTTGCAGAGGCTTCCCTGAATCCTGATTCTTTGCCTCCTGCCCCAGTTAAACCGGATAGGTCCTATAGGGTGCCTGTATCTTTTAAGAGTCCTAGGGCAGACCCTGTCTCTCAGGGGCCTAAAGGTGTGAAGGCCTCTGTTGTTAAAAATCCTGTTCCTCCTGATAAAGAGGCAAGGGCTTTGGATAGATGGGGAAAGAAAGTGTATACTTCTTCCACTTTAGCCATGAGGGCGTTGAATTGTCAGTTTCACATGTTAAAATATCAGAATTATCTCCTTTCACAATTGAAATCTAAGGTGGTTTTGATGCTGTGCAGGCCTCCTCAAGGGTGGCTGCCACTGGTTCTGTTCTTCGTAGGCACGCCTGGTTGAGAGATCAGAATTTAGCTGAGCATGTTAAAACAAGGATTTTGGATGCTCCTTTACAGTCTGATGTGTTGTTTGCAGTTTTAAAGAAAATGGAGAACAAGGCTAAGTCTATGCAAACTGTTAAGGATTTTTTGCAGGTGCAGCCTCCGAAGTTTAGTAGAAATTGGCCTACTAAGGGATGGACTTATCCTGCTTATGATTCCCAGTCTAGGGGCAGACCCAATGACCTGCCTTTTCAGCTGCCAGTACATCAAAGAAAATTGGGATTTAATTACCCAAGACAGATGGGTTCTGGATATCATTCACCACGGTTACAGGTTTTATTTCCATACCTTGCCTCCTTTCAAAGGCATGCCAGACATTCCTCCTCTACAAAGAACAGAGGCTCACAAGCAAATTTCTCTGTTGCTCCAAATCCATTCAGCCAGTTCCTGTGCCAGAAAGGGGCCTAGGATTTTATTCTCGCCTGTTCCTAGTACCAAAGAAGGGGAACACGTGGAGACCAATTTTGGATTTATCTATCCTCAACACTTATCTGGACATTCCCAAGTTCAAACAGCTTTTACCTCTGCTGGGCAAAGATCACTGGATGGTAACTTTAGATCTCAAGGAAGCTTACCTTCATGTGCCTATAAGACTAAGTTGAAATTCTCATTATCAGTTCTCTGCATCTGCCTGATTCTGGCTCAAGAAAAGGAAGACCTTCTACAGCATTTGGAATATGTGTCCAGTCTAGTACCCTCTCAAGACATGTGCTTTGAGACTGAATACAGCGGACAAACAAAAGAATCTTTCCAGTTACTTCCATCAACTATCTCTTCAGTCCTGACTGCAAGGACAGTCCTTCAAGCCTTAGGGTTCATGGCATCTTGTATTCTGGTGCTTGCCAAACTGCATATGAGGAAGCTGCAATGGTATCTCAAAATGTATGGACACAGCACTGCCAGGATTTGGACACTGTCATTCAAATAATACCTTGCATTCAAAGCTCATCTAAATGGAAAGTGGATACAAGACAAGTGGCCTGCCAGACTACAGCATCTACATATCAACATGAAAGAGATGTTAGCAGTCCAGTTTGCATTAATGGCTTTTTCCAGGACAGGTGTTGATTCTAACAGACAACACAACTGTCATGTGGTACATCAACAAACAAGGGGAACACATTCTTACCCATTGTGCAGGCAAGCAATGATTTTATGGGAGGTGGAAACTGGATCTTCATGTATTTCAAAATTGACAGTGTCATGGAAAGTGGATGCTCTTTCTTTCAGTTGGAAAAATCTTCATGTGTATGCTTTTCCACCTCTGCCTCTTCTCCCAAAGGTGCTTCTAAAGGTCAGACAAGACAAGCCAAGGATGATTTTAGATTCCACACCTGTTGTCTCAGAGGCACCTGCTCAATGTCAAGCTTCACTCTCTTCATCTAACAGCCTGGCATATTCTGTTTCAACAAGTTTTAAATGTGATTATATTTCTGAGCCTAATTTGAGTGTGGCTCTTCAATATCTTACTGAGTTATTGGACAAAGGTTTGTCTTTCTCTTCCATTAAGATTCATGCTGCAGCAATTTCAGCTCACTATGATTGTGACCCACCATTGTTTGCTCCTACTCCTGCTTGGGATCTCAATTTCTGCTGAATTGAAATACTTGTCATGAGATTCCAGCTGGGATTAGGCCTCATTCCACTAGGTTCCTCTCTACTCTAAGTCTAGGGCTGGTTTGCTATTTTGCAAGGCATGTTGTCAGTTCCTGCTCTGCTTGGGATTCTACCCAATAGTTAGGACTGCAGCAATGTGGAATGAAGAACATAGTACAGTTTTGTACCTACCATAAATGTAGATGTTCGAGGATCCACATTGCAGTCAACCCTCCTCCTTCCCCTCTGTGTTTAGGGGTGGTTGTGTAGGTGAGGTTATATTCTGGTCATTTTGTATATATTGTACATATTTTTGTGCAGGTATGTTTGGAGTTTTGGTTTGGCTTTATCTTTTCAGGGTCTTCTGACATCTGGGCTGCAGCAATGTGGATCGAACATCTACATTCTGTTGTTATGTTGCAGCTAGTCAGGAACAGAGCAATAAAAATACATTTGCATGTTTAAGTCTAGCAATTTAACTCTTGGTTAAAACAATAGAAAGAATTTCTTCATCTAGACTATTCGGCACCACTGTTCACTTGAAAGGCTCACCACATGCTTTTACTGGGTCTGTAGAGAGCACTGTTGCCACATTTTTGTAATAGCATTTCTTTACATTTAAAACAGCAATCCTGTAGTTTACATGTATATTTACAAATGATAGAATTATCCATAAAATTCTATTTGGCCGCCTTCACCCTTCTCTTCCAGTCTTCACATCTCTCCCCCCTGGAGAACTCAAGCTAGTTTTTCAAGTGACCCTTGAGAAACGCTGCTTGAGAGGGTTAGGTCTATCTGACTGTACCTCACCCCATTCCCTGTCTTGAGAGCCCATCTGCATTGGCATTGCTAATCCCACTGCAGTGCTGCACTGACATATATGCTTGCAACCCCAGGCTCCATCTTAGCAACTTGGCATTTTGCTGGCTGGCTCTGTTTAGCCATGTTAGGGGGTTGTGATCTGTCATTACAGTGAGTTTTCTTCCATACAGGTAAGGCTGAAGTTTCTGCAGTGCCCACACTATGGCTAGACATTCCTTTTCTACAGCTGGATAGCATTTCTCCCTCGGTTGGAGCCTACGACTGAGATAAACCACTGGGTGCTCTTCCCCCTCTGAAGAAATCTGGCTAAGTACAGCCTCCACCCCATGGTACAAAGCATCCACTTGTACAACAAATTCTTTGCTGTAATCTGGACTGGCTAACACAGGGGGTCCTCCCAAAGCTTCTTTAAACTTCTGGAATGCCTGCTCACATGCTAAGGTCCACACTACCTTATCTGACCTGTTTTTCCTTGTCAGGTCTGTGAGGGGAACAGCTATGGTACTAAAACTAGGGATGGACTTTCTATAGTACCCTGCTGTCCCTAAAAATGCCCTCACCTGCTTTTTGGTAACACATGCAGACCATGCTTGAATAGCTTCCACTTTGACAGGTTCTGGCCTTGTCTCACCACTCCCGACTCTATGTCCCAGGTAGGAGACCTCTGCCATACCCTCCTGACATGTGCTCAGCTTAATGGTCAACCCTGCCCTCTGTAGTCTGCCCAGCACCTCCCAGACGTGCTGAAGGTGCTCTGGCCAGGAATGGCTGCAGATGGCAATATCATCTAGGTAAGCAAGGGAAAACCCTCCTGCTCCTGTTAGGGTATTATCTACCAGCTTCTGGAAAGTCGCTGGGGCATTATTCATCCCAAAGGGCATCTTTGTGAACTCATACAAGCCAAAAGGGGTCACAAAGACTGACTTCTCTCTAGCATTGGGAATCAAGGGCACCTGCCAGTAACCCTTGGTAAGATTATTGGTTGTAAGATACTTAGCCCCACCCAGCTGCTCTAGAGCCTCATCTGTCCTAGGCATGGGGTAAGCATCCAACTCTGAGTGACTATTTAATTTCCTGTAATCCACACAGAACCTGGTGCTGCCATCCTTTTTTGGCACCAGCACCACTGGAGAGACCCAGGGACTGTTGGACTCTTGAATCACCCCTAGTTCCAACATCTCCTGTACCTCTTCCTTCAGGGTCTGTTTGACTCTCTCAGGCACCCTGTAAGGGGCCTGCCTAATAGGACTTTGAGGTCCTGTATCCACCTGGTGCTGCACCAGGTGGGTGCACCCTGGTTTCCCAGTGAACATGTCCCAAATTCCTGCAACACTGCTCAGATTTCTCGAACCTGGGTAGGAGATAGCTGCTGGGATATTGCTACCCCTTCCACTGAGGTGTCAGCTCGAGCCTCACTGAGGAGATCAGTCACCAGATCTCCCTCAGACTCCTCCTGCAATCCACTGCAAATGCTCAGCACAAGGGCCTCCCTGTCATGGTAAGGTTTCATCATGTTAACATGGTACAATTTTTGTCCCTGCCGTCTGCCTAGCAGTTCCACCATGTTGTTAACATCACTTACCTTTCTTACCACCTTGTAGGGAGCCTCCCAAGCTGCTTGCAGCTTGTTGTGTCTGACTGGAATGAGAACCATTACCTGCTGCCCCACAGTATACTCTCTAGCTCGAGCATTCCTGTCATACCACACCTTTTTCTGTTGTTGGGCTTCTGCCAGGTTCTCCTGGGCCAAGCCCATGAGTTCCCTGAGCCTTGTCCTGAGGTTTAGGACATATGCCACAACAGACTCCTTGTGAGACTCACACTCACCTTCCCACTCATCTCGAATTAAATCTAGAGGTCCCCTCACCCTATGCCCAAACAGCAACTCAAAGGGTGAAAACCCTGTGGATTCCTGGGGAACCTCTCTGTAAGCAAAGAACAGATGGAGCAAATATTTGTCCCACTCCCTCTTAAACTGATTTGCAAATGCCTGCAGCATGGACTTGATTGTAGAGTTTAACCACTCAACAAGACCATTATTCTGGGGACGGTAGTGGATGGTCTTCATGTGCTTCACCCCACAGGACTTCCACAGACAAGCCAGCAGGTCTGACATAAAATTTGCACCTTTGTCAGACAATATTTCTTTGGAGAAACCCACCCTGATGAAAATCTCTAACAAAGCATTTGCCACCTTCTCTGCCTTAGTGGAGGACAAAGCCACTGCCTCAGGGTATCATGTAGCATAATCCACTATCACTAGGATATACGTTTTCCCTGTGGAACTTGGGGTACTCAGAGGGCCCACAATATCCATAGCTACCCACTGAAATGGCTCCTCAGTCACAGGCAAAGGCATTAAAGGAGCTCTCACTTTGTCTCCTGCCTTGCCTACCATTTGTCATTGCTCATAGGTCCTTCAGTATCCTGTTACATCTCTGTAAATTCCAGGCCAATATAGAGGTTCTGCTTGATATGCCTTTTTGTACATTTTATGCCCATATGACCTGCAAAGGGAATATCATGGGCTATGGCTAGAAGCGCCAGATGGTAGGCTCTAGGCACTACCAACTGCTGTACTCTCTCAACTTCTAGCCCTCTCTCAGGGGTCCACTCTGTACAATAACCCTTTGTCCCAGTATACAGATTCCCCCTTCCCTTGAGAATCAAGTGCCTCCCTAGCTACCTGCCCCAGGCCTTGCAATGTTGGGTCTGAGAGCTGAGCCTCTCTCAACTCTCTCCTTGTAACCCTTCCCAGCTCCTCTTCCACAGGAAGTCTGGCATCCTTTGACAGTGGTGCCTCACTGTCAGCCTAGGTACTACTACTCACCTCTACCTTTGCAGTCACTCTGTCCAAGGGACCATCAGTACCCACAAGCAGCTGTGGCTCACCTTCAGTTTCACTGCTACAAAGTAGTGCCCTTCCTGAAGTAACCACCTCACCAGTCCTGACTGCAAGAATGCAGTCTGTCTGGGTCTCCCCCAGGCTACCAGACCCGCTTGCTTGTCTCCTAGCCTGACCTCATGTAACTGCATAAGTACATGGTACTGCCTTATCCAAATCCTTCCCTCTCAAATATCTGCAGGATGGTAGTTTAGTACCCCTGTTGTCTCAAGACAACCTGCTAGTGGCATTTTGTCTTTCCCACTTAATGGCTGTCTCACCTTTGGTTCCCCACCTTGCCTCCATGGACATCTGTATGCCACATGACCCCACTGGTTGCATTCAAAACATTTAACCCTAGCTCTTGGACGTGTACCTGGACTAGTGGCTTCCCCTGCTACTGGCAGATTCTTTGTGGCAGTCTGTGCTGCCCACCATGGGTTCCTTTAGACCCATGAGCAGTACTGGGGGTCTCCTTCCAATGCAGGGCTGCCCTGCTGGCCAGGTATAGGTCTCCCTTCTTCCCCAACTCATCTGAAGTAGCACATTGTCTATCAGCTAACCAGATCCTCATGTCCTCAGGCAAAAGTGCTAAGGGCTTGCTCACTCACCAAAAGGTCTGCCAACCCTTCAGAAGTGGTGACCTGACATCCACTCTCCCAGCTATGAAAATAAGTGCTCAGTTCAGCAACATATTCACACACACTTTCATCTACCTTGCGTCTATGCTCACAAAATGTTTTCCTATACATTTCAGGTGTTAGCTTAAAATGGCTTTTACTGAAAATTGACTCATATCCAGTTGGACTAGCCCAGTTAACAAATGTAAAATAAGATAAATAAATTCTAAAAGACATTTTTTTTTACCGCAGTATAATCAAAACAGACAGAGTCAGGTATTTTTGATAAAAAAAGTTACAGCTTTCCCATGGAGTAAGGGGGTCAGGAACCGTACCCAGAGCCATTGGACAACACTATACTGTTTGCATATCTTCTCAAACATATGAATGAAACTATCAAAATTATCCCCTTCTTTAAATTGTGGAAGAAATTCTGACCTGTTGTGCCTCTGGGGTCTAGTTACTTCCTTCCCCATTACCTCCATGACTCTGGCAAAGAGTCAGCATTTCCCTCTCATGCCTCCTCTGATGCTCCCTTTCTTCGGCGTCTCTCTCCAAACGCCTGGCCTCCAACTCAAGTCTCTTTAGCTCCAGCTGGATTTTTAAGTCCACTGCAGAAAGGTTGAGCTGTCCATTCTCCGAGGATATTGTATCTCCACTGCCATTCTGATTGTCCTTCGCAGAAAGGTTGCGCTGTCCATTCTCTGAGGATATTGTATCTACCAAGTATGATTGTCCTCCTGGATGCTGTTTTCTGATGCAGCTGTAACCAAGGCTGCAATCAGGTCTGCCTTAGTCAGGTTTCCATGCACCAGTCCCCTAGCCTGGCACATCTCAACCAGCTGGCTCCTTGTTAGCTTTCCATACTCCTCTGCTGACATTCTGCCTTCTCACCCTGACTAACTAAGCTAACAAAATAAATGAAACAATTGTGATTTGAACTGTGAGTATTCACTGTGTGGCTGTTTTAGAGTACAAAACACCTTCAGAGATCACTGTACATAAGCTACAGGATTCACTCTACCCACACCACTACAAGCTAATTAGTATGTGAAGTGGATCCCACCACTGCAAACCACATGTGACACCTGTGCCCTGGCCCAGCAATCAGGGAGCCTCAATCCTCACCACTAACACCAGATAGGGTGTCTTATATAAGAGGAAAGGATAAAAAATACACACAGTAAAGTACAATTTCCCTTAAGTGCACACAGAGATCACAGTCAGTCTGTGGCTGGTTGCTCCCTTGCTCCCCAGGTCCCCAATAAGACTCCCCACTGGCACAGCTATAGGGTCCAGATCTCAGCCTAGCTGGCAAGCTAACATCCAGTTTCCTCTCTGTCCAACAGTGCTTCATGTCCCTGCCCAAGTAGCTGACACACACACACACACACACACACACACACACACACACACACACACACACACACACACTCTTTGAGATAAGTATTTATACAACTTCACAGACACTCCTGGGAAAGGCTGACACAGATTTTCCAGCTGTGCCCCTTTGCCCAGACTATACGGTAGTAATTACTGCCACCAACAGCTAATAATTATCAGCTACCCAATGGCCCTTAAAATGGAGTCCAGTTATTACTGTGCAATATTATTATCCAATTGGTAATGTGAGTAAACCGTCTTAAGGCTTATTAGAGTGGCTTTGTACAATAAACTCTATAAATATGCAATGTACTCTAGAGCTTAACTTATGATGTTAAGTTGTCAATCTCGCCTTCATTCTTGCTGGATGGGTTCGGAGCCGATTCTCTGCTCCAACTCGGCCACTTACTAAAGCTCGAGAGCTAATTTTAACGGCTCGAGGCAACCTTGTATCCCATGATGCAAGGCGATAACTACCCAGATCTCGTTTGCCGCTTTCACTTGCGAGGTGCATTTTTACCAGCTCCTGTTAAGTTTTCAAATTTTCAGACTTTTAGTCACTCCCTTTTCTTTTTAGTCCACTACTGTTATTGTTTTATCTCTTAACGGTTAGATTTTGAACCCTATCTCCCTCCACCTCCTGGGTGTCTCCGCCTTTCGACCCTCTTATGGACGTGGTGCCTCTGAAGGCGTGGATGGCCGCGGATTCGGTGGAACCCATTCCTCGGAGGCCTTCTAAATTCATCACGGCCCCACATGATAGGCAATTTTTGACAAAAGGTGTCCAGTTGTTTATCCCTTCCCCTAAGTTAGGCCTTAAGCCTCCCCCTTTCCTAATTTTTTGTCAGGGATTCTGTGTGGTGTTTGCGTGTGTTTGTATCCCTGTTTTATTTTTTATTTGGATTGGGTCTTTTATTGTGTGTGTGTGTTTTTGATACTTAGTGTTCCCTCGACACAGTTATGTCGAAGGACACAAAGGTCTCAGGCTTCAAGAAGTGTGACTCGTGCTGTCAGAAAATGTCTCTGACAGATGGGTCACACTTCTTGTGTTTACTGCCTGGGACCTCTGCACCTGCAGGACTCTTGTTCTGTCTGCCACGCCTTCAGCCCAAGAGTCCTGCAGGAGCACAGAAATAAATTAATACTGAGGGGCTTATTAATGAGAGCTCCCCTACTAAGTCTGCTCCGGGGAAGCCCTCGAAACCAGTAAAGCCTTCGGCTCCAAGCCCTAAGCCATCGGCTACTGGTTCGCCTTCTGTGACGAGATCGGCTCCGGCCAGAGCTGATCCTTCTGTGTCGCAGCTTACAGTATCGGCTCCACCTGGTGCCGATACCGCTCAATCTAGGCACTCACTGTCGGCTCCGGCTGGAGCCGACGTATCCTCGGTTCCTTCGGCTCCACCTATCTCCAGAAAGAGATCAAGATCCTCTTCATTGGAGTCCATACATTCGGCTCCGAGATCACCCCTGCTCTCGGAGCGGAGCCATCGGAGCCGATCTTCTCGGTCGTCCAGGCTGTCTGACCACGACCTCGAGAGAGTGGTGAGTAGACTATTAAAGTCTCAGGCATTGGCCCAAATGCTCCATAGCCCGTCTCATCAGACGGTAGCTATTGCACATCCACCTAACATTCCTCCTTCGACTCTCCTACAGAGCTCGGAGCCGGAGCTCCTCGGAGCCGTGACTGTTGTGGCTTCAGAGCCGATACCTCCCCCTTCGGCTCCATCGTCCTCTGCTCCGATCTCCTCCTTGATGCCTTCATTGGAGGGATCCGGGCGTCTGGTCTCTCTTGACAGCTCCGAGGGCGCGAGTGGCATCGGACCCTTGTCCGACCCCATTCTCCCCTCTCGGAGCTTCGGCGCTGGTGAGCTCAGCCCTGACATCAGCCTCGGAGCCGTCCCTGTCGGTGCGGCCGGGTGTTCCTATCTCTTCGGAGCGGGAGCCTTCTGGCCTCTCTGATGGGGGAGCTTTTGAGGTGATGAGGAGTGTACTAGCCCCAGGGCGTAGTCAACGGTCAGTTCCATCAGCTCCTCCCACTACACTGCCTGCTGACATCTCTTCCCACTCTCTTGCTCCCGGACCCAGAGATCCAATGCCTCAGGTTTCCCCACTGGGAATATCTTCCTCTTCCGAGGCTTCTCCTGACCCGTCAGGTGAGCCTCCGCGTAAGAGGACATGTAAGAGGAAACATCTAGACTCCCCCGAGTCTATTACATCCGATACTGACTTGGATGAGTCGGAGGGATCCCCAAGGTCCCCCTCTGAGGATGTCTCTTTCTCAGACATCCTTGAACTCCTTAAGCAGAGGGAGAACTGGCCTTCCCTTAATCCTTCCGAGGACGAGTCCGTATACCTGGAGGCGTTCGGGTCTCGACCCTCCACCTCCTGGGTGTCTCCGCCTTTCGACCCTCTTATGGACGTGGTGCCTCTGAAGGCGTGGATGGCCGCGGATTCGGTGGAACCCATTCCTCGGAGGCCTTCTAAATTCATCACGGCCCCACATGATAGGCAATTTTTGACAAAAGGTGTCCCAGTTGATGCCATGGTGGTGGCTGCAGCCACCAAGAAGGAACTAGCTGATCCTTCAGTACCTGTCCATCCTCCTAACAAGGATTCCAGGACTATGGATAGGTATGGCAAGCGGATATTTTCTTCAGCGACCTTTGCCATGCGGTCGCTGAACTACTTGTGTCACTTCACCCGCCTTCAAAGAGATGTTCTTAAAGAGTTGGGAGAAGTTTTACAGGATCCGTCAGCTGCTGGGTCCCAGGATAAAATTAACTCACAGCTAGGAATCCTAAACTCCATTGTTAACTCCTCCATGCGGCTCATTTCATATGCAGCCGATGGAGCGAGTAGGGCCGCAGGCACAGGAGTGGCTTTAAGGCGTCAATTCTGGATGCGGCTTTGTAATTTTGCAGACCCCTTCAAGGCGTCCTTCACAAACTCTCCTTTTGATGGCTTGACCTTGTTCGGACCTCAAGTGAAAGACACCTTGACTAGATGCGAACAAGATGGCAAGACTCTTTCTGCCGTAGGAGTCCGTTTCTCCACCCCTTCAAGACCTTACCCAAAAGGTCAGAAGGGAGGGAAAATGTGGTTCCGCAAATCCCAAGGAGTCACACCTGACGCACGAGGTCAGTTTACCCCCAGAGGCAGAGGAGGTAACAACAACAGACGCCGCCCTAGGGGCAGAGGGGGTCCGCAGAATCAGAGTAGCAGGGAGCCTCTCTCTGACAAACCCTTCCAGCATCCCTGAGATGTTGCCCGATTGTCCACCTTCGGAGGCAGTCGGGGGAAGATTATCGCTGTACCCAAAAGCCTGGCTTTCCCTTTCTCAAGACAAATGGGTACAGTCGATCATATCCAAGGGTTACAAAATTCCCTTTATTCAAACCCCAATTCAGCAAAAGGGAACCCTTCCAGACGTTCCACCCGGTCTAAGGGAACTAGCAGTACCAGAGATATCAAAACTGCTAGCAAAAGAGCCATTCAGCCAGTCCCAGCAGACCAAATAGGATCCGGAATCTACTCAAGGTTCTTTTTAGTACCAAAAAAGACAGGGGGCTGGAGACCAATTTTAGATCTCAGCAGACTAAACAATTTTGTAAAGAAAACAATATTCCGGATGGTCACGCTTCAGTCCATACTACCCTTTCTGGGCAAGGACAATTGGATGTGCTCGGTGGACCTTCAGGATGCGTACTATCACATAAAAATTCACAGGCGCTCCAGAAGGTTTCTCCGCTTTCGGCTGGGGGCCAGTCATTTCCAATTCAGAGCCCTGCCATTTGGACTCACTACAGCCCCCAGAGTGTTCACCAAATGTATGGCAGCAGTTACGGCTCACCTGAGACGTCAGGGATTCCAGGTGTTTCCATATCTAGACGACTGGCTCCTCACTGCCACCTCCAGGCATCAACTTCTCCAAGCCAGAGATTACACCATTCACATTTGCAGAGGGCTAGGGATCTCTATAAATTTCGAAAAATCTGCCTTGTTGCCTTGTCAATCTATTACCTTTATAGGCGTCAAATTGGGCACCATACAACTTTCAGCAAAGTTAACAGATCAAAGGGTCTTGGATATTCAAAACCACGTCCCTGTGCTTCTCCAGAGCGACAAAATTCAGGCCAGGTTTGCCCTGAAAGTATTGGGTCTTATGGCGGCCGCCATAACACTTCTTCCCCTTGCCCGCTTTTACATGCGTCTCCTACAGTGGATGCTGTTCGCTCAATGGTCTTTTCAATGACTTCCCATGCGTCACAGGATCATGATAACTCCAATTTGCAAAAGACATCTGACCTGGTGGATATTGTCCCCTCAAGTCCATCAGGGCAGACCCTTTGTTCCTCCCGCCCCGGTCGCCATGGTTACATCGGATGCCTCCCTGATCGGGTGGGGGGGGGCATTATCAGGGCAGGATGGTCCATGGCACTTGGCAACTTTTCGAATGCCACCTGCACATAAATGTCCTGGAGATGAGAGCAGTGCTTTTAACGTTGCAAGCCCTCCACGACTCTCTTCCCCTGGGGACTATTGCAGTCCAAACGGACAATATGTCCATAGTGTGGTATATCAACAAGCAGGGCGGAACCAAGTCCTATCCACTGTGTCGAGAGGCACTCAGACTTTGGCAGTGGGCAATCTCTTCTCAGCGGTTTCTGATAGCAACGCATATCCCCGGGAAATCCAACATCATAGCGGACAGGTTGAGCAGAGCTATTCTTATGCCTCACGAGTGGTCTCTCAAACAATCTGTGACGGAAGAGATTTTTCAGAAATGGGACCTTCCTTGCTGCGATCTTTTTGCTACGCCTCAAAACAGCAAATGCCCCAACTTCTTCTCCCTCTTCCCCCTTCCAGGCCATCCCCCCAGATACACTCTAATCCAAGATTGGCCCCGGGGATTTCTCTATGCTTTTCCTCCCTTTCCTCTAATACCACAAGTAATTCAGAAAGCAACCGCCTTGAGAGCCAAGATGATTCTCATTGCCCCTTATTGGCCTCGACAGATATGGTTTCCGTTCCTGCATCATTATCTTTTGGTACAGCCATGGCATCTGGACCCTGTTCCAGATCTTCTGACCCACCAGTCGGGGCAGCTGCACCAATCCATACCTTCTCTCAATCTCACTGCTTGGTTGCTCCACTTCCGTCCCTAGCCAGGCTTCCTATGATTTCTAATCCCATCCGGGATATCATAGTAGCTTCCCTTAAATCTTCCACCAGAAGGATTTACACTAGTAAGTGGCAACGTTTCTCCTTCGGGGCAAAAGCTAGGAACATAGACCCCTTTACTGCTCCGATTCATTCGGTCTTGGAATTCCTAGCAGAAATATTTCACTCAGGATCTTCTTCCTCCACAGTAAAAGGTCAGTTGGCAGCCATTTCAAGTTTTCATATTGGCTTGTCGGACCACAACATCATGTCCCATAAACTTTGCAAGGCATTCCTTAGAGGTGTATTTTTACTTAAGCCTCCGATTAGAGACCCCCCCACCACAGTGGGATCTAAATTTAATCTTGATATCCTTGATTCTTCCCCCGTTTGAACCTGCGGCTACCTGTTCATTGAAATTTCTTTCTTGGAAGACACTCTTCCTGGTCGCCATTACTTCTGCCAGGAGAGTATCTGAGCTTTATGCCCTCTGCATGCGTCCTCCCTACTTAATCTTCCACAAAGACAGAGTTTCTCTAAGGACTAATCCGTCTTTTTTACTCAAAGTGGCATCGCAGACAAACTTAAATCAATCTATTGATCTTCCAGTTTTTTTCCTGAACTATTCTAATAGAGCAGAGCAAAAGCTACATTATCTTGATGTTCACCGCCAACTCAGATATTATTTGGACAGAACCAAACAATTTAGGAAATCTGATCAACTGTTTTTATCCTATGCAGAGAACAGGAAGGGCCTTCCGGTATCCAAGGTAACCCTGTCTAGGTGCATGCATTTATCAACTCAGAGGTAAAGAGTTGACTTCTAGGCCAAAAGCCCATTCAACTAGAGCTCTAGCTACATCTACAGCTTTTCAGGCTAGACTTCCAATAGACACTATTTGTGCAGCAGCCACATGGGCCTCTCCTCATACCTTTGTTATACATTACAAATTGGACTTGCCTCCAGAAACAGAGCAAATTTTGGTTCCACCGTTCTCAAGAGTCTGTTCCATTGAGCCACCCAGGATAAAGGTGCTAGGGACGCGGTCCCATCCAGCAAGAATGAAGGCGAGATTGACAACTTAACATTGAGAAGTTATGTACCTACCATAACGTTCCATGTTAGTTGTCTTCTCTCGCTTTCTTTCTTGCGTCCCTCCCACCATCCCCCTAGCCTGGTCAGACCGAGAAGTTTATTCCTCTTCCTTGAAGAGTCTTGATCCAATTTTCCAAGCTAATTAGCTTCCTAGTGTCACTAGATCAGATTGGTCTTTTTCGAGGGATTATTTCCCCTTCCTCCTCCTCTCCGGTTGGAGGAATATATTGCATAATTTTTCCTTAGCTACCAAACGAGATCTGGGTAGTTATCGCCTTGCATCATGGGATATAGGGTTGCCTCGAGCCGGTAAAATTAGCTCTCGAGCTTTAGTAAGTGGCCGAGTCGGAGCCGAGGATCGGCTCCGAACCCATCCAGCAAGTAAGAAGGCGAGAGAAGACAACTAACATGGAACGTTATGGTAGGTACATAACTTCTCATTTACACAAACCAGCCACAGTTGAAAAGGGTTTAAAAATATTTAATAATAAATACTAAAAACAAAAGACAGTACTACTACACCACAGTGCTGTTCAAGTTCAGAGATCACACAGAAACTTAAAATAATTCAGTAGTACAGTTCTGACATAACAGAAAAACACTTAGTCTAATATTTATAGTACTAGCTATTTCTACAAGAAAACACACTTCTAAGATGACTTACTTACATATAGAACAAGGCAGTGTGCTGAGTTGAATATCAAGATAAACATGCTTAATAATCTCTGGTCCTCACTGTTTAAATTGCTATTGCAGTTCTGATAAAACATTACATCATCTTTTTACACTTCTTGGAGTTCCCAGACTGACACATTAACTACATTTACATTCTTAATATCTCCCTTTTGTTATCTTGCAGCTGGTCAGGAACAGAGCAGTAAAAATACATTTGCATGTTTAAGTCTAGCAGTTTAACTCTTGGTTAAAACAATAGAAACAATTTCTTCATCTAGACTATTCGGCTCCACTGTTCCCTTGAAAGGGTCACCACATGCTTTTACTAGGTCAGTAGAGCGCACTGTTGCCACATTTTTGTAACAGCATTTCTTTACATTTAAAACAAGACTGTAGTTTGTTTATATTTACAAATGATAGAATTATCTATAACATTCTATCTTGCTAGGCTGGCCGCCTTCACCCTTTTGTACCAGTCTTCACAGGGCCTTCCCTTCCCTATAGAGTGTGCATGGTCAGTAGTGTGTTGGGGTTTGCTAGGTGTGGCTTCTTTAGTGGTAAATGTCTGAACAGCCAAAACCTACCTTTAAAAAGTGCACACAGTGTGGCCATAAGCTTTCACCAGTGGATGGTCACACTCTGTGTGTTGTTTGCCTGGGCGTAGCTCATTTATCCGCCCAATCCAGTGTGTGTGCTGGATTTAATCCAAGGGCCCTGAAAGATAGTAGGGCCAAACTGGTGGCAAAAGGCCTACTCCCAGCTTCCACTTGGGATACTTCTGCCTCTGCCTCGGCTTCTACAACTCCCGCCCAACCACCCCCTCAGGCTGGGACTCGCCATCCCACTAGACCTGCTGAAGGGGATGTGAAAGGGAGAGACAAGAGACATAAGGATACAGACAGAGGGAGAGACAGAAAGAAGAAAGTGGATAGGCCCTGTAAATGGTCTCCAGATCGGCAGTCCTTCCCTAGCCCGTCTTTCAAGGTATCGAGACCAGTGTCTCCTCAGCTCCACACCCCCAGGATGTCCTTCAAGGATGCATCTGCAGTCCTAACATATGGGTTGTCCTGCCTCAGGCAGCCCTTCGGTCGGCCGGATTCCAAAGTCTGGGTCTGGCCTCGGCTGATGTCGCACTTCACCCGACGTCATAGCTGCTGTGAATTGGGTATAAAGGCATCAGCCGACGCCATTTTCCTCAGTCTTTCTTGCGCAGGTGCCCAAGCAGAAGCTGTTCGCAAGTGCCGGTCGGTCAGATCCAGAGATTTCTACTACCGAAGACTTCTAAAAAGCTAAGTACCCCGTTGGGGACTCTTTCTTGCCTCAGCCGATGTCAGAAAAAGTAAATAATTGTTTAACTTGTGGGAAACAAATACCTCATAAGGATTTCCACTCTTACTGCCTTCCTTGCTTAGGCCCAGACCATGACGTATCAGCTTGTCTAGCCTGTGCTTCCTTCAACCGACGGACACTTAGACGTCGGTTGGAGTTTGCAGAGGAGTTTTTTGGTCCCGCTTTTGCTTACAAAATGCCGTCGGAGACTCCGACTTCACAATTAGCTAAAAAGCGTAAGGAAAAGGACCGACACTTCATGCCCGCGGTTTCGGCCGAAACCACGGTTAAGCCAACCGCGAGTGTCTCGGTTTCGTCTGAAACCAAGTCCTCGGTTCTTCCTTCGGCCGAAAGCATGCCTCCGATAGCCGAGGCCTCACACAGCATGGCTGAATCTGCTACTGAAATAACCCCTGCTGTAGCAGCCACCCAGGATTTATCAGATACTATTCCTTTAGACATATCTACTCCTGCACGTGGAGCTGCTAGGCCACCTGCATCTATGTCTATCAAGGCTTTTTCTAGGGCTAAAGCAGCTAAATCTTCTAAGGCCTTGCCTGCTAAAACCCCCTCACACAGGCCTACCTCTAGTTCACAAATGCTCAGCCTGGCTGAGGATCTCATTTCTTTGATCAGGGGATCCCAACCTCACCCAGACAGGGCCTCTCAACCCTCCAGAGAAGAGGCCTAGAGCAGAGCCCCCGGATCCTGTTTCTACAGACTATTCCTCGGATGATTCAGAAAACTCAGATCCTCCAGAAGGCCCATATTCTCCTTATGAGGATTCTGATGCAGAAGACTCCATTCCTTCTGCCTCTCCTCCTGAGGAATTTTCTTTTGGGGAAACCTTACATGCTATGAGAGAGCATTTTCAATGGCAGGGCCAGAATTTTTCAGATTCAAGGAAAAGGCTAAGGACCTTTTTACATTTACCACAGCATAGGCCTTTAGCCATTCCTCCAGTGCTTACAGTTGTTGATGATGCATATACTGCCCCTGACTCTCTTCCCCTGGCCCCTGCCAAGCCCGACAGATATTACAGGGTCCCGGACACACACTTTCACTTGTATAAGGCTCCTATTGCAGATCCTGAAACCATTTCACAGGGCCCCAAAGCTGTAGCAGCTGCCTCTGCCAAAACCCTCCCTCTGAAAGAGAATCTAGAGCATTAGAGAGATGGGGTAAAAAAGTTTATACTTCTGCTACTCTTTTGGCTAGGGCCTTAAACTGTCAATTCCACATGATTCAGTATCAGGAATTTTTGTTAGACCAGCTAAATAAAAAACTGTCCTCTCCTGAACCTATAGACCGTAAGTCCCTTCAGGATTTGGTACATAACACTCAGCAGGTCAGTAATCATTCCTTAAAATGCGGCTATGATGCACTGGAGGCTTCCTTTAGATCAGCTATGACTGGAAAAGTGATTAGAAGGCATGCATGGTTAAAAGAGCAATCCTTACCAGACCATGTAAAGTCAAAGCTTCTAGATGCTCCCATGGAGAAACAAAGGTTGTTTGGCTCCCCTGCCCAGCAAGTGCTAAAGAAGGTGGAAGAAAAAGCAAAATTGGTACAAACAGTCAAGGATTTCTTACAGGTCCAGCCTCCGAGGTTTAGTAGAAATTGGCCTTCGAAGAATTGGTCCTTTCCAGACACCTCCAGAGCACAGAGAGGCAGAAATAGGCGCCCAAGAGGCAGAGGTCAATCCAGAGGTGCCTACAGGGGACGTCAGTGGCAGCCTAACAACCAGAGATGTACTGCCACAGATCCAGCTACGACCACTTCCACAGGACAGGCACAATGACTTGACTCTGATACCGCCTACCAGGGAACAATTGGAAGCACCCTTAGGTGGAAAGCTAGCCTTATTTTCCGTAAACTGGCATTACATTACAGGAGACAAATGGATTTTACAGACAATAGACAAAGGCTACAGGTTTCACTTCCACACTCTACCAAAAAAGAGAGGAAAGCCAAACCTACCACCAAACCAAAAAACAAACGCTCTAGAACAAATCAACCATCTACTAATTTATTTTATTTATTTTATTTTACATTTGTTGACCGGGCTAGTCCAGCTGGATACATGTCCTTTTTCAGTAGAGGCCCGGGGAGAAAAGCTCCAACATAATGACATGACATTGTACATTTACACGCATAAGAGGTAGGATTAACATAAGATGAGAAAAAACAATTACAGCAGGCTATACATTTTGATTATAGAACATTCAAATATTCAAATATAAGGTTGAGATGATAACATAGTGGGGCCAGAATTAAAGGAATTTAAGTCTGAGAGGGGGTGAAGGATTGGGAGGAGCGATCCTCCACCCCCTACTCATCTACTAAGGATGAGAGCTATAGAAAAGGTACCTCCTATGGAACAAGGGCAAGGATTTTACTCCAGACTTTTCCTGGTACCGAGAAAAGAAAACCAATGGAGGCCTATTCTCGACCTGTCCGCTCTGAACACATATCTCATTGTTCCAAAATTCAAAATGCTGACCCTACAGCAACTTCTTCCCATGCTGGGCAAGGAGTCTTGGCTGGTGACTCTAGATCTCAAGGAGGCATACCTGCACGTCCCTATACGACCAGATTGCAGAAGATACCTCAGATTTCTTGCAGGATCAGAGCATTATCAATTCTCAGCATTGCCCTTTGGCTTATCTGCTGCGCCCAGAGTATTCACGAAATGCCTGGCATCAGTAATTGCTCATTGCAGGCTTCAGGGAATTCAGATTTATCCATACCTGGACGACTGCCTAATACAAGCGGACAACAAGACCAAATTAACAAAAGATTTGGAAAAGGTTATACAACTACTGCAAGCCCTGGGATACACAGTCAACATGAAAAGTCAAGGCTGGTACCATCCCAAAGGATAACATTCTTGGGTGCAGAACTGGACACATCAAATCAGATGGCATTTCTCACAGCAGAAAAGCAAAAGCAACTACCACTCTATTTCATGGCATTAACAACACAGAACCGGCTTACAGCAAGGAAAGTCCTGCAAGCCCTGGGTTACATGGCATCCTGCATAATATTGATTCCACATGCCAGGCTGCATATGAGAAAGTTGCAATGGTACCTAAGGAATGTATGGTCTCAACACAAGCACAGTCTAGAAGCCCAGATTCCAATAATACCATGCCTGAAACAAGAATTCCTGTGGTGGGCTCAGGCCTGTCAGTTGAACAGAGGACTGCCTTTCCACAAACCTCACCCAAGCCAGACTATCACCACGGACGCCTCAGACCTAGGCTGGGGGGCACACATGGTGGGCAAGTGTATACAAGGCCTATGGACACAAGACCAGCTGAACCTACACATAAGTCAAAAAGAGATGCTGGCAGTGAAACAGGCACTTCAGACATTCAGAGCTTTTCTTCAACAGGGTCATTTGCTGATAAGGACGGACAACACCACAGTCATGTGGTATATCAACAAACAGGGAGGCACGCACTCATACCCTCTATGCCGGATGGCAATGGACTTGTGGAATGTGGCCCTGAACCTCAACATTCAACTCCAGGCCAAATTTCTGCCAGGAAAAGAAAATATACTAGCAGACACCTTAAGCAGAACTACCACGGATGCCCACGAATGGATGCTGCATCCGGACATCTTCAAAACCATTACAAAGAAATGGGGACTACCAGAAATAGACCTGTTCGCATCCCCACACAACCACCAATTGAGGAAATTCTGCACAAGGACATACCACCCACTTGCTTGGAAGGTGGACTCCCTATCCTTCAGTTGGGAAAACCTGACAGCATATGCATTCCCACCTCTTCCTTTGATGCACAAAGTGCTACTGAAGATCAAAGAAGATCACCCAAGGATCATCCTGATAGCTCCAGACTGGCCGAGGCAGCATTGATACCCGCTACTGAGGAGCATGTCTCGGACACACGCATGGCCTCTACCTCTAGTTCCTTTACTGCTAACACAGAACAACTACAAGATCCTACATCCAAACTTGAAAACACTACAGCTAGCTGCTTGGAATATTACATAAAGCAAAATAACCCAGATTTATCTCAGAGGGTTAAAGACATTATCCTGGAGGCTCGCAGACCCTCCACAAGGAAGACTTATTCAGCCAAATGGAAAAGATACCTCATTTGGAGTGCACCAAAAGGAGAAAATGTATCATTAGCAAACATAGCTAACATCCTGGAATACTTAGCAGAACTTTTCCACAATGGCCTGTCTTACTCCTCCATTAAGATTCATGCATCAGCAATTTCAGCAGAATACAACATGGATCCTCCAGTCTTCTCTCATCCTCTACTCGGGCAGTTTCTGAGAGGAATTAAAAATGTAAAGCCTCCAAGGAAGCCACCTTTGCCTACATGGGACCTTAACTTTGTGTTGGAAAAGTTAACACTTCCCCTTTCGAACCAGCAGCAACAGCAGAATTACAATTCTTATCTTGGAAAACTGCTTTCCTGCTTGCAATCACTTCAGCAAGAAGGATTTCTGAATTACAGGCATTAATGGCAGTACAGCCCTTCCTTATCTTCCATCAGGATAGAGTGTCCTTGAGAACTAACCCTACTTTTATGCCAAAAGTGGTCTCCAGGGTATCATTGAACCAAGCAATCCATCTACCAACATTCTTCCCCAACCCACAGAACAGGGGGGAAAGACTACTACATACCTTGGATGTGCACAGACAATTGCGCTACTATCTGGACAGAACCAAGACCAACAGAAAAACTGACCAGCTTCTGGTAGCATATGCAACAGGAATGGAAGGAAGAGCAATTTCAAAACAGACAATCTCAAAATGGATAGGAAATGGCATTAGATTTTGTTACTCTTTTCATGGAAAGACATCTCCAGAAAACATCAGACCTCACTCCACAAGGGCTACAGCCACTACTACAGCTTTCCTACGAGGAGTGGCTACCAAAGACATTTTAGAAGCTGCTACTTGGAGCTCCGTGCATACATTTGCCAAGCATTATAATCTACCTTTATACTCCAGATCCCGAGCAGGTTTTGCAACTGCTGTTTTGCAAGGGATCTTAGCTACACCATAATCATCTTAGTGCCTCCTCCCCCAGTTTGGCTATGGTATTCTATCCATATGTTAGTACTGCAGATGCATCCTTGAAGGACATAGTACAGTTTTGTACCTACCATAAATGTAGATGTCCGAGAGGTATGCATCTGCAGTCAGGATTACCCACCCTCCTTCCCCTCTGTGGTACTCCTAGGGTATTTGCCCATCTTGTAGCTAGCTGGGGGAATCTATTATGGTGTATTTGTTTGTATATATGTATATACATGTTTATATTGTTTGCTCTCTACTGTTTGGAATCATTTGCATTTATCCAAATTTAGCCTTCCTAGAGGGCACCTGGCATCTGGGGCAAGAAACACTGAGGAAAATGGCGTCGGCTGATGCCTTTATACCCAATTCACAGCAGCTATGACGTCGGGTGAAGTGCGACATCAGCCGAGGCCAGACCCAGACTTTGGAATCCGGCCGACCGAAGGGCTGCCTGAGGCAGGACAACCCATATGTTAGGACTGCAGATGCATACCTCTCGGACATCTACATTTATGGTAGGTACAAAACTGTACATTCTCACTGGAGCCGACGGAGTCTTCAGAGCCGAAGCCTTCCTCCAGATCCTCCCAGTGACCCACCAGATCTGAGTCAGTCGCTTCCTCGTGCTCAACTCGGAGACCTTCTGAAATGGATATGGACAAGATGGTTAGGAGATTTATTCGGACCCAAATCCAGATGGGAGTCTTGCCAGGCCTCTCTCCCTCTGGAGGGGGGACGTCCATGCCATTCTTTCATCAGATTTCTCCTTGCCCAATCCGGCCTGTGGTTTCAGGGTTTATGGATCCGAGGATCTTCAGAGCTGGGGATTCGGGGCCGATGATTCCTCCGACTTCGACTCCGGTGATTACCTTGACTTCCTCGGATCAGAGCAGTTCTAGGGGCCGAGGACGGGGAGTCGGACTCGAGGGGATGGAGGTGTCTTCTACTCTGACCTTGTCAGATCTGAGCCGTTCCTTTGGAGCTCCAGCTACCCTAGCCTCGGCCCTGATCCTCACTGTGGACACAAGGAGAGCTTCCTCTTTGTTGGGTTCTAAGGAAGTGTGCTCTCCAGCATTCAACGTGGTGGAGAGAGTTCTCTCCCAAGGATCTAGACCCCAGCCTATTTCCTTGGATTCTACCCAGACTCTCTCGGATTCGGTTACAACTCCCTTCAGCTTGTCTCAGGGATAGCCCGTGCTAGAGGAGCCCCAGGTGATTCCCCTGGTGCAACCCCCCCGTGGCTCATGAGCCCTCTTCAGAGAGTCCCACTGAAAAGGGTCCTCGTAAGCACACGTGCAAAAGGATGCACCTGGACTCCCCTGAGTCTCTTACAGAAGACACCAATTTAGATGAAGGAGAAGGTACCCCCCAGATCACCTCCCGAGGATGTCTTCTTTGGAGACATAATGGAGCTCCTCCACCAGAGGGGAGGTTGGTCAGCCTCAAAACCTTCTACGGATGAATCAGTGTTCCTGGAGGCTTTTGGCATGGGCCCATCTTTGTCCTGCATGTCCCCACTGGCAGATCCCTTAGTGGATCTTATCACCACATGGGTATGGAAGGAGCCTGACACCATAGGGCCGATACCTACATGCCTGGACAAGATTCTGTCTCCACCCTTGGACAGACAGGCATGGTATAAGGGATCCCCTGTGGATGCTATGGTGGTGGCAGCAGCCACCAAAAGGGAACTGGCTTAAGAAAGTTCCTCGATCCACACTCAGGACAAAGAGTGCAGGACGGTGGATCGATTTGGCAAGTGAGTATATTCTTCAGTGACATTTTCCATCTGAATGCTGAACTACTTGGCACACGTTATACAACTGCAGCGAGACCTAGTCACGGAATTAGCTGAGTCACCCCCAGAGTCTTTCTCACAGGAGGACGAGCATCTGTTCTCCACGAAAATGTCAACTCTGAAATCATTATCAAACACGTCCATGCGCCTCCTTTCTCATGCTATGGAAGGAGCAGCTAGGGAGGGTGGGAACAGTGTAGCTATGATGCAATACGCTTGGCTCAGACTGTGTCAGTTTGCGGACCCCTTGAAGGCGTCTTTTACGAATGCTCCATTCGATGGTTCTTCTCTTTTGGGGAAGACCATACGTGACACCCTTGTCCAGAGTGAAAAATACAGGAAGTCTTTGTCTGCCATCGGAATCTGCTTCTCCAGTCCTCAAAGGTCCTTTTCCAGGAATCGGAGAGGGCAGAAGAAGATGTGGTTCTGTAAATCGCAGTTTTACCGGGACTCTCCTGACAACTCATCCCCTAGAAGCAGAGGGTGACATGACAGATGCCATCCCAGAGGGGTGCGAGGAACTTTGGGTCTTGGGAGCCCTTCTCAGATAGGCCCGCGCAGCAGCCCTGCGGTGTTGCCCGACTGTCCTACTCTGGAGGCAGTTGGGGAAAGATTATCTTTGCACTCAATGGCATGGGAGTCCATAACTGTGGATCGTTGGGTGCTTCAAATAATAACCAGAGGTTACACCATCCCGTTTGTCACCCCTCCTGTCCAACCAAATCACCTCCCAGATGTTCCACCCTCTCAAAAGGAGACTTCAGCACTGGAGGTTTCCAAGCTGCTTCAAAAACGAGCCATCGAACCGCCCCCCCCCCCCCCCCGATCAGTCCGGGTCAGGCATTTACTCCAGGTTCTTTTTGGTGCCAAAAAAGACAGGGGACCTCAGACTCATTTTGGGCCTGCCAGCTTTGAACCTGGCTGTCGTCAGACAGAAATTCCGGATGGTCACCCTACAGTCCATTCTACCTTATCTTAGAGAATGTGACTGGATGTGCTCGATAGACCTCCAGGACGCTTACTACCATATCAAGATTCACAGAAGCTCCAGGAGATTCCTTCGCTTCCGGCTGGGAGCCAGTAATTTCCAGTTCCGTACCCTACCCTTCGGTATCACCACAGCCCCAGGGTGTTTACCAAGGTAATGGCAGTCTTAGCGGCTCATCTGAGGCTTCAGGGGATTCAGGTATTCCCTTACCTAGACGATTAGCTCCTCGCTGCTTCCACCAAGCGTCTTCTTTGCCAAGCCAGAACTCCTTCCTTCATCTTGCATACCTGCTAGGGTTTACGGTCAATGTTCCCAAGTCGCTCTTGAATCCAGTACAGATCTTGGTCTTTATCAGGACACGGCTGGATACCCTTCAACTGAAAGTCTTTCTAACTCCAGACAGGGCCCAGAGTCTAAGGGCTCATTTATCAATAATTCTTGGCCCCAGGTTACCGAAGACAGCAGACGGTCTCAGACCCCTGGGCTCTATGGCTGCAGCAATTTCTATCCTCCCCTGCGCGCGTCTTTATATGCGTGTTCTACAATGGACTCTAGCCGTACAGTGGTCTTGGCTAGATTTCCCCATGGAATACCCAATTCAAATCAGCAAAGCCTGCAGGGCGTCACTTCTCTGGTGGGTCCAGTCTTTGGAGATTGCAATGGGAGGCCCATTTATTCCACCCACAGCCCAAGCCACAGTGACCTCGAACCCCTCCCAGCTCGGGTGGGGGGAGTATTATCTGGGGAGGACGGTCCCAGGCACGTGGTCCCAGATCGAGACCAGATTGCACATCAGTGTTCTGGAGATGAGAGCAGTGCTTACAGCGTTGCAGGCCTTTCACACTATTCTTCCTCTGGGGACTACTGCATTTCAGTCAGACAGCATGTCAGTTGTCTGGTACATCAACAAACAAGGAGGAACCAGATCTTACCCTCTGTATCGCAAGGCCATGAGCGTTTGGGAGTGGGCGATCTCCACCAGTCGGTTTCTGATTGCAACACACATCCCGGGACACTCCAGCATTTTAGAGGACAGATTGAGTCGGGCTATTCTAATGCCATATGAGTGGTCTCTGAAACAGTTGAGAGTGGAGAAGATCTTATAGGTTCATAGGTAGGTACTAGGCTATCAGCCCTTGGGGCCCATACAAGACTAGCCAAAAAATGTACCCTGGCTTTCGCCACCCAAGAAAATTATTTTCCTGTGCCCCTGTCGAGCAGAGCCACAGAAGTGATCCCCGGGGTGAATTTCCCATTTCCCATCCAATCTTCCTTGCGTGGGGACAGGCTTGCTGCGATCTCTTCCCATCTCCTTCCAACACGAAGAGCAATGAGTTCTTCGCTCTGATTCCCTCAACAGGGGACACCCCCCAGATGCTCTAGTCCATGCATGGCCTCCGGGCTACTGTACGCTTATCCCTCGTTACCACTCATTCCGAAGTTTCTTCAGAAGGCTTGCTGACTGGGGTGCAAGGTGATCGTCATTGCCCCGTTCTGGCCACGTCAGGTTTGGTTCCCCTTCTTCTGGTCTCATGTTCTATCTCCTCCTTGGATTCTAGATCCCTGCACGGATCTCATTTCTCATCCTTCGGGCACCTGTCTGCCCAACCTGGACAGCCTCAAGCTGACAGCTTGGTTGCTCCAGTTCCCTTGATTGCCAGGGCTCCCGGTCTTTCGTCTTCAGTGAAAACTATTCTAGTGGCGGCTCATAAGTCCTCCACTAGGAAGATTTACCGTAGTAAATTAAAACAATTTTCTATTTGGTCTACTCAGCAACAGCTGGATCATTTTACTTCCCCTGTCTCTGTGGTACTACATTTCTTAGCTAGCATTTTTCAGCGAGGGGCCAGTTCTTCTACTGTGAACGTGCAACTGGCAGCTATTTTTAAATTTCCATGTCGGCGAAAATAGGAATGCTCTGGCCTCTTCTAGATTTTGTAAGGCCTTTCTTAAAGGCACCTTTCTTTTATGCCCTCCAGTTAAGAACCCTATTCCTTCTTTGGACCTTACCTTGGTTCTGCAGGCCTTAGTTGCTCACCTCTTTGAACCTGCATCAGATTTGAATTTCTTATCCTGGAAGACAGCCTTCCTAGTGGCCATTACATCGGCTAGGAGGGTTTCTGAGCTTCAAGCCTTGTCTGCCGTGCCCTCTTACTTGATCTTCCAGAAGGACATGGTTTCTCTCCATACAAACCCTTCTTTCTTACCAAAAGTTACTTCTGAATCAAACATTAGTCAAACAATTAACCTGCCTGTTTTCTCCCCAAAATTTCAGAACAAGGGTGAATATAAACTGCATTTGCTAGACGTTCATAGACAACTTCATTTTTATCTACACAGAACAAAGCCCTTCCGTAAGTCTGAACAGTTATTTGTGTCATTTTATAAGCCTTTTTCGGGTAAGGCCATCTCCAAAGTTTCCTTAGGTAGATGGATTACACTATGTATTTTGCAAATTTACAAAGACAAAGGCTTGTCTCCACCTGGTCCTGTTAAAGCTCATTTTACCAGATCTATGGTGACGTCTGTTGCTTTCATGTCTAGGGTATCATTGGATGACATTTGTGTGACAGCAACTTGGGCTAAGCCACATACCTTCATTTCTCATTATAAGTTGGATTTAATCTCTAGAGTGAGAGCATCCTTCGGCTCTGCAGTGCTCAGGAATATCTTTCCAAGAGGGCCTCCCAGGAGTTTCAGTAGCTGGGGACACTGTCCCACAGGTTGCAGATAAAATGAAGTTAACTACTTCAGATAAAGAAGTTGTGTACTCACCATAACATTCCATCTGAGTAGTTATACTTCATTTTTCTGCAACTTTCCCACCCTCCTTCCCCCGAACCTTCTCATGTGATTAGCATGTTTGGTTTACACTAGTTTGAGTTGCTGATTGGTTTGAGTTGTGGCAAACTCGATCTGAGGGAAGGCAGGAGATGGCGGTGTGTTATGTGTAAGGGGGGAGCTTGGAGCTCGGAGCAGATGCTTGTAAAGTTGCTGTCTGGGATCCAATATGGATCCAAATATCCACATGTTGCAGAAAAATTAAGTATAACTACTCAGATGGAACGTTATGGTGAGTACATAACTTCTTTTTTTATGGTTGCAGTACAGTCTGTCCTTCCTTTATTAAGGAAGGACAATTGGATGTGCTCTGTGGACGTATACTACCACATCAAAACAGACAGGTGCTCCAGGAGTCATCTGCGCTTCAGGCTGGAATCCAGTCACTACCAATTCAGAACCCTGCTCTTTGGACTCACCACAGCCCCCAGGTTGGTTCCAAATGTATGGCAGTGGCAGCAGCTCTTCTCAGACTGTGGGGGGTTTTGGGTGTTCCCTTATCTAGACAACTGGCTCCTAACTGTCCCAACCAGGCGTCAGCTATCTCATGCCAGAGACTACCTGTTCCAGATCTCAAATTTCCTAGGCATCACGATAAATCAGAACAAGCCGCAACCAGTGCCAACTCAATCCTTGGAGTATATCAGGGCTGAGTTGAACACAATTGCCCGAATACCATCATTGCCCCTACATCGAATAGTCACCTTGAGAAACCAAATTCAGACTTTACCAACCTTTCCTTCACCCTCTGCCAGGCTTGTTTTTTCAGCTGTTGGAACTGCGGCAGCTGCTATAATGTTAGTTCCCCTAGCAAGGTACTATATGTGTGTGCTCTAGTTGACGTTGGCTGTACAGTGGTCTATACTTCACCAGTCTGTATGAGTTCCTATCAAGTTGACAAAAGTTTGCAGAACCCACCTGGAATGGTGGATTCATTCTGACCTGTCACTTGGCAGACCGTTCATTCTTCCCCCGTACACAGCTGCGGTGCCATGGACGCTTCCCAGCTGGGGGGGGCATTTCAAAGGGAAGATGGTCCAAGACGTGCACTCATTTAGAGACCAGACTGCATAACAGTGTCCTAGAGATGAGAGCAATCCTTTTCTCATTGCAAGCCTTTCAGGACAGTCTCCCTCTGGGAACCATTGCAGTTCACACAGACAACATGTCAGTAATCTGGTACATCAACAAGCAAGGAAGAATCCTTTCTTACCACCTTTGCAGAGAGGCCATGAGGGTTTGGGAATGGGCGATGCCTTCACACCGCTTTCGTGTTGCAATTCACATACTGGGGAAAACCAGTGTGCTGGCAGACAAACGCAGCAGGTCCATCCCGACACCCCACGAGTGGTCACTCAACCAAACAGTAGTGAATCAGATTTTTGACTATTGGGGTCATTCTTGCTGTGATTTATTGGCTTTCCCTCTCAATTTCAAGTGCAGCAAGTACTTCACGCTGATTCTCCCACCTGGGGAGACCTCGAGAGACACTCTATTCCACTGTTGATCCTCCAGTCTCCTCTATGCTTATCCTCCCATTCTGTTGATCCCAAAATTCCTTCAGAAAGCCCAGTGGTTGAAGAGCACTGTAGTTCTCAATGCCCGTTATTGGCCTCACCAGATTTGGTTTTCCTTCCTTTGGTCTCATCTGAAGTATCCTCCCTGGAAACTGGAACCCATCCAGGATTTCCTAACCCACCCATCCCTGGGACTTCATCAAGATCTAGCCACTCTCAAGCTAACTGCATGGTTTCTGCAATTCCAATGATTGTTAAGGGGTTCAGGCTTTCCTCGCCTGTAAAGAGTATTGTTTTAGGCTCCCAAAAGGTCTCCACCAAAAAGGTACTGTATATAAAAGCAAGTGGAACAGATTTTGCTATCTGGGCTGCCAAGGAGAATATTGATCCTTGCACTGCTTCTATTCCTACCATCCTCTTCTTTCTTGCTTCCTTATACAAGGAGGGATCCAACTTTGCCACAGTTAAGCTTCAGCTGGCAGCCATATCCAACTTTCACTTAGAACTATCCACGGGACCCTTAGCTACTTCGAGATTATGTAGAGCTTTCTTGATAGGAGTTATGTTAAGTTGTCAATCTCGCCTTCATTCTTGCTGGATGGGTTCGGAGCCGATCCTAGGCTCCGACTCGGCACTTGCTAAGCTTGAGAACTCCTTTTACCAGCTCGAGGCAACCCTATATCCCATGATGCAAGGCGAGACTACCTCAGATCTCGTTTTGCCAGCTCAGGTGAGTTTTCTAATTAAACAAGTTATTCAAGGGTAATTCTTCCTTTTCTTATTTTGGGTAGTTTATATAATAGTGTGTATAGCTATTCTATAGTTCCCACCCTATATTCCTCTTTTTGGGTAAAAGTTTATATTTCTTTTCTGTTAGGCCTAAGCCTCCCAGTCCATTAATCCCTGTCAGTTTGAGTGTGTTTTGGGGTTAATTGTGTGATTTTTGTTGAGTGTGTGTTTTGTCTTTTATTAGACTATGTCTAAAGAGGGAAAGGTCTCAGGCTTCAAGAAGTGTGACTCGTGCTGTCAGAAGATGTCTCTGACAGACGGTCACACTTCTTGTGTTTACTGCCTGGGGCCTTTACACCTGCCGGACTCCTGTGCTATATGCCATTCTTTTAGCCAGAGAGTCCTGCAGGAGAGGAGGAACAAGTTGATCCTCCGTGGCTTGTTAAAGCCGGAAGGTTCACCTACAAAGACTGGGTCAGGTAAACCTTCCAAGCCACCTAAGGTTCAGGCTACGGTTGTTAAGCCTTCCCCGGTGGCTCCGACTCCTTCGATCTTTCAACCACGGATGTGGTAGTGCTGATTCTTTCCGGCTCCGACACTCAGTCTCCAGTTTCCTTGTCGGCACCGGCTGGTGCCGAGGTGTTATCCAGCATCGGAGCCAAAAAGTCTTCGGCTTCATCTGGAACCGAGAGGTCGTCTGCTCCGATGGCTCCGTCCAAGAAGAGATCTGGGTCCCCTTCTCTGGAGTCAATTCGCTCGGCTCCGAGGTCTCCTCTTTTATCAGAACGGAGTCATCGGAGCCGATCTTCGAGATCGTCCAGGCTGTCAGACCACGATTTAGAGAGGGTGGTAAGCAGGCTGTTGAAGTCACAGGCACTAGCCCAAATGCTCCATAGCCCGTCTCAGCAGACTTCGGCTATTGCTCTTCCCCTTGAACTTCCTCCTCCGATTCTCCTCCAGAGTTCGGAGCCGGAGCTTTTTGGGACAGTGACTGTCGGCGCCGGCCGATACTTCCCCTTTCGGCTCCGTCGTCTTCGGCTCCGATCTCCTCCATGAGACCTTCCTTGGAGGGATCCGGTCGTCGGGTTTCCATTGTCGGCTCCGAGGGGGCTAGTGGCATCGGACCCTTGTCCGACCCTGCTCTCCCTCTCGGAGCTTCGGCTTTGGTGAGCTCGGCACCGACATTGGCCTCGGAGCCTTCTGTTTCAGTGGAGCCAGGAATTCCTGTCTCTTCGGAGCAGGAGTATTCTGGTCTCCCTGGAAGAGGAGCCTTTGAGGTGATGAGGAGTGTCCTGGCACCTGAGCCAGGTCAACGGTCCATTCCTTTAGCTCCTCTCTCTTCGGTGCCTGTTGATGTCTCTTGCCAGTCTCTTGCTCCCAGGCCCAGGGATCCATCGCCCCAGGTTTCCCCATTGGGAATAACTTCCTCTTCCGAGGTTTCTCCTGATCCCGCAGGAGAACCCCCGCGCAAAAGGACGTGTAAGAGGAAACACACAGACTCCCCTGAGTCTACAACATCAGATACCGACTTAGATGAGTCAGAAGGTTCCCCCCCGGTCCCCCTCTGAGGATGTCTCCTTTTCAGACATCCTGGAACTCCTCAAACAGAGGGGGAACTGGCCTTCCATTGACCCCTCCGAGGATGAGTCGGTATACCTGGAGGCGTTTGGATCCTGACCCTCCACCTCCTGGGTGTCTCCGCCTTTCGACCCACTTATGCAGGTAGTGGCTTGGAAGGCGTGGGCAGCCCCGGATTCTGTGGAACCTGTCCCCAGGAGGCCATCCAAATTTATTACGGCCCCTTCAGACAAGCAGTTTCTTTCTAAGGGTGTCTCTGTGGATGCTATGGTGGTGGCGGCGGCCACCAAGAAGGAACTTGCGGATCCTTCCGTGCCTGTCCATCCTCCTAACAAAGACTCTAGGACCATGGATAGGTATGGCAAGCGGATGTTTTCTTCAGCGACCTTTGCTATGCGTTCACTGAACTACCTTTGTCATTTCACCAGACTTCAGAGAGACATTCTCAAAGAACTAGGTGAGGTGGTTCAGGATCCTACAGCTGCTGGGGCTCAAGTCAAGATTGCCTCACAGCTAGCAATCCTAAATTCTTTAACCAACTCCTCCATGCGGCTCATATCCTATGCGGCCGATGGAGCGAGTAGAGCCGCAGGCACAGGAGTGGCTCTTAGACGTCAGGCCTGGATGCAGCTTTGTAATTTCGCGGACCCCTTCAAGGCGTCCTTCACCAATACCCCCTTTGACGGTTCGGCTTTGTTTGGACCGCAGGTGAAGGAGACCTTGACCAGGTGTGAACAAGACGGCAAAACCCTTTCTGCCGTAGGAGTCCATTTTTCCACTCCTTCAAGACCCTATCCCAAAGGTCAGAAAGGAGGAAAAATGTGGTTCCGTAAAGCCCAAGGAGTTACGCCGGACACACGTGGTCAATTTATCCCCAGAGGCAGAGGGGGTAACAATAACAGACGCCGCCCTAGAGGCAGGGGGGGTCCCCAGAATCAGGGTAGCAGGGAGCCTCTTCCTGACAAACCCTTTCAGCATCCCTGAGGTGTTGCCCGACTGTCCACCCTTGGAGGCAGTCGGGGGAAGGATATCGCTGTACCCATTAGCCTGGCGTTCCCTCTCTCAAGACACATGGGTACAGTCGATCATATCCGAGGGTTACAAAATCCCTTTCGAAAGGTATCCCGTACCTCACCAATCCCTTCCAGACATCTCACCCGGTCAAAGGGATTTGGCAAAACAGGAGGTCTCAAAGCTCCTAGAAAAAAGAGCCATCCAAATAGTTCCAGCAGACCAAGTAGGATCCGGCATCTACTCAAGATTCTTTTGGTCCCCAAAAGGACGGGAGATTGGAGACCAATTTTAGACCTGAGCAATCTAAACAGATTTGTCAGAAAGGCAAGATTCCGGATGGTCACGCTTCAGTCCATTCTGCCTTTTTTGGGCAAGGACAACTGGATGTGCTCGATAGACCTTCAGGACGCGTACTATCACATAAAGATACACAGATGCTCCAGGAGGTTTCTCCGCTTTCGGCTGGGGTCCAGTCATTATCAATTCAGAGCCCTGCCCTTTGGCCTCACTTCAGCCCCCAGAGTGTTTACCAAATGCATGGCAGTGGTTACGGCTCATCTGAGATGTCAAGGATTCCAGGTGTTTCCTTATTTGGATGACTGGCTCCTCTCCGCCACCACCAAGCATCAGCTTCTTCAAAGCAGAGACTACACTCTGCAGATCTGCAAACAGCTGGGAATCTCAGTGAATTTCGAAAAATCTTCTCTGCTACCTTGCCAATCTATCACCTTTATAGGCGCAGAACTAAACACCGTCAGTATGCTAGCCAGACTAACAAATCAGAGAATTCTGGACATCCAAAAATACGTTCGGATCATATTACTGAGCAACAAGGTCAGAGCCAGATTGGTTCTGAAGGTTCTAGGTCTTATGGCTGCGGCCATTGTACTTCTACCATTAGCTCGCTTCCACATGCGTCTTCTGCAGTGGATGTTATTCACTCAGTGGTCGTTCCAGAACCTACCCATGAGGCACGAAATTCTGGTCACACAATCATGCAGGATTCATCTAACCTGGTGGATATCTTCTCCTCTGCTCCATCAGGGCCGACCGTTTGTTCCCCCATCTCCGGTTGCCACAGTCGCTTCGGATGCCTCTCTGATCGGGTGGGGGGGCATTATCAGGGCAGGATGGTCCATGGGACTTGGCAACCCACAGAATACCATCTGCACATCAATGTCCTGGAGATGAGAGCGGTGCTTTTAACGTTGCAAGCCCTCAACGACTTTCTTCCCTCGGGGACTATTGCAGTTCAAACGGACAACATGTCTGTAGTCTGGTACATCAACAAACAGGAATCCAAAAACGTACCACGGAGCCCTTGTACCAGCAACAACAAGTAGGTAGTCTTAACGAATTTATTTATCACAAACGTTTTCGCCGCACAAAGATGCAGCTTCCTCAGAGAAAACAAATTAACAATGAGGTAAAAGTGCACGCCCCTTTTATACAAAGCAAAAGGGAAATGACAACATGGTAAGGTGAAACTCATTGTAGTAATTGGTAAACAAGTAGAAGCCTTCACAAGAACAACTTATTCCTCAAGGAGAAAATGCAAACATTAATTCATGTTAGTAATAAGCATTTCAAAGTGTGGAATGTTACCAAAGAAATAAACATAAAATTAAAATGACATATTTAAAATTCTTAAAATATGTGAAAGAAATCATAACATTAAAGTAAAAATTCAACATAAAAAGTCATTCAAATAGCAACTCATAAAAAAGTAAGTATAATATGCAGTAATGGATTAAATCTTAGTAAAAAAGTAATGGTAATCCATTATAAGTATGAACCATAATGAGCAACTGTGTACCTTAAAGGTATTATTGTATAACCAACAATAATAACTAAAATCTAGGCAATATTTAACATAAGAGGTGCAACAACAAAGGCACGTCACATGAAGTCAGAAACAAAAACATTTTTGTATATTTTAAAAAAATTTTGTATATTTTAAAGAAAGTCTTTATGTATGCATAAGAAAGTAAGAAATATCTACAAAGGGGGGTACTACCTTAAATAGCTCCTCAATTTGAGTACTGCTGAGATGTTACAGTTTTCGTTTAAACCCGGGTAGCAAATCGTCCTAAGCAGTTGCCACTCCAGTTCACGTACTTCTAAGAGTAGAGTTATTGGGCCTCCCCGGATGTTATTGGTCACTTGATCTATGGCCATAAACGAGAAAGAGTGCCCAGGGTGGTTGGCAATGTGTTTAGCCAAAGCGTTAACGTCAGAGTTTTTCTTAATTGCATACATATGCTCATAGACACGGTCCCTAAGTCTGCGATCAGTCTTTCCCAGATAAAATGAGGGACAGCAATCACAAAGAGCCAGGTATACAACTGATCTACTTTCACAGTTGAGTGGAGCTTGGATTAAAAACTTCCTGTCCCTTATAGTGTAGGTCTGCCCTACCTTCATTTTGTAACACCAGTTGCAAAACCACATGGGTACATCCCTGCGCCTGTTAAAGGTTTTTTTAGTTAGGTCCCTCTGTAGAAGTTCCTTAAGATTGTTATTCCTCTTGAAGACAAAATTAGGACAGGGGCCTAATTTCTCAGAGAGGCCAGGACTCCCCAAGATAAATTGCCAGTTTTTCTTAATCAATGCAGTGGTAGTCTGAGTGTTAAGACTAAATGTGTGGACGTAACTAATGGCAAAATCATACATGGTTGGTCAGAGAGATGTCATTAGAAGAGGGGGAACACTCAATGGGTGAGAGTAGTGTGTTGTTAGAACTAAGGTCAAGTAGTACATGGCTTTGCAAGATAGGTTTATAAACCCCGTTTATCCTTTTGGCTGTAACTTCAAGCCTAATTTCATCAATGAGATTCCTCGGGTAACCCCTATTAAGGAACATGTTACACAAAAGTGTGCACTCGTTCTGGAAGGTGTCAAAATCACTACACATTCTAACAGCCCTAACCATTTGGCCCTTCACAATAGATTTCTTTTGTTTGAAGGGATGGTGGCTTGTGAAGTGCAAGAACGAATTACAGTAAGTTGGCTTTCTGTAAACACAAGATGTGTAGGTGTTCCCTTCCTTTCTCAACTTTACATCGAGGTAATCGATTTCTACAGATGAAAAAATTAGAAGTGAATTTCAAGAAGTCAGTAGTACCATTTAGAAACTGTAAGAAGTCTACGGCTTCTGTGTCATTACCATGGAAGAGGATGAAAATATCATCCAGGTAGCGTGTAAAATTTCACTGTCTGCATCCTTTCACTGGAAAAAGGAAGTTCTTTTCCCAAAACCCATAAAGAAGTTGGCGACTGAGGCCCCACAAGGCCATCGCCTTTTTCTGTAAAAATAATCCTTATCAAAAGGAAGTAATTACATGAAAGGACTATGTCCAAGACTTCTGTAACCAAGTCAATTTCAGTCTGTGGTGCTCCACAGTCTAAAAGCAGGAGGAGATCCATTCCACAGCTTCTTGGTGTGGAATGGAGGTGAAAGTCAACAACGTCGATGGTGAGAAAATTATTCCCATCATCGAACGGAATGTTGTTGAAGTTGTCTAAAAAGACCAGGAGTCTTTACATACACCCGAAGGTCCTTCAGGTATTTAGACAGGATAGTGTCTACCAATCTGGCTGGGATATGTCATAGATGATCTACCATCAACCAGCGCGCATGGGGGATTATTAACATCCTTATGGACCTTGGGGATGCCAAACATGACTGGAATTTTGGCATAGAGATGTCGATGTAATTGTAAGTTTCTATGTCAATCTTACCCTGCAAGAACAAGTCACGGGCGCCCCTCATCATACTATGGAGTGCGATGTATTTCATTGAGAGAAGCAGGCGTATAGGCAGGTGTATTAAGGCCATCATGCCTTTTTTCGTTATACAGCAAATTGTCCATAATTACAAGTCCACCCCCTTTATCAGGTTTGACTACTCGAACTGGGTAATGGCATAATTCGTCTAAGAGGGAGACTTGTTCTTTAGTAATGTTATACCGAGGAGTTTCGGTATAACTATTACATGCCTTAAAGGAATGTCTGATGTCTGCTTCACAGATCCTTTCAAAAAGCTGAAGAGAAGGGTGGATGGGGGGGTTATACACACTCGGTAGTTTGAGAGAATCATGTGGCAAGGCAACTTCATTGCTAAACAGTAACTTGAAATTGAAGTCTGGTACATCAACAAACAGGGCGGGACCAGGTCCTATCCTTTATGTCGAGAAGCTCTTAGACTTTGGCAATGGGCAATCTCCTCTCATCGGTTTCTGATAGCAACGCACATCCCCGGCAGATCCAACCTCTTAGCGGACAGACTGAGCAGAGCTATTCTCATGCCTCACAAGTGGTCTCTCAAACAATCGGTAGTGGACAAGATTTTTCAGAAGTGGGGCACCCCTTGTTGCGACCTTTTTGCTACACCCCAAAACAGCAAATGCCCGGACTTCTTCTCCCTCTTTCCCCTACCAGGCCATCCCCTGAGAGACTCTCTAACCCAGGATTGGCCCCGGGGACTTCTGTACGCTTTTCCCCCTTTCCCTTTAATTCCACAGGTCATTCAGAAAGCTACCGTTTTAAGAGCCAAGTTGATTCTCATTGCTCCTTACTGGCCTCGACAAATTTGGTTCCCGTCCCTACATCGTCATCTCCTGGTGCAGCCTTGGCATCTGGACCCAGTTCCAGATCTTCTGATCAACCAAACGGGTCAACAGCACCGGGCCATTCGTTCTCTCAACCTCACTGCTTGGTTGCTCCACTTCCTTCCCTAGCCAGGCTTCCTATGATCTCTGATCCGGTCAGAGATATCATAATAGCTTCCTTAAAGTCGTCCACCAGAATGGTTTATGCTAGCAAATGGCGACGTTTTTCCCTATGGGCAAACTCCAGGCGCATTGATCCCTTTACTGCGCCAGTGCATTCAATTTTGGATTTTCTGGCTGAAGTTTTTCAGTCGGGATCTTCTTCATCGACAGTTAAAGTCCAACTGGCAGCAATTTCTAAATATCATGTGGGCTTGCAAGATCATAACATAATGTCGCACAGACTATGCAAAGCCTTTCTGAGAGGTGTTTTTCTTCTAAAGCCTCCAATAAAACATCCTCCTCCACAATGGGATCTGAATTTGATGTTAGCATCCTTGATTTTACCCCCCTTCGAACCATCTGCTTCATGCTCCTTAAAGTTGCTGACTTGGAAAACATTATTCTTGGTGGCTGTCACTTCAGCAAGGAGAGTATCTGAACTACAAGCCCTCTCTATCCATTCCCCATACTTAGTTTTTCACAAGGACAGGGTATCCTTAAGAACTAATCCATCTTTTCTGCCCAAAGTTGTTTCTCAGACTAATATTAATCAATCCATCGATCAACCAGTTTTTTTCCCTAATTATTCGGACAGAGCTGAACAAAAACTTCATTTTTTGGATGTCCATCGTCAACTCAGATATTATTTGCATAGAACTAAACATTTCAGGAAATCTGATCAATTATTTGTTTCCTATGCAGAAAACAGGAAAGGTCTCCTAGTGTCGAAAGTGACCTTATCCAGATGGTTGTCTTCTACCATTTCTTATGTGTATTCGCTCAGAGGCAAGCAACTACCCTCAAAACCGAAAGTGCATTCAACCAGGAGCCTGTACACATCTGCAGCTTTTCAGGATAGGCTACCCATTGATATCATTTGTGCAGCAGCTACTTGGGCTACTCCTCATACCTTTGTCTCTCATTATAAATTAGATTTGGCCTCCAGGGACAGAGCCAGCTTTGGTTCCACAGTTCTCAAGAGTCTGTTCCATTGAGCCACCCAGGATACAGGTGCTAGGGACACGGTCCCATCCAGCACGAATGAAGGCGAGATTGACAACTTAACATTTAGAAGTTATGTACCTACCATAACGTTCCATGTTGGTTGTCTTCTCTTGCCTTCTTTCTTGCGTCCCTCCCTCCTTCCCCCTGGCCTGGACAGATCTTGAAGGGCTTCTCTTTCTCAGGTTTCACTCTCCTGAGTATTCAGTAGAAAGAGTTTATCTTAAGAACTTTTTGCCTGGTTCTTCTAGGCTAGTCTTTGCTCTTCCTTTGGGAATAGTATTTTTTTAGCAGGGTGTTATAGCTACCAAACGAGATCTGAGGTAGTCTCGCCTTGCATCATGGGATATAGGGTTGCCTCGAGCTGGTAAAAGGAGTTCTGAAGCTTAGCAAGTGCCGAGTCGGAGCCGAGGATCGGCTCCGAACCCATCCAGCAAGAAAGAAGGCGAGAGAAGACAACTAACATGGAACGTTATGGTAGGTACATAACTTCTAATTTCTTCTCCAGCCTCCTATCAAAGACACAACTTCCCCTAGGGATCTTCCCCTGATTCTCCAAGACCTCTCTCAAAAATCCTTTTGAAATAGCTAGTAATTGTGATATGCAGTTTTTATCTTGGAAAACTATTTTTCTGGTTTCCATCACTTCAGTTAGAAGAGTTTCTGAATTGCAAGCCTTCTCTTCTAAGCCACCTTACATAATTTTCCACAAAGACAGCACTAGTCTGTCCTTCATGAATAAAATTGCTGCTGTGTCAAACATTAATCGGACAATTCAGTTACCAGTTTTCTTACCCAATTTTTCCAGTAAAGGTGAGTACATGTTGCATTTACTGGACATTCATAGACAACTTTGTTTCTATCTTAACAGGACTAAACAGTTTAGAAAATCAGATCACGGTTTCCTTTTTGCCTAATCACCTGGGACAGGCAGTAACGAAGGTAATGCTGGCCAATTGGATTAGTAGCTGCATTTCTTTTATATATTATAAGAACAGTGTGAAGTTGGCTAATTCACTTAAGGCCCATTCAACTAGATCTAGCACTACATCCTCCTGCCTTTTCATCTAGAATTTCAGTTGACGACGTCTGTGCGACAGCCACTTGATGTAAATCCCTTACATTTGTAACTCATTACAAACTGGATATTGTATCCAGAAGCCGGGCTACTTTTGGATTGGCAGTGCTCTGGCATATCCTTCCTTGAGGCCACCCATGACAGAATGTAGCTGGGGACTGTGACCCAAGAGTGAATTAGAGTGAGATGGGCAACGTAAGATTTTTAAGTTATGTACTTACAATAACTTGGCATCTGTGTTGTCCAATCTTACTGTGATTCACCATCCTTCCCATCCGTCCCCCTACCTGGAAAAATCTTTTCTGGAGGATCTGCACTGCATTTTTAGGAAGCTTTGTTCCTGGTTGAGCCTCTGGGGTTCCCTGTTTTTCTCCTTTTCTTTCTTTCCTTTTTACTGATGGGCAGCAAACTCGATATAAGGGAGCTGTACTTAGTACAGGGAGGTTATGGGTAAGGGAGGAGCTCAAGCCCGGAAGCTAAAGTCTGTAGGATTTAGGCGAATCAGATCCGAGGATCGGATCTGTAACCCAAGAGTGAATCAGAGTGAGACTGGACAACACAGATGCCAAGTTATGGTAAGTACATAACTTAAAATTTTAGATGGAATATAAATGCATGCCTACTTAATCCTCCTCACTTGTCAATAGCCCCTGAATATCACAAGTCTACCATTATTACGTTTATTTTCCTCTTCTATTGCTATTGAAGCTCCTCTAGCAAATAGTGTAAGTACTCCCCCTTTTCCTTTGTCCCTGATATTCTGCTGAATATCCATTCTGAAATCATTTCTTTATCAAATTCACATGCTCACTTATTTCCAAATGTGTCTCCTGTAGCATTATTTGCCCTGTGTATTTCTTATTGTAATTCAATATTCGTACCTTTTTGTGCATAGCTGTGTTCCGTTCACATACTAAAGTAATATGTTTAGTGTAGACATTATGATATTCCCAACTGTTATATATGACAACTTTTTTAAATGTCTCTTTCCAGCTTTTGCGTTACATGGACCTCTAGTGTTTGGCAGGTTGATCCTTTGTACAGTTGTTTCTTGTCATCTCCATTTGAACCTATGACACATTTACAAGATTTTTTTTAATGAAATAAAAAAACACACGCCTGGTATACCCCCAGACTATTAACTTACAGCAAACACACAAAATTATGTGCATTTTCAAATAATGAAGTTTAACCCTCCAGATAGGAACAATTGTCTCAAATTGACAGCTGCATCCCAAGCATTAACTAGCCTAAAATTAAGGATCCAATGTTGTCTATTTTCTTCTGATTCAACTTGTAGGTTGTCTAATCCAGTCAACTTTGACACCATTCCTGAAACTTTCAGATCCAAGGCTCTGACTCCTCCCCTACCCATAATCCCCTCCACTCCACCTTAGTACCTCAGATTTTGTTCGCCGCTTGAAGCATCAGACGTGTTCTAAGAGGGCTCCTGCTATAGGACAAGTGTAGCCTTTCTGTTCACTAAAATCTCCTCTTCTACCAAGAGCTGTGTCTTTCCATTTTTATTCTATAGAAGTTAGATATATTTATATATGATGGGTTTTGTTGGTTTGGTCAGTAGGGAGTTTGGTTGACATCTGTTTAATCAAGTGCATTTGGTCAACTGTACAATTGTGCAAGATTGACAGTCTCCCGGGTAGAGGAATATTCCCTTTCCCCAGGGATTGTGCAGTCTCAGAGTTAGTATATATAATTAGTGGGAGTTGTAGGGGTGGTTTGCCCTCCTGCAAAAAACAGTGTTTTAAAGTTGCTTGTGAAATAGAAATTTGATGTTTCTGTTTATGATGTTGAGTGGTTTATCTTCAGGATGCTGGCATTCATGTTAGTCAAATAACTGAAGGTAAATCATACATACTATATGTATGTGTGCGTGTGTGTAGAGATTGCCAGTGCAGTATATGATAGATATTTAGATATAGTGCTAGTGTGTTTTTTCTTGTTTATGTCAGACTTTTTGCTAGTAGTTAATCTTTTTAGAGATATGTGTGTGCGCATGGTGTATATCTGTATATACACACACACACACACACACACACACACACACACACACACGTAAAGATTTTAATAGTGTTAACAGTTGATGTTAAGTTGTCTATCTCGCCTTCATTCTTGCTGGATGGGTTCGGAGCCGACCTCGGCTCCGACTCGGCCACTCTAAAAGCTCGAGAGTTGGTTCCACCAGCTCGAGGCTCCCCTTATATCCCACAATGCTAGGCGAGAGTTACCTCAGATCTTGTTTGCCGCTACAGCTTCGAGGTTGGTTTTCTACCGGTTCTTGGTAAGTGACTTTTTCTTGTGTAAATTAGTCTTTCAAAACCCCTTTAATTTTAATATATTTACTTATTTCCCTTAGTTTAGAGAAATTTTTATCCCTATATCCCCTCTAAAAAATTAAAATTTCCGTTTTTTTCCCTCAAGAACCTTAGGTTCTTCCCTCGGGCCTACAGGCCTTTTTCTCTTCCCTAGTGGAGTGTGTGTGTATTATTTTATTTTAAAATCCTAGTTAGTGATTTTTATTATAATTTAACTTGACAGGGTGTAATTAGTGTGTTTGTGTGTGTGTTTGTTTACACCTGTTTAAAAATGTCTAAAGAAGCAAAGGTCTCCGGATTCAAGAAGTGTGATGCATGCTGTCAGAAAATGTCTCTGACAGACGCTCACACTTCTTGTGTCTACTGTCTGGGGCCTTTGCACCTGCAGGACTCCTGTGCTGTGTGCCATGGCTTCAGCCCCAGGGTCCTGCAGGAAAGAAAAAATAAATTGATACTAAGAGGCTTACTCAAGCCAGAGGATTCCCTATCTGTTTCAACAGGGAAGCCCTCTAAGGCATCTAGGTCTTTGGCTCCGACAACTGAGCCGAAACCTAAGGTTTCTCAACCTCTGCCTTCATCGGCTCCGGCTGGAGCCGATAAGTCTCAGCCCACAGTTTCTGTGGCCCTCGTTCCCCGGAGCCGAGGTAATAGTTCCGTGTCGGCCCCGACCAGACCTTCGGAGCCGACAACTAGGAAGAGGTCCAGGTCACCATCTCTTGGCTCCGTTCATTCAGCTCCAGGATCTCCCCTGCTGTCTGAACGGAGCCAAAGATCTCACTCCTCTAGGTCATCGAGGCTGTCGGATCATGACCTTCAGAGGGTAGTGAGTCGACTTCTTAAGTCCGAGGCACTGGCCCAGATGCTTCAGAGCCCGACTCATCAGTCGATGCCTGCCCCGGTCCATCAACATATTCCTCCTTCGACTCTCTTGAGCTCGGAGCCGGGTCGTCGGAACCGAGACTGTGATAGCGTCGGAGCCGATACAATTGTCTTCGGCTCCGTCGGCTCCGTTTCTTCCTTGGAAGAATCTCGGCGCCGGACTTCCTCGTCGGCTCCGAGGGGTGAGTGGCATCGGACCCTTGTCCGACCCCCTCTCCCTCTCGGTGCTTGGCGCTGGTGAGTTCGGCTCCGACATCGGCCTCGAGCCATCACTGTCGGTGCCGAGGGGTTCTTAGCTTTCGAGCGGGGACCTCTGGCTCTGCCTGACAGGGGTGCATTCGAGGTCATGCGGAGTGTGTTAGAGCCTGGCTCTACTCTACAGTCGGCTCCGTCCCCCTCCCTCACGGTGCCTCAGGCTAAGTCGACTCACTCCCTCATCCCGGACCGCAGAGAGCCAGCTCCTCAGGAACCCCTGTGGGATTTCATCCTCTTCCGAGGCCTCTCCTGATTTGGCAGAAGAGCCCCTCGGAAGAGGAAGTGTAAGAGGAAACACATTGACTCACCTGAGTCCATCACGCCAGACACAGATTTGGATGATTCTGAGGGTTCCCCGTTCCCCTTCTGAAGATGTCTCATTTGCAGACATTCTGGAGATCCTGAAACAGAGGGAAATTGGCCAGCCCTCAACCCTTCGGAGGACGAATCTGTGTATCTTGAGGCGTTTGGCTCTCGTCCTTCCACCTCCTGGGTGTCCCCCTTGACCCCCTCATGCAGGTGGTTGCTAAGAAGGCATGGACGGCTCCTGATTCAGTGGACCCCACTCCCAGGAGACCCTCTAAGTTCATAACAGCACCAGCAGACAAACAGTTCTTAACAAAAGGAGTTTCTGTGGATGCTATGGTGGTAGCTGCTGCCACTAAGAAGGAGCTAGCTGATCCTTCAGTACCTGTCCATCCACCTAACAAGGAATCTAGGTCCATGGACAGGTGCGGGAAGCGGATGTTCTCGTCAGCGACATTTACCATGCGTTCGCTGAACTATCTGTGCCATTTTACTCGTCTTCAAAGGGACTTGATCAAGGAAGCGAGTGAAATGTTAAAGGACCCTACAGCTGCGGGTTTCAAGATAAGATGAACACGCAGCTGGCTACCCTTAACTCCATAACCAACTCCTCCATGCCTCTTTCTTACGCGCTGATGGAGCGAGCAGAGCCGCAGGGACAGGTGTGGCCTTACGTAGGCATGCCTGGATGCGGCTATGCAATTTTGCGGACCCTTCAAGACGTCTTTCACGAACTCCCAGTTTGACGGATCATCCCTCTTTGGTCCTCAAGTGAAAGAAACCTTGACTAGGTGCGAGACTGATGGCAAGACCCTTTCTGCCGCCGGAGTCCGTTTTCTACTCCTTCTAGGCCTTACCACAAAGGCCAGAAAGGTGGAAAGATGTGGTTGCGTAAACAATCTCAAGGGACTTCGCCTGACGCACAGAGTCGTTTCCCGCCAGGGGCAGAGGCGGGAATAACAATGGTAGACGCCGCCTAGGGGCAGGGGGTCCGCAGAACCAGGGCAATCGGGAAGCCTTCCCTGACAAGCCCTTTCAGCATCCCTGAGGTGTTGCCCGACTGCCCATCTTCGGAGGCAGTCGGGGGGAGATTGTCACTGTACCCAGAAGCCTGGCTATCCCTGGCTCAAGACAAATGGGTAAAGTCCATCATTTCGAAGGCTATTCTATCCCCTTCCTTGAATTCCAAATCAGTCAACAAATCCCTTCCAGATGTTCCACCCGCTCAAAGGGATCTAGCGGTTTTGGAGATTTCAAAACTGCTTGCAAAAAGAGCAATTCAGCCAGTTCCAGCAGACCAGCAAGGATCCGGAATCTACTCAAGGTTCTTTTTAGTTCCAAAGAAAACAGGGGACTGGAGACCAATTTTGGATCTCAGTGTCTTGAACAGATCAGTCAAGAAAACAAGATTTCGGATGGTCACGCTGCAATCCATCCTTCCCCTTTTGGGCAAAGGAAACTGGATGTGCTCTATAGACCTTCGGGATGCGTACTATCACATAAAAATGAACATATGCTCCAGAAGATTCCTCCGCTTCAGGCTGGGAACCAGTCATTTTCAGTTCAGGGCCCTGCCCTTTGGTCTCACCACTGCCCCGGTGTTTACCAAATGCATGGCAGTGGTAGCTTCTCACCTGAGATGACAAGGATTCCAGGTGTTTCCATATTTGGACGACTGGCTCCTCACAGCTCCCACCAAGCATCTCCTTCTGATGGCCAGAGATTACACTTTTCGCGTTTGTCAAAAGCTGGGTATTTCAATAAATTGCGAAAAGTCTGTTTTGTCGCCTTGTCGTACTATTACCTACATAGGCGCAAATCTAGATACAGTAAACATGTCTGCAAGACTAACACATCAGAGAATAACAGACATTCACAAACTGGTATCACTCCTTTTCAACAACAACAGAATCAAAGCCAGGTTAGTTCTGAAAGTGTTGGGAATTATGGCAGCGGCCATACCTCTGCTTCCATTAGCCAGATTCCACATGCGGATCCTTCAATGGATGCTCTTTACTCAATGGTCATACCAGCAACTTCCAATGTCTCACACCATTATGATCACGCAAGCGTGCAAAAATCATCTCATGTGGTGGATGTCTTCCCTCAGCTCTTGTTGGGCAGACCCTTTGTTCCACCTCCTCCGGTTGCTACTCTGACAACGGATGCCTCCCTGATCGGGTGGGGGGGGCATTATCAGGGCAGGACAGTCCAGGGCACATGGCAACCAAACGAATGCCACTTGCACATAAATGTTCTGGAGATGAGAGCAGTGCTTTTAGCGTTGCAAGCCCTTCAAGACTCTCTTCCCTTGGGAACGATTGCAATTCAAACAGACAATATGTCTGTAGTGTGGTACATAAACAAACAAGGCGGAACCAGGTCATATCCCCTGTGTCGAGAAGCACTCAGACTGTGGCAATGGGCGATTTCTTCTCAGCGTTTTCTGATAGCAACGCACATCCCCGGAAAGTCCAATCAAATTGCGGACAAGTTGAGCAGAGCCATACTTATGCCTCACGAGTGGTCTCTGAAAGACTCTGTAGTGAGAGAAATTTTTCTCAAGTGGGGTCAGCCTTGCTGCGATCTTTTTGCTACTCCCCAAAACAGCAAGTGCAGAGAATATTTCACTCTATTCCCTTTACCAGGCCAACCCAGCAGAGACGCTCTAGTCCAAGTTTGGCCCCGGGGACTTCTGTATGCATTTCCTCCTTTCCCACTGATCTCTCAAGTGATACAGAAAGCTATCGCTCAGAAGGCCTCATTGATCCTCATTGCTCCTTACTGGCCTCAACAAGTATGGTTCCCCTTTCTACATCGTTTTCTCTTGGAGCGACCGTGGAATCTGGACCTAGTTCCAGATCTTTTGATCCATCAGTCGGGTCAGTTTCATCGCTCCCTCCCTCTCTGAACCTCACTGCTTGGTTCCTCCAGTTCCAACCTTAGCCAGGCTTCCTCAATTATCTCACTCTGTTAGAGATATTTTGATAGCTTCCCATAAATCTTCCACTCGAAGATTTATTTGAGTAAGTGGAAACGCTTCACATATTGGGCTCAAGGAAAGGACATAGATCCTTTCACTGCTTCCATCCAATTAGTCCTTGATTTTCTAGCTGAACTCTTCCATGCAGGTTCATCTCCTCTACACTTAAAGTTCAATTGGCAGCTATTTCTAACTTTCATGTGGGTATTTCTGAATCTGCCTTAATGTCCCACAAGCTTTGCAAAGCCTTTTTGAAAGGAGTTTTTCTTCTCAGACCTCCTATAAGAAATCCTCCTTCTCCTTGGGACCTAAATTTAGTTCTTGCTTCTTTGATTCTTCCCCTTTCGAACCTGCAGTCTCCTGTTCTTTAAAATTGCTATCATGGAAAACTCTTTTTCTGGTAGCTATTACATCAGCTAGAAGAGTTTCAGAGCTTCAAGCACTCAGCTGTCGTCCTCCTTATCTCTTGTTTCACAAGGACAGAGTATCCTTACGAACTAACCCGTCCTTTTTGCCTAAAGTGGTATCGACGTCAAATCTGAATCAAAGCATTGATCTACCTGTCTTTTTTCCAGAATACTCCAATAGGTCTGAACAAAAATTACACTGCCTGGATGTTCACCATCAATTGAGGTACTACTTGGATAGAACAAAACAGTTCAGAAAATCTGATCAGCTGTTTGTCTCCTATCACGGAAAGCAGAAAGGGACTTTCAGTTTCAAAGGTATCATTATCCAGATGGCTAACATCTTTGATTTCCCTTGTATATGAAATTAGACATCAAAAGCTGCCTGATAAACCTAAGGCTCATTCCACCAGAGCTTTGGCTACTTCTTTAGCCTTCCAAGACAGACTGCCTATTGACACCATTTGTGCAGCGGCTACTTGGGCTACTCCTCACACTTTCATTTCTCATTATAAGTTGGATTTAGCTTCTAGGCATAGAGCTAACTTTGGTTCCACTGTTCTCAGGAGTCTGTTCCGTTAGGCCACCGGGACAAGGTGCTAGGACGCTGTCCCAGCAAGAATGAAGGCGAGATAGACAACTTAACATATAGAAGTTATCTTCTTACCATAACGTTCCATGTTAGTTGTCTTCTTCTCGCCTTCTTCTGCGTCCCACCCTCCTTCCCCTGGCCTGGACAGACCTAGAGGAGTTGTGATTGTGACCTCTCTTTCTACCACCTCTTTCTTAGACATATGCTATTATGCATATTTCCTGGTTCAGGATGTAGGTCACCCTTCTTTCTTCCTGTTGTTAGAGGTGGACTCTGTTTTACAGTTATTCTGTTACTATTATAAGCTGGGGTTAGCTTACAAACGAGATCTGAGGTAACTCTCGCCTAGCATTGTGGGATATAAGGGGAGCCTCGAGCCGGTGGAACCAACTCTCGAGCTTTTAGAGTGGCCGAGTCGGAGCCGAGGTCGGCTCCGAACCCATCCAGCAAGAAGAAGGTGAGAAGAAGACAACTAACATGGAACGTTATGGTAAGAACATAACTTCTATTTATTGTCTTTCCCTTTACTAGGATAGTACTCCTGTGTGGTAGATTTAACTTGGCTGTAGTTTTATCTTACTTTTCAGGATGTCTGACACCCAGGAGTTCAAATAAATGTATGGAATGTGGGTACAAAATCCCTCCACAGGATCCACATTCCCTTTGTGCTTATTGCTTGTGTATTGCTCATCTGGAGATGGAATGTGAGGTCTTTGCCTCTTTTGACTTGAAGACTCTCCAATCCCGCTGAGAAAATCTGATTGTTCATAGGTTCAGAGGTAATAACTAGGCTAATGGCCCTGAAGCCTTTACAAGCCTAGCCCATAGAATTACCCTGGCATCGTGCCACCTGACCTTAGTTCCCAGTGCCCCTGTCAAGTAGAGCCACTGGATTGAACCCCGGGGTGAAGTTTCTCTTTCCCATCCACTCATCAAACTTTCTGTTGAAGAGGGCCAGTGAGGTGCTCCGCTTGACATGTATGGGAAGTCTATTCCATAGCATGGGCAGTCTCTAGGTTATGAACCTGTCCCTCCAGCTTATTCTGTTGATTGTGGTAATGAGATTGAAGGTCTGTGCAGCATGTAGTGCGGAGGGATTGAGATTTCTTTAGATGTAGCATTTCTAATTGAGCTGGGTCAGACATGGCTTTGTAAATCAAGCAGAGATCGCCTCTAAGTAGGCGATATGAGACAGAGAATAGTTGGGAGGTTTTTGAGTCTGTCCATATAGGACAAGTGTTTAAGGCCTAAGATCCTCTTTGTGAGGTATTTTTGCAGCCTCTCCAGTTGTTGTAGGCATCTAGTGAGGTACATGCCAAAGGGGGCATAGTACTCAATGACTGGCCTAATGAGGGAAGAGTAGAGGGAGGCAATGACCTGTTTCTTCCTGGATGCAAAACCCTTGGTAATGAGATGTGCCACACAGAAGAACTTTCTGACTACAGTGGCAGTGTGGTGGTCAAAAGAGAGTTTGCTGTCAGCCTGTGTTCCCAGATCTCTTATGACGCCTTCTGTATTCAGTGGACTACCACTGATGTGGTAATTCATGGGAATTGGGTTTTTCCCAAAGGGGATGATGACACATTTTTTGGCATTGAGCTTAAGGCCATAGTTCTGACACCAGTCATTATTCACAGTGAGGCCTTTCTGTAGGATGTCAACATCACTTGGGGAGTTAATTGTGGCTCCCAACTTGCAATTTGCGAACATTGTCAGCCAGCGTCCCTTTGTGTTGGCCTGAACTTCAGAGAAGTAGATACCAAACAGGAGAGGACCCAAGACCAAACCCTGTGGGACTCCACTCATGACTGGTCGACTCCCTGACTTGGAGTCAACTACTTTCACACTGTGGGTTCTATCTGTGAGCCAGTTTGCAACCCACCTAGTGATATAGGGGTTGATGCCTAGCTTAGTGAGTTTTCCATGATTGGGAATGGTATCAAAGGCCTTGGCCAGATCAAGGTAGGCTGACTGACTCAAAGATGTCGACCAGGTTGAGCAGGCATGATCTCCTCTTCAAAAAACCAAACTGTGTGGGATCCAGAGTTTGGAGGTTCCCTGTATCTCTGTCTGTTAGGTCCATGATGATGCATTCCATAGCTTTGCATATCAAACTTGTCAGGCTAATGTGGCAATAGTTCCCAGGGTCTGCAGTCGCTCCTCCTTTGTGGAGAGGGTCTTCTTCCTCTACAATCAGGGCCGTTTCACTCTGTGACATTCTCTTCGTCTACTTTTGCCAGGTCCTCTGCTATGAAACAGGACAAAGGCAAGAACAAAGATAAAGATAAACAAAAAGAGAAAAGCAAGAAAGAAAGACTCAAACAAGAGTAAAGGGGAAAAGAAAAATTATAATTAGAAAAGACTAGAAAAAGGTCTCCAGATTCCACTGTTTCAGCTGTTCCGGATGAAAAAACTTACTGTAATTGGAGCTTCAGTCTCTTGGGTCTGATCTTCCTTACCTTAACTCCGGTTTTCCTTGGTACCAGTGAGTCTAAGACTGTATTCTCCCATTCTCCAAGAGAATAGATTTTTGAGACCATATTTGATAGCTTCCTATGCCCAGTCATCCAGAAGCCTTACTGAGCAAGACATTAACAGGATGATGAGGAAGGTTTTGAGAGTGCAAATCCAACCTGGGGTTCTGTCTGTGCCATAACCTCTGACCATGCCGAGTACTGGTCCTACTACCCCTCCTCTTCTTTCTCCAGTATCAGTCCATACCTCGGACCCGGTTATCCTGGATCTGACTTGCCCCGGTGCACCTTTTTTGAAGTCAACAGTTAAGCTGTTTTGACTCTGACATCATCTGTATTTCTTTCAGTCTGTTATGTTTGGATCAGAGAGAGAGTCCCGGAACAGAAACACTGGTGCAGGGACTCAAGGGGATGAATCGAATCAGAGGCTTTCAACAGCTCAGAACCGAGATTGAGACCCATCAAGACCAGGATATCTCCTCCTCCTTCAGAGAGACTTCATTCAGGAATGATTGCATCTTCAGCCTTTGAGGCTTTTGACAGTGTTTTAGCTGTGCTAAAAGGTAAGGTGCTACCACTCAGCTCACTTCCACCAGAACCTCATATGGATTCTGCTGCTTTTCTTCGTTCTATCAGACAGTGACAGTCTGTACCCCAGACATCTAAGACTGCTTACCTCATGAGCTCCCTGTCTGATTCTATCCCATCTGATCACCCACCAGTACAGGTCCACAAAAAGTAGATGTGCAAATGGAAGCACATAGGCTCATCTCCAGTGTCTTTCACTGAAAACACAAACTTAGATGAATGGGAGGGTTCCCCTCTATCGCAGTTTGAAGGCGTCACCTTTGGTGGGATGCTTGAATTGATTAAACATCGAGGGAGCTGGTCCTTAGATAAACCTTCACCATGAGACCGTGTTCTTGGAAGCCTTTTGTTCTGGCTCAACTTCATCTTTGGTAGTACTGCCCTTTGAGCCCCTTATCAATCGAATCGCTCAACAGTCATGGAAGAACCCGAACATGGTGGAACCAATACCTAAGAAATCAGAAAAAAACTTGGCAGCACTGATAGATGGGAAACATTCGAGCAGAGGTCAACCAATATATGCCATGGTGTTTGCAGTGGCCACCAAGAAGGAATCAAAAGAAAGTTCCTCTGCATACCCCAAACAGGAAGTCGAGGATGTTGGATAGATTGGGAAATTGTCATATGCTTCAGTGACTTGTGATTTCAGAGAGCTGAACTACTTAGTTCATGTCACTTGCTTCCAGAGAGACTTGACTAAAGAGCTGTCCAAGTCTCTTGTCAGCTATTCCATCTGTAGATGCTCAGAAGACTGTGGACTTCCACCTAGCAACCTTTCAGTCTATATCAAATGTGTCTGTGTGCCTGCTATCTAATGTAGCTGATGGCACAGCTAGGGCAGTAGGCACTGGCATCACCATGCTCTGACATGCCAGTATGCACATTTGAGATTTCATGGAATGCTTCAAGACATCCTTCATTAATGTCCCTTTTGATGGTTCCACACTTTTTGGGCCAGATGTAAAGGAAATGTTAACCAGGACTCAAAAAGATGGTGAAACACTCTCTGCAGTAGGAACTCATTTCCCCAATCTGCAAAGGACCTTCTCTAGGAATCAGAGGGGTGACAGGGCGATATGGCTTTGGAAATCGTAGGGCTATTATCAGAACACTCCAGGAAATAAATCTTATGACCAAAGGAGGAGGCAGCTATAATGTACATTGCTTAGGAGGCACAGCTAGACTGCAAAACCAGGGATTTCCTGGACTATTACCAGAAAAAAACACCAGTGGTCCTGAAAGGTTACCTGATTGCTGCACTCTGGAAGTAGTTGGGGGGTGCTTATCCATACACCCACTGGCCTGGCAAGGCATAACATAAAACATATCCAGAGGCTATTCGGTTATCTTTTTCTGTTACTCAACAAAGAAGTAAAAGGTTCCTGACATTCCAGCCAGTCAGTGGGAATCCACAGCAGCAGAGGTCTCTAAGTTACTAGAGAAGAGATCCAGCCAGTTCCCCAAGACCATTTAGAGCCTGGAGTTTATTCCAGGTTATTTTTAGTACTCAAAAAGACAGGAGTCCACAAACCCATTCTGTATCTGAGCCATCTAAATCAGTTTGTAAGACAGGCCAAGTTCCGGATAGTCACTTTTCAGTCCATATTTCATCCTTAGAGGAAGAGTGATTGGATGTGCTTTATAGATCTTCAGGATGCATACTAACATATAGAAAGGCATTCCAGGAGATTCCTCCATTTCCATTAGGTAGCCAGTCATTACCATTTCAGAGCACTGCCCTTTGGTCTCAGCGCAACCCTCAGAGTGTTTACTAAAGTAGTGACAGTGGTTACAGCGCACCTCTGCCTGCTAGAGATCCAAGTTTTCCCATATCTCGACATTTGAGTCCTCATTGCTATCTCCAAGAATCTGCTGTTACATAAACTGGACCTCTTGCTGCACTTAATGCAGAACTTGGGGGTCACAGTAGACCTACACAAAAGTTGTCAAATGCCAACACAACAAAGAAAATTTATTGAATGCCACCTGGACATACCTTCCCAAATTGCTGAATGCCAGAGTGCTCTCCCCTTGTCTTGTGGCTTTACAAGTACCTCAACATCCATCACCCTCAGCAAGACTAATTCTTCGACTCTTAGGCCTGATGACCTCTACATTTGTACTGCTTCCAGTAGCCGGATTCCACATGAGATTACTTCAGTAGACTCTTTCTATTCATTAGTCACAAAACATTTATCCATTACACACCAAGATTCACATTTCTCAAATATGCGAGGATCATTTCATTTGCTGGATAAAGTCTCCATCGGTGATGGCAGGTTGGACTTTTTCTCCAGATCAACCATAGGCTGTTGTAACTATAGAACCTCAATTCTCAGGCGAGGGGAGGCATTTCGAAAGGAGGATGGATGAAAGTTCTTCAACACATCTAGAGGCCAGTTTTTACATCAGTGTCTTGGAGATAAGGGCAGTCCTCGTGTTGCAGGCCTTTCAGGACTTCCTCCTCAGGGGTGTGATTTCCATCCTGACAGACAACATGGCAGACTGGCACATCAACAAACAGGCAGGAATGCACTTGTACCCTCTGCGTCAGGAACCCATGATTACGGCAGTGGTTATTTCTTCAAACCGACCTCTGATAACAACACACATCCCAGGAATATCTATGTGTATTGGTGGGACAACCTGTGCAGAATCATCTTAATGCCTCATGAGTGGTCCCTCAGTCCAGCAGTGGCAATGATAAATCTAATGTCCTTTTCATTCATTCCTCAACTGTTGGGTTCATATCCAATACTCAGATCCGACTTGGCCACCTCTTCCAGACCTTAGGATTCTTGAACTCTCAAGCTCCTCCCTTTACCCACAATGCCTCACCACCCTAACCACTCTCAGATCTCGTTTGCCGCCATTGGGAACAGATGTGGATTATGAGCTCTTGAGCATTTAAATTTATATAATCACCTCCCTTTGACTTCAGAGCCTGTTTTTTTCAGGTTACCTTTTCCATTCCTTGAGCAGTCACCCAGTAGACATTCTAAACCCTCTTTAACGACTTTGTCTCTTTTGATCTTCCAGGAGCCTATCCAAAGCATAGGATGATGAGGATGTTCCTCAGGATGCAGATTCAAATGGGAGTCTTTTCGGCTTCAACCCCATCTGGTATTGAGAGCCTCCATTCAGCCACACCACCTTTAATTTCTGCTTTTCTGGTCCATCCTACATTTTCGGAGCCGTTGGATTCGAGATCCTTGGGTGTGTCTTCCCTGGATCAAAACATCATTGCTTCCTCAATTTTTATGGTTTGAGTCAGCTGGCACCAAGCACCTTGGAGCTGGAGAATCTTGGCGCCAAAGCATCAGCACCAGCTCCAGGGCATTGGAGTTGACTCAGAAGCTTTCATAGCCATCTCTTCTCCTCATTGCCTCGGTGTCAGATAGCTTGGTTCCAACTCCTTCCTCACCATGGTGAGGCACTGACAGGCTGGCAGGGGTTGGCGATCCATGAAGTTCCAATGTCTGATCCATTTGTTTCTGCTTCTGCTACGCGCTCTGTTTTTGAGGTATTGGAGAGAGTTTTCTTTATGCCTAGAGAGCAGATGACCTTGTCCTCATGAGATCACACATCATTGTTTCATTCTGTTTTACATCCTGAGCCTTGATCAACCTTTCTACAAGGACAGTCAGTCCGAGCTAGTTTCCAGCCCACCCATCAGGGTGTTATTATCTCTTCAGATACTTCTCCATAGCATCCCACTGAGGAAGTCCCTTGGAAGAGAACGTGCAAGAGGAGGAATTTAGACTCCCCACAGGAGTCTGTCACTGAGGACACTGATTTTGATGAGGGGGGAGAGGTCCCTCAGATCACCACCTGAGGATGTCTCCTTTGGAAACTTCTTGGTGGAACTCCTTAAGCAAATAGGTGGTTCATTTTGCAATAACCCTTCATAAGAAGAATCAGTGTTTCTGGAGGCTTTCAGTGCTAGCCATCTACCTCCTGGATGACTCCCCATGCCGATGAGCTTGTAGACCAGGTTTCTCAGCAGGCTTAGAAGGAACCAGACACCATCGAGCCAATTCCTGAGAGACCAGATAGAATCCTTGCTCCTCCAAAAGACTGTTTACACTGGAGTAAAGGACTACCGGTTGATGCCATGGTTGTTGTGGCAGCTATGTAAAAGGAACTCGTGAAATAGAGTTCCTCTGCCACCCCCCCCCCCCAACAGGGAGTCTAGGGTACTGGACAGGTTTAGAAATCATGTTTATGCTTCAGCTACATTTGCACTAAGGTTTCTCAGTCAGTCAGAGCATCTACTCCAAAACGAAAAAGGCCTAGGTCCATTCTCAAGACCAAAACTGGTTTGTCAAGTGGGACATCTGGGGAAGACTATTCCTCTAATACTGAAGGAGAATCTGATTCACACTCATGTGAGGGACTACCAATGTCCAAAAGGGACAATTTGACACACCCTCTCAATTTAGATACCGACGAGGGGGGCGGAAGCACAGGAAACACAAAATCCAAACACAGTTTGGAAACATTAATGAAGATCATGACACAACAATAGGTCTTGACTCTAATGTGCATAATATTTCATCTTATGATCTAACCAATGTACAAATTAAAGTATTGAACAAAGGGCTCAATTTTGTTCCAGGGTTTTTTGTCTCCGAGCAGTCTCTGGCACAGGATGTCACCAATTTTTGTCGTGTATTAAATTTGAAGGTGTTTTTTGATAGTAATGTTGATAGTAATGTTTCCAATGTGTCTGGTGATACAGTTGGCAATTTCAGATTTAAAAAATCAACCTTCATTCCACCTATGAATCACTTGGTAGGGGTATTTCAAAAAAATGTCCTACGGGACATACATTGTCACCTTAAAGATTTTCCAGTCACTTATAATAACTTGACTACTGAGGAATTAGGTTGCTTGGATGAGTTGATTGGCAATAGAAATTTGGTCATTATTCCAGCTGACAAAGGAGGAGCGGTAGTGATCATGGACAAAATTGCTTATGACGATGAAGCCATGAGACAATTGGGTGACACACAATACTATAGGCAGATGTTAGTGGACCCTTCTCCCCACTTTAAGTGCCAGATTGATGGTTTTCTAACCAAGGCAATGGATGAAGGTATTATCACTCAAGAAGTGAAAGAGCAGTTATTGGTTGGGTCACCGAAAAAACAGTATTTATATCTGTTGCCAAAGATTCACAAACATGCCACCAAGCCACCTGGGCGACCAATAGTCTCTGGACATGGGTCCCTTACGGAACCACTTTCAGAATATTTGACTCTTTATTTAAAACCGTTATTGAGTCAAATTAGAGCCAGGATCCAGGACACCACCCAATTCTTGGACATCATCAACAACTCCCAACTTCAATCTCATTGGTTATTATGTACCCTGGACATCACCTCTCTTACACCAACATTCCCCATTGGGGTTTACAAGCGTTGGATTATTGGTTGGCTAGATCAGGTTTATATCCATCTGGATTTAACACCTTTCTTGTATGCCTTACAGAATATGTGTTGTCTAGCAATGTTTTCTATTTTCAGAATCTTTGTTATTGGCAGAAGCAGGGTACTGCTATGGGTGCGTCTTTTGCACCCATATATGCAGATCTGTTTATGGCATACATTGAAGAGATCATAATTTATGATGTGACACACAATATATATATGTGTGAGATGGATATATGGCGTCGGTATTTGGATGACTGTTGGTTGGTGTGGAAAGCTGATGAACAATATCTCTTGGAATTTCTTGAATATCTAAATAACAACATATGGGGAATTGAATTCAAATTGACTTATCATAAATCAAGGATAGTATTTCTAGATGTAGAAATCACTAGGAATCAAGATCATACTCTATCCTCCAGGATGTTTAGGAAATTCCCTGAATTTAATTCAATATTACATGCTACCAGCTTCCACCCACAACATGTCATCCATAATATACCGAAATCTCAGTTTCTTAGAGCCAGGAGAATCTGTTCTAGCCACGAATCCTTCATGGAGGCCCAAGATGATTTGACTTGTAGATTTATTAAGAGGGGTTATCGTCCAGGTTCGATACATGTTGCCAAAAGATTTGTGTCTAGCCTAAATAGGGATGATCTATTAACATATAAAGATAAGAACAATTGTCAGCACATACGCTTGGTAACTACATACGGACGTAACACACAAGGCTTCAAAAACATTATACAGAGACATTGGAACATTCTTAAAGCTGATTTAAAACTTTGTTCTATGTTGCCAGACCATTGCTCTTTTTCATTCAAAAGGGGACAAACCATTGGTTCAAAATTGAGCCATTATAAGAGAGTGGGCGATGGTTTTTCTGAACTAATTCAGCGGTCCATTTCAGGGAAACCTATTGTTGGATGCATTCGGCATTGTTCATTCTGTATTCGTGTTTCACGTACTCATGAATTTACTAGTAAAAATACCTCACAAGTTTTTGATATAAAGTTTTGGGCTAATTGCAATACTGAGTGGGTCATCTATTTGGTGACCTGCACTTGCTCTGCTTTTTATGTTGGAAAGACTTCTCGAGCTTTCCGCCTTAGAATTTGTGAGCATTTGAGTGACATCAAAAAGAAACGTACTAGCAATGCCTTATATAAACATTGTTTGCAACATTTATCTGCTTCATTTAAATTTGTGGTCATTGATTGTATTAGAGGGAAATGTAATGACAAACAGTTCTGGCAGGAATTACTTAGCTCCAAGGAGAAAAAATGGATTATCAAACTTGGAGCTCTGTTTGCACCTGGTCTTAATGACCAATTGTGAATTCTGTGCTTGGATTGGATCATGGGTTGGACCAATCCATATATATATGCGTGTACTGTGACATTCTGTTTTTCCATTTTGTATTTCACTGAAGAAGGCTCAGTGGAGCCGAAACCGGTTTGAATTAACATCTTTGGAATGTACTGCTTTTTGTAGTATTATAGCAGTTTTTCAGCAGGGGAGATTTTTTTCCCTCTGGTCAATAAATGTAATTTCTTGATTTGGGCATTACCAACACTTGCTGGCTCTTTTGTTGACTGTTGTTTACCTGTTTTGCCGTGCAAGGGTTCTACGGGCACCTGCCGCTTTGTTTGATTCTCAGTCATTTGCCACATTTTACCAGAAGTCAGAGAGATTTGATCAAGGAGCTTGCCAAATCTCTGTGTCCATGCCGTCTGAGGAAGGGAAAACAATTTCTTCACAGTTGGCTACCCTTTTATCAATTTCTAATTCATCCATGAGGTTAATTTCACCATCTGTGGAAGGTATCTCACAGGTGGTGGGTTCAGGCATTTCCATAAGGATACATGCCTGGATGCGCTTGTGAGACTTTGTGGAGCCATTTAAGTGTTCTTTCATCAATGCTGCATTTGACGGAACCTCTCTTTTTGACCCCAAGGTAAAGGACGCACTCTCCGGGTGCGCACAGTAGGAGAAGACCCTGTCTGCTGTGGGTGTACAGTTTTCTACTCCTTAAAAGTCTTTTGCTATCAGCCAGTGAGGTGGTAGAAAGATGTGGTTTAAGAAATCTCAGGGTCCTTTCCAGGAGGCATGTGGTGATAGTTCCCCCAGAAGCAGGCGGGGGAACTCAAATGGAAAATACATTCCTTGTGGCAGAGGTGGTCTGCATAACCAGGGATCTAGAGATTCTTTCTCAGATTCTACCAGTGCTACTGAATGGAGGCCTGACTGCTCATCTCTGGAGGCATTTGGGGGTTGTCTATCACTGCACCAGAGAGCCTGGCTAAGTATCACAAAAGATTCATGGGTGCGGAGGATAGTATCCAGAGGTTATAGTATACCATTTTCCAACCCCCTCCAACAGTTCCAAAAAAAGTTCTCAGATTTTCCACCTAGTCAGAGAAAAGCAACGTCTGTAGAAATAAAAAAGGAAATATAAAAAACGAGTCATCCAAGAGGTCCCTCCAGACCAGAGAGGATCCAGAACTTACTCAGGAGTCTTCTTGGTACCAGAAAAAGACAGGACTTGAGACAATTTTGGATCTCGGCAAACTGAATCAGCCTTTTTAGTACACAAAGTTCTGGATGGTCACAGTTCAGTCCATTCTGCCATTTCTGCACAAGGATGACTGGATGTGCTTAGTAGATCTTCAGGACACATGCTATCATATTAAAATGAACAGGCACTCCAGAAGACACCTACAATTTTGGATGTGAATCAGTCATTATCAGTTCAGAGCACTGCCCTTTGATCTCGCCACAGCCCAAGGGTGTTCACCTAGTGCATGGCAGTCATACCAGCTCACTTGAGACTGCTCGGATTCCAGGTGTTTCCTTATCTAGATGACTGGCTCCTGACTGCTTCAACCAGACATCATCTAATTCAGACTTGGGAATTCTGGCTCCAGCTCTGCTCTTATTTAGGAATATCAGTCAGTTACAACATATCTCATCTCACACTGACTCAGAGTTTGGAATTCATTGGTGCCCATCTGAATACAGTCACTCAGATAGCTTCTCTTCCTCTATCTCTAATAGACACCATACAATTCCAGGCCAAACAGATAGTCCAGAATTCTTCCCTTCCCATGGCAGCAGCAGTCACCCTTATACCACTGCCCAGGTTCCACATGAGACTTCGTCAGTGGACTTTGGGAACTCAGTGTTCCATTCTTTGACATCCTTTATGCATGCCATTCAAAATCACTCAAACATGCAAGAATTGCTTTCTGTGGTGGATACATTCCAAACAGCTCCTTGAAAACCATCCCTTTGTTCTCTCTCAGCCCAAGGCCAAAATGACCACGGACACCTCTCACCTCTGGTGGATGGGGCATGTCTTGGGAAGAACAGTCCAAGGTACATGGTCCCTTGAAGAGTCTAAGACGCATATTGATGTCCTAGAGATGAGAGCTGTCCTCTTAACATTGCAGACCTTTCAAGACACACTTCCAACCAGGACGGTTGCTATTCAAATGGAAAATATGTCAGTAGTCTAGTACTTCAACAAACTGAGAGGAACCATTTCTTATCCTCTTTGTCGAGAAGCTATGAGAGTTTGGTAATGGGAGCTCTCTTACAATCACTTTCTAATAGCAACGCACATTCCAGGGAAATCCAACATGACTACAGACAAGTTAAGCAGGTCCATTTTGATGCCTCATGAGTGGTCTCAATGTCAGCATGGTGGAGAGAATTTTCCGTTTATGGGATCAACCATGCTGCAATCTTTTTGCTTCTGTTCTCAACAACAAATGCAGCAGAATCTTTGCCCTAATCCCCCCACCTGGGGAGTCACCGAGAGATGCTGTTCTTCATGCTTGGCCCCCCCATTTTCCTTTACACTTACTCTCCGTTGCCAGTCATTCCCAAATTTCTGCAAAAAGCATCTCGATTGAAGAGCACAGTTATCCTCATTGCCCCTTACTGGCCTTGTCAGATCTGGTTTCCCTTCCTTTGGCCTCATTTTCTATATCCTCCCTGGATTTTAGATCCAACTCCAGACCTCCTGCCTCATCTGACAAGCATGAACTCACCTGGACATAACAGGCCTCAAGTAGACTTCATGATTTCTCCAATTGTGTTAATTGCTAGAAAGCTCAGGTTGTTACGTATGTTACATCTTATTATCTTCCCATAAATCTTACACCAGAAAGATTTACAAGAGTACATGGAAAAGATTTGTTGTGTGGGCTATAAGTAAAAACTTAGACCCCTTTTCAGCACCAATTTCAAATGTTCTTCACTTATTGGACACAATTTTCAATGAAGGTGCTAGTTTCTCAACTGTTATAGTCCAATTAGCAGCCATTTCCAACTTTCATCTGGGAGTAAATAACTCTACCTTAGCTTCCTCTAAACTTTGCAAAGCATTTCTAAGAGGAACATTTCTACTCAGAGCCCCTTTAAAAGATGCCACCCCCCCAGTATCTTGACTGCAAGCCTTATTTAGCTTCTCATAAGAATAAGATATCTTTATGAACTAATCCACCCGTTTTACCAAATATATTCTCTGAGTCGGATATTAATCAGGTCATTAATCTCCCAATCTTCTTTCCAAACTACTCAAATAAAGGTGAGTATGTTACATTTATTGGATGTGCACAGATAACTACATTTTTATTTTCACAGAACTAAGGATTTAAGAAAGTCTGTACAATTGTTTGTTTCCTTTTCTGAGTGTAGACTTAGCAAACCAGTATCTAAAGTTACTTTGGCCAGGTGGTTAATTATTAACAGAGCATGCTGGAGGGACATGTTCATCTCCCAAAGACTACCCATACTCTGGAATAAGCTTCCCATTCATGTCAAGCAGAGCACCTCGCTGGCCCTCTTCAAGAGAAATCTTGACGAGTGGATGGGTAACAGAAAGTTCACCCCAGGGATCACTCTAGTTGCCCTACTGGATAGGGGCTCTGTGAACTAACATTGAGTAGCACTGTGCCTGGGCAGTTTTTTGGGCTAGGCTTTTAAAGGCTCCAAGGCTATTAGCCTAGTACTCACCTATGAACCTATGATTGCATTACATTTATTTATCAAAAAGTGGGTCTAGCTTTATCAAAATCACCCAGAACATACTCCACCAGATGTATGGCAACATCATCAGTCTTTTAGTCTAGAGTTTCTTTAGATGAAGTTTATGCAGCTGCAACTTGGGATAATCCTGATACTTTTATTGCTCATTACAAAGTGGATCTGGTCTCTAGGGGAAGAGCAGTCTTTGGTTTGGCAGTGCTCCAGAATATTGTTCCTTAGAGTCCTCCCAGGATTTAAGTAGGTGGGGACTCTTGTCCCAATAGTTGAGGAGTGAATGAAAAGTACATCAGATTTAAGTTATGTACTTACTGTTACGTTCCATCTGTGTTATCCATTTTCATTCTTCCTCAACTTCCCACCCACCTACCCCCTCCTTATTTACTTCTTGTGAGACTGAAGAATGTTGTAGGAACCTCTGTTCCTTGTTTGAGCTCCAGCTTCCATTCTTTTCTGATTTCCCACTATTATGTTAGCTCTATGGGGAGCAAACTAGATCTGAGGTATGTTAGGTTGGTACGGCATTATGGATAAAGGGAGGAGCTCAAGAATTCTATGGTACTGGAAGAAGCGGCCAAGTTGGATCATAGTATCTTATCTGAACCAAATAGTTGAGGAATGACTGAAAATGGGCAACACAGAAGGAATGTTATGTTAAGTACATAACTTTTAATTTTCAGCCACTGGGGTCAAGCTTGCTACGACTTCTTTGCATCTTACATGAACAACAAATGTAGCCATTATTTTGCCCTGATCCCCCCCACAGGGACGGTCACCAAGGAATGCTCTTGTCCACAAATGGCTCCCTGAGACTCTTTTATCTATTTTCCCCATTGTCCCTAATGAACAAATGTATCCAGAAAGTAAGTTGGAAGGTGCAAGACCAGTGTGATCCTCATTGCTCTTTTCTGGTCCCAACAAACATTGTTCTCTTTCCTGTGGCCTCTGTTAGTATATCCGCCCTTAATGTTGGAATCAATATCCAAACCTTTTGAGTCACCCAGCCAGACTGCCTCCTCTCGACTGAAAATCCATGAAACTAACCACATGTTTCCTCCAATTTTGCCTGTAGTTAGTGATGCCAAGCCCCAACCATCAGTTGTTCATATTGTCTTATCTTGCCAAAAAAGTCCCCAACAGAAAAAATGGAAGAAGTTTTCCTCCTGGGCTATTTCAAAAGGAATATACACTTTTTCAGCCCCATTTACTCTATACTGGAGTTTCTGTCTGAACTTTTCCTCAGCAGCTCTAGTTTCTCTGGTATTAAGGTTCAAACGGCTGCAGTTTCTAATTTTCATGCAAGGCAAAATGACACCACCATAGTATCTCTAAAATGTCCAAATCCTTTCTGAGGGGGAACATTTCATCTACATCCTCCCCAATAGAGACCCAGCACCTCTATGGGTCATCACTATTTTGTTTCCGATTTTAACTCGGTCCCCCTCTGATCCAGCCACAAAAATGTTTATGATGTTTCCCTCTTGGAGGGCATTTTTCTTGTGGCTGTTAAATCTGCTAAACAGATTTCAGAGCTGCAAGCCCTTTCATGCAAACTCCTTTACCTAGTTTTTCACAAAGACTATAAGTATATTTTTGGCGCTTAATTTGTTATCAGTGATAGTCAACAAAACTGCTGCATTTATTAATTTGCTTGAGATTGCTTTTCTTGGTGTTTGTATTTTGTTTTAGTTAACAAAACTACTGCATCTGAAGTAGGAGATTCATTTGTCTGCAACCTGTGGGTTATGGATCCGATATCGGATCCGAACCGGCATGGTTTTCCAGCTATGGATCCGAGCTCTCAGCTCCTCCCCTCACCCATAATGCCCTGCTCTCCCTACATGACCTCAGATCTAGTTTGCCGCGCTGGTGACCAGATTGGATTTCAGAGCTCTTCAGCTAAGTGTTTGTTATTCTCTTTGCAAGTGTTAAATTTAAAATTTTTAGTTAGTTTTGTGTGAAAGTGTTAGGTTCCCCATCCTTAAAGCTTAAAGTTAAAAGTTTTAATAACTTTTTATAACTTTTATTTATCCCTCCCCTCGCTGGTGCGTAGTGTGTGTTTGGGTCTGTGTTTGTCTTTGGCTAGTTAGCACTTATTATTTTAAAAAAAAAAAAAGTAGAAGTATCCTTAGGATGTCTGAAGCCCCTAAGGCTTTCTTTTCGAAGTGTTCCGAGTGTGGCCATAAGCTTTCTCCTGCTGATGGCCACACTCGGTGCGTTCGATGCCTTGGGGTTGAACACCTCACTTCTGGATGTTCCATTTGTGCAGGGTTCAACCCCAGGGCATTGTAGGAGCGGAGGTCGAAGCTGGTCTTGACGGGACTTTTGCCCCTGGACACGGCTTCGGCTACCACTCCTTCAGGGGGTACCGTGTCTTCGGTTCCCTCCTCTCCGGCTCCCCCTCCTCCACCTGGGACTCAACCTCCCTCTAGGGGTTTGGAGGAGAGGGAAGCAAGAAAAAAGGACCGGAGGGAGAAGCACCATAAGCGGCGGGCCGAGACCTCTGTTTCGGCCCCGCCTGCCAAGCGGGCTTCTCCTCCGGCCTCCTTGTCTGCTGGTTCTCCCCCTCCTCGGCTCCGGTCTCCAGTGTGCTTCTCACCGGGACCTGAGGAGGAGGAGACCCGATCTCCGTCGAGGCTATCGAGGAGGCACTCAAGGCCTACCTCGGTAGCCTCGTCGAGATCCACATACAGTTTATCTGACGCTGATCTGGACCGGATGATGAGAAGGTTCATCCAGGCCCAGATGCAGATGGGAGTGCTCCTGCCTCCCCCCCCTCTGGGGGCGAGCTCGACACCTTTTTTCAAACCTATAGCTCCTTCTCCGACCCGCTACCCGGGTTCGGAGCAGTTGGAGCCGAGCAGCTTCGGAGCCGGGGGTGGGTCGGCGCCGATGGTACTTCGGATCCGACCCTGCCCTCGAGTGCTTCGGATCCGACCTTCGGATCCGGGGGGATCAGTGTTCCTTCGGCACCGTCAGTGTCGGAGCGCACTGCCCCCTCGGATCTGAATGCCTCGGGGCCGGCTCCGATCCACTCTTCGGATCCGAGGGGGAGCCGATTATCGGATCCTTTGGTCGAGGTTGGCTCCCCCTCGGCTTTTGATGTAGTGGAGAGGGCCCTGTTGAGGGTTTCCGGACCCCCGGCACTTGCTTCGGCTCCTTCCCGCGCTCCGTCTGCACTGGGCCAGGCTTCCACCATCCGGCCACTGGGACAGCCCGCTCCTTTGCCCCAAGTTGTTCCATTGGAACATGACACCGCTTGCGAGGGGTCCTCGGACAGCCCCCCTGAGGATGCACCTCGCAAGCATACGTGTAAAAGGAGGCACATAGACTCCCCCGAGTCTCTCACAGAAGACACGGATTTGGAGGAAGGGGAAGGCTCCCCAAGATCACCCCCCGAGGATGTCTCCTTTGGAGACATCATGGAAATGCTTCGCATAAGGGGGGGTGGTCTGCCCCCAAGTCTTCCTCGGACTAGTCCGTGTTCTTGGAGGCATTTGAAGCGGGCCTGTCTACCTCTTGGGTGTCCCCTCCTGCCAACCCCCTGGTGGACCTAATTACCACCAGGGCGTGGAAGGATCCGGACACCGTGGAGCCAATCCCCAAAAGGCCAGACCGCATCCTTAGCTCCCCGGCAGACCGTGCCCACTGGAGCAAGGGGCCTCCGGTAGATGCCATGTTGACGGCTGCAGCCACCAAGAGGGAACTTGCCCAGGAGAGTCCCTCAGTCCATCCTCCGAGCAAGGAGTCTCGGATGATGGACCGCTTGGGGAAGCGAATGTTTAGTTCAGCGACCTTTTCAGTGAGGGCGCTAAACTACTTGGCACATGTGATCAGGATGCAGCGCGATCTTATTAAGGAATACGCTGCATCCCCCCCAGAGTCCATGTCGGAGGAGGACAAACTGTTGCACTCCACCCGTATGGCCACTCTCAGGTCCGTGACTAATACCTCTATGCGGTTACTGTTCCATGCTACGGAGGGAGCCGCTAGAGCTGCAGGGGTAGGCCTAGTTACTAGACGTCAGGCCTGGCTCCGACATTGCGATTTCACGGAGCCCTTCAAGGCGTCATTCGCGAACGCTCCCTTCGATGGTTCTGCCCTTTTTGGCAAAACTGTTCGCGATACTTTGACCCAGAGCGAGAAGGACGGGAAGATGCTGTTTGCCATCGGAATCCGCTTCTCTGTGCCCCAGAGGCCCTATTCTAGGAACCAAAAGGGCCAAAAGAAGATGTGGTTCCGGAAGTCGCAGCAGTCCCAACCCGCTCCGGACAACCAGTCCTTCCGTGGCAGAGGAGGACAAGGAGGACGCCACCCCAGGGGCAGAGGGGCTCCCAGGAACTTCGGGTCCAGAGAACCTTTCTCTGAACGGCCCGCGCAGCAGCCCTGAAGGGTTGCCCGGCTGCTCCACTCTGGAGGCAGTCTGGGGACGTTTTTCGGAGCACCTAGCGGCATGGGAGTCCATAACATCAGACCACTGGGTCCTCCGCATCATATCCAGAGGATACCTCATTCCATTTCATCACATCCCAAAATTGAAGTCCCTCCCCGACGTTCCACCCGGTCAGTGGGAGGCCGCTTTGGCAGAAATTGGCCATCTGCTGAAGAAAAGAGCCATCCAGCCCGTCCCCCCAGACCAGATCGGATCAGGGTTCTACTCCAGGTTCTTTTTAGTGCCAAAAAAGACGGGGGACCTAAGACCAATATTAGACCTGTCACTCTTAAACCTGGCAGTTCCCAAGGAGAAGTTCCGAATGGTTACCTTGCAGTCCATTCTCCCCCTTCTGGGAGAAAATCACTGGATGTGCTCTATAGACCTCAAGGATGCATACTGCCACATTCTAATGGACAGACGCTCCAGGAGGTTTCTTCGCTTCCGGCTGGGAGCCAGTCACTACCAATTCAGGGTCCTTCCCTTTGGTCTCACCACAGCCCCCAGGGTGTTCACCAAAGTATTAGCAGTGGTAGCGGCCCACCTGAGGCTTCAGGGGGTACAGGTCTTCCCATACCTGGACGACTGGCTTCTCACCGCCCCAACAAGGCATCTACTGTTATTGGTGCGAGATTCCTTTCTCCATCTAGCTCCCCGCCTGGGCATCACAATAAATGCAGAAAAGTCCAACCTAGCCCCTACGCAATTCATAGATTTTATAGGTGCCAGGTTAGACACGAGACAGTTAAGAGCCTTCCTCACTGTGGACAGAGTTCAGAATCTGCAGCTCCAGGTGCGGGCCATCCTCCACTCCAGCTCAGTTCGGGCGGAGTTGGTCCTGAGGGCTCTAGGGTCCATGGCAGCAGCGATAGCTCTTCTTCCTCTCGCCAGGTTCAATATGCGGGTCCTTCAATGGACACTCATAGTTCAGTGGTCTTATCTTGCTCTTCCTATGCATCATCCCATTGCGATCAGCAAGGCTTGCAAGCGGTCCCTCCTGTGGTGGCTCCACTCACAAGATCTCCACGGAGGCCGCCCCTTTTGTGCTTCTCCCCCTCTCGCCACGGTGACCACGGACGCCTCCCGCCTAGGGTGGGGGTGGCATTTTGCAGGCCGGATGGTCCAAGGCACGTGGAACGATTCAGAGACCTTACTGCATATCAATGTTCTAGAGATGAGAGCAGTGCTCTTAGCGTTGCAAGCACTACAGGCCTTTCTTCCCTTGGGAACTATTGCAATTCAGTCGGACAACATGTCTGTCGTCTGGTACATCAACAAACAGGGGGGAACCAGGTCTTACCCTCTTTGTCGAGAAGCCATGAGAGTGTGGGAATGGGCAATCTCCACCAACCGCTTTCTCATCGCAACGCATATTCCGGGTCGGTCCAACATCCTTGCGGACAAACTCAGTCGAACCATTCTCTCCCCTTACGAGTGGTCTCTCAATGCTCAAGTAGCGTAACGCATCTTCGCATGGTGGGGAACTCCTTGTTACGATCTTTCTGCGTCTCCCTCAAACACCAAGTGCGACAGTTTTTTCGCTCTAATCCCTCCTCCCGGCGATACCCCAAGAGACGCTCTGGTGCATGCTTGGCCCCCCGGTCTTCTTTACGCTTACCCCCCTTTGCCTCTGATGCTCCAAGTTCTTCAGAAAGCCTCTCGGTTGGGGTGCAGAATGATTCTCATTGCCCCATTCTGGCCTCGACAGATCTGGTTCCCTTTCCTAAGGTCTCACTCAGTGAATCCACCTTGGATTCTAGATCCCATTCCGATCTGATATCTCACCCGTCCCATCTATCAACCCCGAATCTGGACAACCTGAAGCTAACTGTTTGGCTGCTCCAGTTCCACTCCTAATCAGAACTCCCGGTATTTCGTCTCCAGTTAAGGCCATCCTGGTAGCGGCTCATAAACCATCTACCAGGAAAGTTTACCGCAGCAAGTGGAAACGGTTCTCCATTTGGGCGGAGCGGCAAGGTCTAGACCCCTTCACAGTTCCCCTTCCTCTGGTGCTTGACTTCCTAACCACTCTTTTTAATGATGGTGCCAGCAGTTCCACGGTCAAAGTGCAACTTGCGGCAATTTCTCACTATCATATTGGTCAAGACTCCAGTCCACTGATGTCTGCCAAATTGTGTAAGATCTTCCTAAAAGGTACTTTTCTCCTTAGACCCCCTGTAAAGCAAGTGGTTCCTCCTTGGGACCTTTCATTGGTTCTTCAGGCCTTGACCACTCCCCCCTTCGAACCTGTGGCTACGGTAGATCTCAAATTTTTATCTTTCAAGACGGCCTTTTTAGTAGCCATTACCTCGGCCAAGAGAGTTTCAGAACTTCAAGCCTTATCCATCAAGCCTCCTTACTTGGTCTTTCATCCGGACCGTGTATATCTCAGGACCAACCCGTCCTTTCTTCCTAAGGTAGCTTCTGAAGCAAATATTAATCAATCCATTAACCTCCCTGTTTTCTTTCCTAAATATCAAAACAAAGGTGAATACAAGCTACATTCCTTAGATGTTCACAGGCAACTTTGATTTTATCTGAACAGGACAGCTGGTCATAGGCAATCCGACCAGTTGTTTATTTCCTTTGCTAAATTTAATTTGGGTAAACCAATTTCCAAAGTCTCCTTATCACGCTGGATTTCGCAGTGCATCTTATTGGCTTATCAAGCTTCTGGGAGGCCCGCACCGGAAGGAGTACATGTCCATTCAACCCGGTCAGTCTCTACTTCAGCGGCCTTTAAAGCTAGGATTCCTCTGGATGATATTTGTTCAGCAGCCACTTGGGCTTCATCTCATACCTTTATTTCCCACTACAAGTTGGATATTACATCTAGAGGTAGAGCATCCTTTGGCTCCGCGGTGCTCTGGAATATCCTTCCATGACGGCCGCCCAAGATTCAGGTAGCTGGGGACTCTGTCCCACAGGTTGCAGACAAATGAATCTCCTACTTCAGATTTAGAAGTTATGTACTCACCATAACGTTCCATCTGAGTAGGTGTATTCATTTGTCTGCAACCATCCCGCCCTCCTATCCCCCTGGCCTTGTCAGTTTCCTGCATATTACGTGTTACCCTTTCTAGGGTATTTTTATTGATGGCAAACTCGATCTGAGGTCATGTAGGGAGAGCAGGGCATTATGGGTGAGGGGAGGAGCTGAGAGCTCGGATCCATAGCTGGAAAACCATGCCGGTTCGGATCCGATATCGGATCCATAACCCACAGGTTGCAGACAAATGAATACACCTACTCAGATGGAACGTTATGGTGAGTACATAACTTCTAATTTTATTAATTTGCTTGAGATTGTTTTTCTTGGTGTCTGCATTTTGTTTTCTGTTTTAGTGATAGTTAATAAAACTGTAGTCTGTTAATTATTTGCTTGATATTTCTGGTCACTGTCTAGATCCTGTTCAGCTGGTTTCATAGTGGCGGTTGTCTGCCATCTTTTGAAGCCAGCCTATCCAAGGTGTGAGCACAGCTTTTTGTCTCATCTGATACCCTGAGGCTCTTACGTTTTCCTTTATACTACAGTATAAAGAGTTATAATTTTGTGAGACAGTATCAGTGTCTTAGCTGCTCCTTGTGGCCTAGCTGTGACTGATTAAATAGACATCTGGATACAGAAAGCCTATAAGTATTTTTTGGCACTTAATCTGTTATCAGTGATAGTAAACAAAAGTGCTGCATTTATTAATTTGCTTGAGATTGCTCTTCTTGGTGTCTGCAATTTGTTTCCCACTCTCCCTCCCTATTGGTGTCTTGTTCTTATAATACTTGGTGGCTTTGCATTTGCCCGCCCCAACTGTAAATTTGATTTGGGACACTCCTCCCAGTCTACTGTCATTAGCTCATTCTACCTAATACAGAAAGAACATTTGAGAAAGTCAACCCACTTATGTTCTTAACCTTGAATTATTTTCTGTTCTTCCTATCTCCCTTTTCACCTTACTAAAAAAAAAAAAAAAAAATGCTCTTTGTGTTCTAAGTGTGCTTGTCAAACAATCTGGAAATATAGAGCTGATAAGTATATTTTTTGCACTTTTTAACTGTTCAGAGTTGAATAAAACAATAATTGAATTCAGTTAAGAATACAGTTTGAATAAATTGCATTTATTTAAACTATAATACTGCTACACACTCGTGTGCTAGCTTCAACTGCACTTTAATTGATTTTAGTGCTGTTTTAGCTGCTTTTCTGTAAAAAAAAATTCTAAGCTTGTTTCCTGCCTTTCTTGTAACTATTCTAGTCCAGATATAGATTTCCTGTATCCAGGACTGTTTGTAAGCTTCTGAGCCACCCCAAGCCTTTCTGTGTTGGAAGGAATCCTTCTAGATTATCATTGGGAGTGGTAAGAACTATGTAGCCTATCTACCACAAGAGGAGTGGTTTCTGGTCTAGAAATTGTAGTTTATTGGCCATTTGGGCATTTTTCTTTTCCATCTCTTTTAACTTTCTGGTTTAAAAGCCCACATTTGCACTTGTTTTATGCTTTTCCTCTAACTAGTCTAGTCCAGATACAGATTTGCTGTATCCAAGACTGATTGTAGGCCTCTGAGCAGTGCCAAAAAGTCTGCTCTTCAATTTTTCCCTTAGATCTGCTAGTTCTCTTCTCTCCTGCACTTTTACTAGCTTATTAGTCTAGCACTTTATCAGACTTCTTGTAGCAATTATTGTAGCACACAAAGGTGCTACCAGCAGCAAACATTCTACAAGGAAACAGCTCCAGTACTTATTATTAATGCCTACCCCTCCAGACATGTCTAAAGGTCAGTTCCCTGTGCTTTCTCCTATTAACCTGGTGAACTCTGGCAATGTAGCAACTGCCTCATGTACACTGACAACCCCTCTCCTCTTACCTCCCAACACTCAGACCTGCGAGAGATGCACTTATATATCCAAATTGGAAGCTATGCACTCTCCAGCCAAGACCAGAATAGCTGGACAAGAGGAGAAGGTCAACACTTGCACCACACCACATGGAACACATTGCCCTCCAGAAAGCACACCAGCACTGGCTTCCCATAAAATCACAAACCATACACCCACCTTTGCAGAGGCTCTCAGTAAATGTCTACCCAAACAGTAGAGACCTTCAAGGCAGAAATGCAGTCGACCACCACAGCGCAGCACTAATCACGAGACACATAACTCTCCTCAACAGTGTGCTACTCAAACAAAGCTCCTAAGGCAAAACAGCATGCCCAACACACTAGTCATAGGTGACTCGATAGTAAGCCACACTGATGTCCCACTCACTAGGATGAATAAGGAGAAAGTAACAGTCAGCTGCCTGTCATGTGCCAGGATCCACCACATAACGCATGTACTCAGGTCCTTCAACAACAGGTACAAATATGACTTTGTCATTGTACATGTGGGTGTGAATGTCCTGAGACGTACCACCCTGGACTACATGAAAAGAGACATGGAGGAGCTCTCGGATTATGTAGCCCAGGCAGGTATGACCGTAGCCCTGAGCAGCCTCCTACCATCACCCAGAATGATACCATGGTACAAGCGCAAATTGATTGATTTCAACAATTGGCCAAGTTTCTGTCTGCCTAAGATAACATGATGGACAGACTCGATGCTTTGCCAGAGGTGGCCTGCATCTGTTATTCCTGAGCGTCCAGATACTGGCCAAGGCTCTTGCCACCCCTATAGTGCCTTTTTTAGGCTGTGTTCCAAAGACCAAATTACTGCCGTATATGCTACAAACAAATGCAAACTGAGGGTCATGCTGCTCAACGTTAGAAGTCTAAATTTCAAAATGCACTCGCTCGAAGGACTCCTTAAAATGGAGAACATTGACATTTGTGCTGTAACAGAGACCTGGTTCAAGGCAGCAGAAAGCACCCCTGCACTATCAGGCTATAACTCATTCCACACCTTTCGGCCCCAGAACTTGGACTGAAGCACCAAAGGCAGTGGTGTTTCCATATTCATAAAGGTTGCGCACATTTCCAGACTGGTAGCCCAACATAACACATCAGCGATACTTCAGGTGCAGCTAACATTGGGTAAGACAGTGATTCAGGTTGCCAGCCATGTCCCAAGGCTCACACTCCATGTTCCTAAGCACCCTGGAGAATATTAGGGTCCAGCCTAACACACTCATACTGGGTGACTTCAACTACTACTCCATTAATTAGGAAAACTACTGATGTACCAATACACTTGACCAGCGTTACCTGGGATTCATTAATTCCAATGACCTGGACCAGCTTGTTCTTGCCCCCACTAGAGGTAACAACATCCTTGACCTGGTCATTACTAACATGGGCGACTGTTGCTCTACACCAATAGTCATCTCCTCCTTGGTTAGATCTGAACACAAAATAAACACCTTGGGAATCCCCCCCCCCCCCCCGCAAAGGTAACCACCATGAAAACTTCTCCAAAGCTAACTTTGGGCTCCCAAACACAGAGGTGGCTAACTTCATGGCACCCATGCCGATGGAGAATAGTTGCTTGACCGCCGAATCATACACCAGTGCACTGTATGAACACGTACACAAATAATTGGATCTCGCCATACCCAATAGAACCAAGATGCTCTCCTCCAAAAAAAGGAAGCCAATCTAGTGGTCCCCTGCCAAAAACAAACTCTGCAACAGGAGAAGGAAATTGATGCAGAATAAGGTGAGTCCCAAGACTGGAAAAACTTCCTTATCAGCCTCAACAAAAAGTTGAGATCCCTCATCAAATCCTCTAAAGCTAGCTATGAAAATAGAATTGCAGCAGATAGTAAAGACAGCCAGAAGGCTTTCTATAGTTATGTAAAGAATCTCCTTGGCAATACCCAGATTTGCTCTGGGCTACTGCACAATGGTACCTGCTATACCGAGCCAACAGATATTGCCAGTATACTGGCAGACAGATTCAGTTCCAGCTTTACCCCTCTCTCCCCCAACAAAGGACTAATCGCAATGCCAGTAGATTGCCAGGCACCCAGTAGTACTGCTGCACAGGTTAAAACAGCACTATCCAAGGCCAAGAATACAGCTTTTATGGGTCCCGACAATAACCCTGGCTGTGTTCTGCATAAACTGCAGAGTGAACTGGTAGCTCACCTGTGTGCCCTGTTCAATCACAGCCTCAACTCAGGCTTTGTCCCTACAGAATGGTGCACTGTTACAGTCATCCCTGTTCACAAAGGACGAGTGACTACAGACCCTCGGAACTATCGCCCCATTAGCCTGATGAGTCTGATATGCAAATATATGGGACACATCATCATGGACCTAATAAACAAGGATATAGGGAATCTCCAAACTGTGGATCCCACACAGTTTGGTTTTGTGAAGGGTAGATCATGCCTGCTCAACCTGGTCGACTTCTTTGAGTCAGTCACCAGAAAACGCTGAGAGAAGAAAAGGAGCCACTTTTGTGATTTTAAGTATTTTCTTCTGATTTTTTTGTTAAGTTTTACTGCTTTGCCGCCAACTTTTTGGCATTTACCGGCTTGCTAAAGTTTATATCTGTAACAGTAACAGTACTTGGAACACATCTAGAGCCTGTTTACTGCATTTCCTGTGTTGCACTTAATTTAAAATCGTTTTTTTTCTCTAAAAACTGCATTTTACCTGATTTTGACGAGCACTCAAGTGTGGGGTCATTTATTGCACTGTTGTGATTATTTTGCTGCTTGTGTATCTCTGCTACCTTTAAACTACAACAAAAAGAAAATAAAAACAAAAAAATCTTGCTTTTTTCCCACTTTCTGAAAGTGAAAGTTCAGTTACAGATTTGCTGTTCTGAACTGTTTGGAAGTTTCTAGAAGGCCAGTGCTTACTTGGGCTAAAGGGAAGTCTCTGTGTTCACCAGTGGGAGTGGTTAACACTGAACAGCCTGCCTGTCCCTGGAGGAGTGGTTACTACCTAGAAGCTGTAGTTTTATTGGCCATTTTGGGTCAAGTCTAAACTCCTTGATCTGCCTCTCTTAAAAACCGACTGCCTCGTGGTTTTGGCGTCTTTTCAGGCTTGCTAGTTGTTGCTGAAGCACCTACCAAGGGGAAAAACCACTGAGAGAAGAAAAGGAGCCACTTTTGTGATTTCAAGTATTTTCTTCTGATTTTTTGTTAAGTTTTACTGCTTTGCCGCCTACTTTTTGGCATTTTCGGGCTTTCTAAAGTTTGTATCTGTGACAGTAACAGTACTTGGAACACATCTAGAGCCTGTTTACTGCATTTCCTGTGTTGCACTTAATTTAAAATAGTTTTTTTCTCTAAAAACTGCATTTTGCCTGATTTTGGCCTAGCACTCAAGTGTGGGGTCGTTTATTGCACTGTTGTGATTATTTTGCTGCTTGTGCATCTCTGCTACCTTTAAACTACAACAAAAAGAAAAAAACAAAAAAAATCTTGTTTTTTTCCCACTTTCTGAAAGTTAAGAAAGTTCAGTTACAGATTTGCTGTTCTGAGCTGTTTGGCAGTTTCTAGAAGTTCCAGTGCTTACTTGGGCTAAACGGAAATCTCTATGTTCACCAGTGGGAGTGGTTAACACTGAACAGCCTGCCTGTCCCTGGAGGAGTGGTTACTACCTAGAAGCTGTAGTTTTATTGGCCATTTTGGGTAAATTCTAAACTCCTTGATCTGCCTCTCTTAAAACCCGACTGCCTCGTGGTTTTGGCGTCTTTTCAGGCTTGCTAGTTGTTGCTGAAGCACCTAACAAGGGGAGAAAACGCTGAGAGAAGAAAAAGAGCCACTTCTGTGATTTTAAGTATTTTCTTCTGACTTTTTGTTAAGTTTTACTGCTTTGCCGCCTACTTTTTGGCATTTTCTGGCTTGCTAAAGTTTATGTCTGTAACAGTAACAGTACTTGGAACACATCTAGAGCCTGTTTACTGCATTTCCTGTGTTGCACTTCATTTAAAATCGTTTTTTTTTCTAAAAACTGCATTTTACTTGATTTTGGCCTAGCACTCAAGTGTGGGGTCATTTATTGCACTGTTGTGATTATTTTGCTGCTTGTGTATCTCTGCTACCTTTAAACTACAACAAAAAGAAAAAAAAAACAAAAAAAAAATCTTGCTTTTTCCCCACTTTCTGAAAGTTAAGAAAGTTCAGTTACAGATTTGCTGTTCTGAACTGTTTGGAAGTTTCTAGAAGGACAGAGCTTACTTGGGCTAAAGGGAAGTCTCTGTGTTCACCAGTGGGAGTGGTTAACACTGAACAGCCTGCCTGTCCCTGGAGGACTGGTTACTACCTAGAAGCTGTAGTTTTATTGGCCATTTTGGGTCAATTCTAAACTCCTTGATCTCTCTCTCTTAAAACCCTACAACTCTCTTTTTGCGCGGTTTTGCGCACTGAGCAGCGTCGGGCAGCGCCGCCTAAACAGGTTTAAACTATTCCAGGCTCCACAAAGTCTGCTCTTCACTTTTCCCCTTAGAACAATTCAAACTCTCAAAGTAATCACTCTATTCTCCTTCTAAAGCCCTGCACTTGCTCAGCTCTTATAAGGAACTAACTAAAGCACTACACCCTCCTTGACTTCTCATAAGTATTAAGCTCCCGATTGGTCCTTCCTGATCAAGTGAAAAATCAGTTCCCTTCCCTAATCTGATCAGTAAAAAAACAGTTCCCTATACTAATGTGGTATGTCCAAGGGTCAGTTTCAGGGTTACTCTCCAGTCTAGCTGGTGAATCTGGGAATTTTGAGGCAATGTTACAATTGCCTTATGTACACAGACAACCCTCTCCTCCTTCCAACAAACTCTAATACATGTGAGAGATGCAGTTACACAGCCAAACTGGAGGCAGAGCTCTCTCAATCCAAGACTGGCACTGTCAGTCAGGAGGAAAAGGTAACCACCCACACCACAAATCCAGTCTCACATAGACCTATTGCATCTGCATACCCAACACATAAACACACAAAAACATACTCGGAGGCTCTAAATAAAAATCTGCCTAAACAGCAAAGACCTCCTAAGCAGATATCCAAGCAACAGCCAACCCTCTACAACACCCACGAATCACATATCTCACAAAATCAGTGTGCCTCACAGTCACAGCCTTTAAGGCCAAACAATACACCAAATACACTTGTTGTAGGGGACTGTATTGTCCGGCACACTGACGTCCCGCTCACCAGACTGAACAAGGAGAAGGTCACTGTAAGCTGCCTGTCGGGTGCCAGGATCCGCCACATAATGCAAGCACTCAGGTCATTCCAAAGCAAGTACAAGTATGACTCCGTCATTGTCCATGCTGGTCATTCACACCAGCATGGACAATGACTCCATCATTGTCCATGCTGGTGTGAATGATCTGAGACATACCTCCCTGGACTACATGAAAAGAGACATAGAGGAGCTCTCTGACCAAGTAGCCCAGGCTGGTATGACCCTGACCTTGAGTAGCATCTTGCCCTCACCAAGAATGATGCCACAGTATAAAGACAAAATGATCAGTTTCAACAATTGGCTAAAGCATTGGTGTCATTCAAAGGGGATCCAGTGTCTGTCAGCCTGGGATGACATGCTCGAAAAGCCACGTTGCTTGGACCTGTCACCCTTAGGCTTTCGTATACTGGCCAAGGCTCTTGCCACCCCCATAGTGCCTTTTTTAGGCAAGGCTCAAAGGACAAACCCACCTCCATAGACAACCCAAGGATAAAAAAAATAAAGGTAATGCCACTCAATGCCAGAAGTCTAAACCTCAAGATGCATGCCCTCGAGGCTCTCCTCAGTGTGGAGAAAATCGATGTCTGTGCAGTAACAGAAACCTGGTTCAAGGCTTCTGAGAGCACCCCAGCACTACCAGGTTATAACTCATACCATGCGTTTCGGCCCCAAAACTCGGACTGAAGCACAAAAGGAGGGAGAGTATCTATATTCATCAAAGATACCTACACCTCCAGGTTAGTGGCACTGCATGAAGCATCGAAAACCATCCATGTGCAACTAACAAAGGGCAAAACTGCCTTTCAGTTTGTAGCCTGCTACAGAACACCCTCCCTGTTACAGGAACCCCACTTGGCATTCCTGAGAACGCTGGAGAATATGAGGGTCTCTCCAAACACTATGTTATTGGGTGACTTCAACTACCCAAACATTGACTGGGAAAACTACTCAAGCCCAAACACCCTCGCCCAACGGTTCCTTGAATTTTATAAACTCTAACGCAATGGAACAACTGATCATCACTCCCACAAGAGGGAACAACATATTGGACGTGGTCATCACCAACATGGGGACTCTGTTCCACACCAGAGGTAAACCCCTCATTGGTAAGATCAGACCATAAACAAATTTCCCTGGACATCCATATCCCGTCCCCACCCCCAGCCAAGGAAATCACTGTAAAGAATTTCTCAAAAGCCAACTTTGCACTTCTCAAGACTGAGGTGGAATCCTTCAAAGCCCCTGGGCCAGAGGATAATACAGCCAAATCCACAGAATCCTTTACAAATGCATTATATGAGCACATGCAGGAATGCATGGATCGTGCTATCCCAAATAAAACCAAGACTCACTCCTCCAAAAACAGGAGACCGGTCTGGTGGACCCTGGCCATAAATAAGCTATACAACAGAAAGAGGAAGCTACTACATGACAGAGCAAAATCCCAAAAAGGGAAGGCATCTCTGATCAGTATTAGCAAGAAACTTCGATCCCTCATAAAATCATCAAAGGCCAGTTTTGAAAGAAGTATTGCCCTAGACACTAAAGATAATCACAAGGCCTTCTTTAGTTATGTCAGGAACATGGGCAGAAACTCCTAAATATGCTCTGAACTGTTGAATAACGGTACAAAATATACCGCACCTACAGACATAGCCAACATCCTGGCAGACAGATTCAGCGCAAACTTCTCCCCCCCTTCCCCCCCAAAGGAACAAATGCCTATCCCAACTGAATGTAACCTCCCTGACATCACAGATGCACAGGTGAAAGCTGCCCTCTCCAAAGCAAAAAACACAGCATCTATGGGACCGGACGGTGTCCCAGACTGTGTCTTACACAAGCTCCAAGAAGAACTGAACCTTCACATTAAGTCACTGTTCAAACTTAGCCTTACTACAGGATATGTACCCAAAGAATGGCGTACTGCTACAGTGGTCCCACTCCACAAAGGTGGTGCCACAACGGACCTCGGAAACTATCGCCCCATAAGCCTGACTAGTCTGGTCTGTAAAGCTATGGAGCGTATTATCATGGAACTCATAAACAAAGACATTGGGAGCCTCCAGACACTGGACCCTACCCAATTCGGCTTTGTTAAGGGCAGATCTTGCCTCTTAAACCTAGTTGATTTCTTTGAAACAGTTACCAAAGCCATAGATGAGGGCAAAGTAGTCCACACAGCCTGTCTGGACCTCGCAAAAGCCTTCGACACAATACCCCACTCGGGCATCATGAATAAGCTTACCAGCTTAAATATTAACCCCTATATCACAAGATGGGTTGCATACTGGCTCAGAGATGGAACCCACTTGGTCAGAATCGCAGGTGCCATGTCCGAATCCAAACCAGTTACAAGTGGCATCCCACAGGGCTCAGTTCTGGGACCTCTCTTGTTCGGTATATACTTCTCTGAGGTTCAGGCTAACACGGGGGGATTATGGCTGACAAAGTTCGCAGATGACTGCAAACTGGGGGCCATAATCGAATCTCCAGCTGACACAAGCATCCTCCAAAAGGGTCTCACAAAGACGGATGCTTGGTGCCAGAGCCACGGCCTCAAGCTAAATGCTAAAAAGTGCATAGTCATCCCCTTTGGGAAAAACAAGGTGCCCACAAATTACCACATAGGTGGTAATCCATTAAGTACGGAAGAAGTAATTAGAGATTTGGGGACCAACATAGATAGTAATCTCTCCTTTGATAATCAAGTTGACAAAGTGGTTAGAAAGACCTTCTATTATAGCCCACCTTATCACGAAAGGGTTCGCATCTAGATCAAGAGAGGTCATTGTGCTCCTTTACTCGTCAGGCCCATAATTGAATACAATGCCCCTTTTGGAATGTACCTTACCCGACACCTGCAGCAACTGGAGAGACCCCAAAAGTACCTCACCAAGAGGATCATGGGCTACAAACAGATGTCCTATGCAGCTCGACTAAAGAAACTCCAGCTCTACTCAGTTGCTTACCGCATACTCAGAGGCGATCTATGCCTGACGCACAAAGCCATGTCAAACCCAGAATTAATGGACATGCTCCACCTCAAAAAATCTAAGTCCCTTAGAGCTACACGCTCCAGGGACCTAAACCTCAGCACAAAAATAAATAGGACATGCTGGAGGGACAGATTCATTTCACAGAGGGTCCCCTCACTCTGGAATAGAATCCCAGTTCATGTTAGACAAAGCCCCTCGCTCACCCTCTTCAAGCGAAATCTTGACGCGTGGATGGAAAATCGCAAATTCACCCCTGGGATCTCTTCTGTGTCCCTGCTAGACAGAGGCACAGTAAACTAATCTTAAAAGGGTACCTTCTGTGACCTACTTTACAGAGGCACAGTAGGCTAATCTAATAGGGAGGCAGAAGCCAAATACACTCTGGCTAGGCTTATAAATGCCTTAGGGCAGATAGCCTAGTATCTACCTATGAACCAGAGCTGTGGATGAAGGCATGGTGGTTCATACAGCCTTCCTTGATCTGGCCAAGGCCTTTGATACCATTCCCCACTCAGGAATCATAGAAAAACTCACTAAGCTAGGCATCAACCCCCTATATCACTAGGTGGGTTGCAAACTGGCTCACAGATAGAACCCACAGTGTGAAAGTAGCTGACTCCAAGTCAGACTGCCGACCAGTCACAAGTGGAGTCCCATAGGTTTCGGTCCTGGGTCCTCTCCTGTTTGTCATTTATTTCTTTGAAGTCCAGGCCAACATGAAGGGACTCTGGCTGCCAAATATCGCAGATGATTGCAAGTTGGGAGCTGCTATTAACTCCCAAAGTGGTGTTGACATCCTACAGATAGGCCTCACTGAGACCAACAACTGGTGTCAGAACCATGGCATTAAGCTCAATGCCAAAAAATGTGTCGTCATCTCCTTTGGGGAAAAACCCAGTTCACATGAATTACCCCATCAGTGGTAGTCCACTGAACACAGAAGGCGTTATAAGAGATCTGGGAACACAGGTTGACAACAATCTCTCTTTTGACCACCACATTGCCACTGTGGTCAGAAAGTCCTTCTATATGGCACATCTCATTACTAAGTGTTTTGCATACAGGAAGATAGAGGTCATTGTCTCTCTACTCTTCCCTCATTAGGCCAATCGTCGAATACAATGCCCCATTTGGCATGTACCTCACTAGACACCTGTAATAACTGCAGATGTCACAAAAGTACCTCAGAAAGAGGATCCTAGGCCTGAAACACTTGTCCTATATGGACAGACTCAAAAAACTCCAACTGTTCTCTGTCTTATATCGCCTACTTAAAGGCGATCTCTGCTTGACTTACAAAGCCATGTCTGACCCAGCTCTGTTACAAATGCTGCATGTAAAGAATTTCCAATCCCTCCACCACACGCTCCAGAGACCTCAACCTCATTACCACAATCAACAGAACAAGCTGGAGGGACAGGTTCATAACCCAGAGACTGCCCCATGCTATGGAATAGACTTCCCATACTTGTCAAACAGAGCAGCTCACTGGCCCTCTTCAAGAGAAATCTTGATGAGTGGATGGAAATAGATTTTCTATATTTTCAAACAAAGGGGAGTACATTCTGCAGATGTTGTATATGCCATTGCCAACTTAGATTCTACCTTCACAGGACAAAACAATTCAGGAAATCGGACCAATTATTCTTTGACTTTCCTAGAGCTAAATTAGGCAACGTGGTTTCTAAAGTAACACTTTCAGGATGGTTTTCAGGTTGTGTTTCTTTTGTATATGCATAAAAGGGCTTACCCTGCAAACAAAACCCAAAGTTCATTTCACAAGGGCCATTGCTGCATCTACAGCCTTTATGAATAGGTTGCATATTTACTGATATATGTGCTGCTGCAACTTGGTTATGCATGCACACCTTTATGTCTCACTATAAACTGAATGTGCAATCTAGGTCACGTTCCTCCTTTGGTTCCACCATTCTCAGGAATGTGTTTCCTTGGTACTACCCAGGTAATAAAAGCTTGGGAATCTGTCATGTGCATTGAACTGGACGAAAAGAGAACACCGGATAAAAAAAGTTATGTACTTGCCATAATGATAGATGTTCTTCATGTTTCATTATTGCAGTCATCACATTTGGGTTATCTGCCTGCAGGTAGCCCTCAGCCGGCCTGAATACCAGAGTCTTTGGATTTCTGCGTCGGATGCTGTAATTTCTTCCCTGATGTCAGGTCATCAGGGGTATAAAACATGCAGCCGACGCCATTACATCAGTCTTTCTTGCCATGCGGTGCCCAGAGCAGAAGCAGTTTGCAAGTACCGGTTGGCCGTCTCCTGAAATTTTCGATGTTCAGTATTCCTATCTCATCTTCATTCTTTACATATGGAGTCAGAGCCGATCCTTGGCACCAACTCTGCCTATTTACAGGCTGGAAGACTTCTGGTTGGCTCGTGGCTAGGTAGGTATCCCATGGTACACCAGTACAATCCCCAGATCTCGTTTGCTGCGCCGACGAGTTCGGTTGTGCTTCTCTTTGGCACTGGCTAAGTGTTTGAATATTTTTCACTTTTATCAAAGTTTTCTTGACTGTTTAGTTTAGAATAGTTCTATATAATTAAAATCTGTTACTTTTTGTAGTATTCAGTTAGCGTAGTTGTTATTAAAGTTGTTATGTTCTATTTGGGCCATTTGGTGAAATTTTTGGCCTTTGGCCTTTACTTTCTTTCTTGGTATCTGTGTACTGGTTTTTCCTTTTGGATTAGCGCAGACGGCTTTTGCGCACTAGTATTCTGTGTGTTTTGATAGAGTTTGGTGGTTTTCCACTTGCTGTTTAGATTTTATTAGCTTGTTGTTAGCATCGTTTTTTGCTGATATTGTTAACAGAACTATGTTCTGTTTGTGCTTGACATAAGTTGAATTTATGTCATTCTTGTACTCTACTGTTTGGTTGAGTGTGATATTTCTTACCTTTATAACTGTTGGGTCTGTTCAAGTTAGAAGACCCTATCCCTTCCTTGCCCGGGCTAGGCCCATTTAAATTAGAGGACCTAGTCTTCATGGTATCTTTTCCTTTCTGCATGGCTAGGCCCATTTAAATTAGAGGACCTAGTTCTCCTCCTTCATCTCTGTGTGCGTGTGTTATACTAATCAGAATGTCTAAAGAGAGTAAGGAGCATAAGCCATCCGGCTTCAAGAAATGTGTTAAGTGCTCCCAAAAGATATCCTTAACGGATGGTCACAGTAACTGCGTTTACTGTTTAGGGGCCAGCCATTTACAGGAGACCTGTTTATTTTGCCATGCATTTAGTCCTAAGGTGTTGCAGGAAAGGAAGAACAAGTTAATCCTAAAAGGTCTCCTTAAACCTTCCTTCAAGAAAGATTTCTCTAGTTCCTCATCATCCTCTAAATCTACCAAAGGAAAGTCAAAATCTGCCAAGAGGCCCTCCCCAGCACCGGCTGGTGTCTTGGAGCCACCTCTTAAAGTTGCGAAAACTGTCTCATCGGTTCCATAGACCTCGGAGCCAACTGAGAGTGGCATTGTTGTTGCAGTGTCGGTTCCAAGTTTTTCAGAGCCAACCGCTGAAACTCTTGAGACTGCTTCTCGGAGTCGGTCTATGGACCCTCTGCTGGTCTCCTTGTTAGTGAAGTATCCTGTACTTTCGAGATCTCAATCTCCTACTATGTCATCCAGGTCTTCCAGGAGTTAATCGGAAGAAGATGTGGAGAGAGGAGTGCTGAGACTTTTGAATTCGTCTGCTTTGCCTAAATTGTTGTTGGCTCCGACCCAGTTGGCTCCGGAGCCACTTGAGTCCATTCAACCCTCTGTGTTCATTCCTCCTCTGAGCCATGCTGGTCTTTCAGAGCCAGAGTGCTTGGTACCACCGTGGAACCGTCGGCTCCAGCTCCCATTGTGGCTGTTTCGGAGCAGAGTTCTACTCCGACAATTTCTGTGCCGTCTGTAGTGTCCAGGGGTCGAAGCTCTCCGGTCGGCCCCAACAGGGATGCTTGGAATCGAACTTCTTTGGTTCTGAGTCTTCCTCTTGGCATGTCAGCTATGGTGAGTTCGGACCCTGCATCTATCTCGGAGCTGATGGCATCCTCAGTCTCTTCAGAGCTGGAGAGGTCCTCAGAGCCGGAGAGGTCGGCTTTCGAGATGATAAGGTGTGTGCTGTCCTTATCGTCAGCTACTACCAGAGGTATTGGCACTCTTCCCCCCATAGCACCTACTTCTGTCTCATCTCCTACTCCCTCCCATGGCAGCAGAGAACGTCAGCCTCAGGAGCCACCGGCTGGTGGCCCCCACACTTCCGAGACCTCCCCAGAATGTCCTTCTGAGGAGCCCCCATGGAAGAGGACTTATAAGAGGAAGCATGTCGACTCCCAGAATGAGTATTTGGCATCTGACACTGACCTCGAGGAGATGGAAGGGTCCCCCAAGTCATCCTCTGACAATGTCTCTTTCGTAGACATTCTGGAGATCCTTAAACAGAGGTGCGGCTGACCCACTGTCACCCCTTCTGATGAGGAGTCTGTGTACCTGAAGGCTTTCAGGTCTCAACCTTCTGCCTCTTGCGTGTCTCCACCCATTGACGAACTGATGGATTTAGTTAGTCAAAAGGTGTGGGATACTCCTGATGCCATGGAACCAGTCCCCAGGAGACCGAACAAGTTCCTTTCTTCCCTTCCAGGAAAAGACTTTTTATCTAAAGGTGTGCCTGTAGATGCCATGGTGGTGGCAGCGGGTTTATATCATATCATTGAAAACTAATTTCATTGAAGCTTAATTCATTGACACATATTCACTAAAAGCTCACTTCACTGAAAACCCAATTCACTGAAAGCTCACTTCACTGAAAACCCATTTCACTGAAACTCATTTCGTTGAAAGGTATATATGGCCTATTCCCCACTGTTGTGCGATCCTGGAGTTACTATATAAAGTAAGGGGGGGGGTGTGGGGAGGCAAAGCCCCTCACATAAATTGGTTATATGTTGTCTTCTGAAAGAATTTATTCATTACACTTGTAAGTATCCATCTATATGCTTTAAAATATTTACAATATGTGGGGGGCTATGCCCCCCACACCCCCCTTACTTTATATACTAACTCCAGAATCACACAACAGTGGGGAAAAGGCCATATATACCTTTCAGCGAAACAGGTTTCAGTGAAATGGGTTTTCACTGAAGTGAGCCTTCAGTGAATTGGGTTTTCAGTGACGTGAACTTTCAGTGAATATGTATCAATGAATTAAGCTTCAATTAAATGAGTTTTCAATAAAATGATATAGACCCGGTGGCAACGGCCACTAAGAAGGAGTTAGCTGAGACTTCTTCTTCTGCTCATCCGCCGAATAAGGAGTCTCAAACGATGGACAGATACGGGAAGCTTATCTTTTCTTCAGTGGCATTTACCCTTAGATCGCTGAATTACCTTATTCACTTTACGAGGCTCCAGAGAGATCTCCTTAAAGAGTTAGGAGATTCTCTACAAGGTACATGTACTAAGGGAGTCCCTGACAAGGTTTATGCCCAGTTGTCCACCTTAACCTTTGTCGTTAACTCCTCCATGCGGCTTATTTTGTATGTGGCCGATGGAGTGAGTAGAGCAGCGGGTTCAGGAATTTCCCTGAGGCGTCATTCCTGGATGCATTTGTGTAACTTTGCGGAACCGTTTGTCTACCTTTACCAACACCCCATTCGGCAGTTTTTCATTGTTTGGATCCAAGGTAAAGGACACACTCACCCGGTGCGAGCAAGAAGGAAAAACACTCTCTGCCATGGGAGTACATTTTACTGTTCCCTCTAGACCATACCCTAAGGGTCAGAGGGGACAGTAAAATGTGGTTCAAGAAGTCCCAGAGGTTTTTCCAGGAGGCACAGGGTGACTCCTCCTTCAGAGGCAGAGGAGGAGGCAGAGGAGGAGGAGGAAATGGTCGACGTCGTCCTAGAGGCAGGGGCGGTCTGCAAAACCAGGGAGGTCGCAATTCCTTTTGGGGTCGGCCTTACCAGCATTCCTGATGTGGGGCCCAACTGTGCTTCTCTGGGGCCAGTCAGGGTCGCATTTCTTTGTGTCCAGAAGCCTGGCTAAGTATCACTCAAGACAAGTGGGTACAAAGAATTATTACCAGAGGTTATGTAAAATCCTTTTCTCTCCCACCTTTTGTTCCCAAGAAGATCCCAGATGTTCCACCCAATCACAGGGATCAGGCAACTGTGGAGGTCAACAAGTTGCTGTCAGAAAGTGTCATCCAAACCGTCCCAGCAGAACAAATAGGATCCGGAACTTACTTCAGATTCTTTTTAGTACCAAAACATACAGGGGACTGGAGGCCCATTCTGGACCGCAGCAGATTGAACGAATCAGTAAAGAAGGACAAGTTCCGGATGGTAACACTGCACTCTATACTCCCGTTGTTAGGGAAAGACAATTAGATGTGCTCAATAGATCTCCAAGATGCTTACTGCCGCATAAAAATGGACAGGGCGTCAAGGAGACCGCTATGCTTCTGGCTGGGAGCCAGTCACTTCCAGTTCCGTGCTCTACCCTTTGGTCTCACCACAGCCCCCAGGGTGTTCACCAAATGTATGGCAGTAGTGACAGCTCACCTGAGATGTCAAGGATTCCAGGTGTTTCCGTATTTGGATGACTGGCTTCTGACCGCCTCCACTAGGCATCTACTCCTTCAGAGCAGGACAATACTCTTCAACTTTGTGCCCAACTGGGAATCTCTATAAACTGGGAAAAATCTGCCTTATTGCCCTCTCAATCTGTGATTTTTATAGGCGCAGAGATAGACACAGTAAACATGGTAGTTCGTCTTCCTACCGAGAGGGCACAAAACCTGGTGCTTTAAATTCAGCTCCTTCTCCCCTTGCGAAGGGTCAAAGCCAAGATTGTTCTGCAGCTCCTTGGGACCATGGCTTCCACCATACTATTAGTGCTACTAGCCAGGTTACACATGAGAATTCTTCAGTGGCTCCTGTCGTCTCAATGTCCTTTCAGCACCTTCCATTATCCCATCACATTCTACTGACAGAATTTTGCAAGAAGGACCTCTTTTGGTGGACATTACCCAATCAACTGACCATGGGCACTTCAGTTGTTCCTCGTCAACCCGTTGCCACTGTGACCACGGATGCCTCACAGATAAGGTGGGGAGGCATTATCTAGGCAGGACTGTCCAAGGCACATGGCAAGACCATGAGGCCCACCTGCATATCAACATTCTAGAGATGAGGGATGTGCTCCTGGCGTTCTTCTTCTGGGGACTATTGCAATACAGTCAGACAACATGTCGGTAGTATGGTATATCAATAAATAGGGTGGAACCAGATCTTAGCCTCTCATTCGAGAGGCCATGCAAGTTTGGGAATGGGCGATATCTTCCCAGCACTTTCTGGTGGCAATACACATTCCAGGGACGACCAACGTGATAGCCGACAAGCTCGCCGGGCGATCCAGATGCCCCATGAGTGGTCTCTGAAACAGGAAATGGCGGAACAGATTTTCCGCAGGTGGGGACAGCCTTGTTGCGATCTCTTTGCCAGCCCAATTAATGCCAAATGCAGTAGCTACTTTCCCTCACCCCCCCCCTTCCGGGGGAAAGACGCACTTGTTCATGATTGGCCCCTGGGTCTCCTGTATGCTTTTCCTCCCTTTCCTCTCATTCCCAAGGTGATTCAAAAAGCGAAATGGCTGGGAAGTAAATTGATCCTCATTGCTCCTTACTGGCCTCGTCAGGTTTGGTTTCCCCTTCCTCGGGCCTCTTCTCCTGGATGATCCTTGGATTCTGGACCCAGTTCCCGACCTGTTGACTCACATGTCAAGTTCGCTTCACCCCTGTTTACACACCCTCAATTTGACAGCATGGCTGCTCCAGTTCCATCCCTAGTCAGGCTTCATGACTTTTTGCCTTCCGTGACTCATATCCTTACGTCTTCTCATAAACCTTCCACTAGGAAACTGTATTCCAGTAAATGGAAAAGATTCTCTCTTTGGGCAGAGAAAATGGATGTTGACCCCTTCACTCCCACACTTCCAGTGGTTTTGGAATTTCTTTCTGAATTGTTTCACCAAGGATCTGCAGCTGCCACTATCAGAGTCCAATTTGCAGCGATTTAAAATTTTCATTTGGGTTTCCCAGATTCTAACTTGATGCCTCATAAATTGTGCAAAACCTTCCTCAAAGGTACCACTTTGCTCAGACCTCCTGTTCAGGAGCCTGTGGCCTCATGGGATTTAAATTTTGTGTTATCAAAATTAACAGTTCCGCCCTTTGAGCCTTCTCATTCCTGCTCTTTGAAGTTTTTGTCATGGAAGACGTTGTTTTTGGTGGCTATTACGTCTGCCAGACGGGTGTCAGAATTGCAAGCTTTGTCTGTTAAACCGCCTTATCTGATTTTTCATAAAGACAGGGTGTCCCTTCGTACTAACCCTTCCTTTGCCCCAAGGTCTGTCCCCATGCCACATTGAATCAGTCCATAGAACTTCCGGTTTTCTTTCCGAATCACTCAAATCCAGTTGAGTACAAGTTTCACCAACTGGATGTCCATAGACAATTTAATTTTTATTTGCACCGGACTAAAGACCTTAGAAAATCGGACCAGTTATTAATTTCCTTTTCTGAATCCAGGTTGGGTTTACCAGTTTCCAAAGTGACTCTCTCTAACTGGATTTCTAGCTGTATAGCTTGTGTTTACAGTTCTGAGGGTAAACCTTTACCCTTTAAAATCAAGGCTCATTCTACCAGATCTCAATCTACCTCTACAGCCTTTCAAACCAGGGTTCCACTTGACAATATTTGTGCAGCTGCTACGTGGGCTACCCCTCACACTTTTATTGTTGTTGTCTTTCGGCTTTTCCCGGTTAGGGGTCGCCACAGCGGAACTGCGGTCTGCTAATGATTGGCAGTAGATTTTCACGAACACCGAGGTGCCAGCTCGACAGTCAACCTTCAGCGAAGGCACGCCCATTTATGCATGTCTTTCGAACGCCCACCCAACCGCGGGGAGGACATGCAGACTCCACACAGAAGGCACTCCCCGCACTCCAGCCGAGAATCGAATGGGAGAACCTCTTGCTGTGAGGCAACATCGCTACCACTGCACCACCGCGGTTGACTCATTACAAATTGGATTTAACCTCCAGGAGTAGAGCATCTTTTGGTTCCACGGTACTCAGGAGTATTTTTCCTTGAGCTGCCCAAGAATAAGGCACTAGAGACACTGTCCCTTATGTAAAGAATGAAGGTGAGGTAGGACTACTGAACATAAAGAAGTTATGTACTTACCATAATGTTCCGTGTTAGTAGTCTATCTCATCCTTCATTTTTTCAAACCCACCCTCCTGCCCCCATCCCGGAAGTACCTGGAGACAGAAAAATACTAATTTAATTGTTTATGGAGACCTTTTAGTACTGGCTTCTTCTGTAGGCTGTTATTATTTCTTCTAATCAGCAGCAAACAAGATCTGGGGATTGTACTGGTGCACCATGGGATACCTACCTAGCTACGAGCCAACCAGAGGTCTTCCAGCTTGTAAATAGCCCGAGTCGGAGCCAAGGATCGGCTCCAATCCCATATGTAAAGAATGAAGGGTGAGATAGACTACTAACATGGAACGTTATGGTAAGTACATAACTTCTTTTTTTCGAGTTTCAGACCCGAAATCTTCAAAAAAGATAAGTATCCTGTTGGGGATCCTTTTTCTTGCTCCAACGGATGTCAGTAAAAGTTAACAATTGTCTTACCTGTGGAAAGCAAATACCTCATAGAGATTTTCATTCTTACTGCATCCCCTGTTTAGGCCCAGACCTCGACGTCCCTCGCTGTCAGTTTTGTGCCTTGTTCAACGCCCAAACTATTCGTCGTTGGGCCATTTTTGCACCCAATTACGTTTGTACTCTATCGTCGTAGTCCGAAATGCCTTCGTTAAGCCATCCGACTACCGATCTTACGAAAAAACGTAAGAATAAAGACAGAGACAGACTGCATAGATCCAAAACTGCTGGCGACACTTCCGTTAAGCTAGTCGCCAGTCCACCCGTACTCAGTGAGGCGCTTTTGCAGCCCCTCATACCCATTACTTCAGATTTGCAGGCCTCTACTGAGACCCATTCAGAGTCCAGTGTGCCTGCGAGATGCTTCTTCAACTAATGAACCTGAGGATGTCTCTACCTTGGATAGGTCTGGAGCCGCTGTGCAGGCACTGGCTTCTGAGAGTGTATTCAGGCCTACAGACATTCATATTAAATCGACGCCATCTTTTCCATCCAGAAGATTCGAATTCCTCAGGCCAAAAACACGCACTGCGCCTAGAAAACCATTAACCAAACCGCAGGCTCAGGCCCATATGCCTCAAAAATAAATGCTTAGAATGGCTGAAGAAATATTACCTTAATTAGGGGAAGCCAGCCTTCCCCCTCCAAGAGACCTAGAACTAATTTCCTTTCTGATTCTTCTGATCAGGAATCTGATATTTCTGCTACTTCTGATTGCCAGGATTTGCCCTTATCTACTTATGAGGATTCTGATGTAGAGGATTCCATTCCCTCTGCTTTCCCTCCAGAAGATTTTTTTTTCAGTGAAACCTTGCATACTCTTACGGAGCATTTCTGCTGGGAAAGCCAGGATTACTTTGAGTCCAAAAAGAGACTTGGGGAATTCTTACTCCTGCCACAACACAGGCCTTTAGCTATCCTTCCTGTTCAGGACATTGTAGATGATACGTTTTTGGAATGTAGCCTTACCCCAGACACTTTGCCTCCAGCTCCCTGAAAACCTGATGGGTACTACAGAGTACCTGACTCTCACAAGTTCCTCTTCAAGAATCCTTCTGCCGATCCAGAGACCATTTCCCAAGGACCAAAAGGCATTAAGGCTACTGCTGTCAAAAATCCTACCCCTTCTGATAGACATTCTAGAGTCTTAGACAAATGGGGTAAGAAAGTATACAGTTCTGCTACTTTGGCCATTAGGGTTTTAAATTGCCAGTTTCACATGTTAAGTATCAGCAGCATATTATGGGACTACTTAAACAGAAAATGATGTTGATTCCTGACTGTGCTGAACACAAAGAATTGCAAGATTTAATGCATTTTGCAGAACAAGTCGGTAAACATACTTTACAATGTGGTTTTGATGCTTTAGAAGCATCTTGCAGGGCTGCTGTCACTGGGTCTGTAATTAGAAGGCATGCTTGGCTTAAGGAACAAAACTTGCCAGATCATGTTAAAGCTAAATTACTGGATGCTTCCTTAAACCAGGACTGCCTTTTTGGCAACAAAGCAGAAGTAGTCCTCAAAAGGATGGAGGAAAAAGCTAAATCTATGCAAACTGTTAAAGATTTCCTACAAGTACAGCCTCTCAGATTCAGTAGGCACTGGCCTTCAAAGAACTGGTCCTTTCTAGTCCCTTGCAGGCCTTCTCAGTCCAAACCCAGGAACAGCAGACCACCTAGGCTACAGTCTCAGGCTAAGCATAGATCTAAGGAAGCAGTGTGGGGGGCTCCCACCTCCAAAGCAGGGAGTAGTAACCCCCCCCCAAGGAAAAATGGCACAATGACTTAGCCTTAACCCTTCTAAGCCCTGCTCAACTACCTGCTCCCTTAGGAGGAAAGCTCGTCCTGCATGCAAAAAACTGGGAACTCATTACCCAGGACAAATGGGTTTGAACATAGTTACTCAAGGATACAGAATCAACTTCCACACACTACCAACCCCAAATGGTTGGCCAGACCTACCCACAAATCAATGGGCGGAGGCCCAACAGAAGGTTCTCTCTCTTCTCAGTATCAGAGCTATTCAACCCGTCCCAGCAGAACAAAGGGGACAAGGTTTTTATTCAAGACTTCTTCTGGCACCCAGAAAAGGCAACTCCTGGTGTCCTATCCTGGACCTCTCTATTCTCAACACCTTTCTGGTGGTTCCAAAATTCAAAATGCTAACCCTTCAACAGCTTCTTCCTATGCTAGCCAAGGATGCCTGGCTGGCAACCCTAGACTTAAAGGAAGCTTACCTGCACATCCCAATAAGAGGATCCTGCAGACAATACCTACATTTCAGGGTGGGCTCTATGCATTTTCAGTTCTCTGCACTTCCTTTTGGCTTATCTACTGTTCCCAGGGTGTTCACAAAGTGTCTTGCTCCAGCCATTTCATTTTGCAGGCAGAGAAATATTCAAATTTACCCATACTTGGACTATTGTCTGATTCAGGCAGAAAGCCAGTACTTGCTATTACAACATCTGGCATTCGTAAAGAAACTTCTAACCTCACTGGGGTACACCATCAACGTAAAGAAATATCACCTAGTACCCTGCCAGCAGATTGTATTCCTGGGAGCAAGCTTGAACACAACTTCCCAGATGGCATTCCTCACTCTGGAGAAACAAGTCTATTTGACAACCTACTTCAAACTATTGGCAACAAAACCCCAGCTATCTGCAAGGAAAATACTGCAAGCTCTGGGGTTCATGGCCTCTTGCATTCTACTAATTCCATATGCAAGACTGCATATGAGGAAACTCCAGTGGTATCTAAAAAGCCTATGATGTCAACATTCTCAGGACCTGGAAATAATGATTTCTATCATTGCTTGTATGAAGACAGAGTTCCTTTAGTGGTCAGAGGCCTGCTAAACCCTAACAACAGACACATCAGACTATGCATGGGGGGGCTCACATGGCAGGGCAGTGCATTCAGGGCAAACAGAACCCGAGACAGATGCACCTGCATATCAAGCAAAAAGAAATGTTAGCTGTACAGAATGCTGTGACAGCCTTCAATGACCGCATTCTTCCAGGACAACTTATTAGTAAAGACAGACACCACCACAGTTATGTGGTACATAAACAAGCAGGGGGGAACCCACTCATACCCTCTCTGCAGACTAGCCATGGCTCTGTGGAACACAGCCTTGAGCTGCCAAGTACACCTATAAGCACAATTCCTGCCAGGCAAACTAAATTCACTAGCAGACAACTTAAACAGAAATTTCATGGACCCACATGAATGGAAACTAGAACTCGAAATATTCAACCTCTTGAGGAACAAATGGGGGACTCCAGAGGTAGACCTGTTTGCCTCCCCTCAGAACTATCAATTGAACAAATTCTGCACAAGAACTCCCGACAGTCATGCTTGGAAAGTGGATGCCCTGTCCTTTACCTGGGAAAGCCTCTCTGTTTATGCCTTTCCCCATCTGCCTCTCCTCTCGAAAGTTCTACTAAAGATCAAACAGGACAAGCCAAGGAACAATACTGATTGCACCAGACTGGCCATGCCAGCACTGGTACCCTCTCCTGCGCAGTATGTCACTGCTACAACCATGGTACCTGCCTCAGAGCACTTCCCTACTGTCCCAGCAGGCGGGCCAGATTATGCACCCTCGGCTTCAAACCCTGAACCTTGCAGCCTAGCTAATTCCTTGAGCTCTCCTCTAGCATACTTCAGTAAGCAGGTACTGGATGTCATTCTGGAGGCAAGGAGGCCTAGTACTGGTAAATCCTATGCTGAAAAGTGGAAAAGATACTGTTCCTGGAGCCAGGCTCAGGGGATGGGCACAACGGTGCCCAACTTACCTCATATTCTACAGTACTTAGCAGAAATGCTCCACAAGGGCCTATCCTTCTCGTAAATTAAAATTCATGCCTCTGCCATTTCAGAACATTACAATACTGAGCTACCCCTCTTCTCTCACCCCTTTCTAAAACAATTCCTTAGAGGGGCCACAAATTTGAGACCCCCCCCCCTCCCGGAGAGCTTCCACTCCAGCCTGGGACCTTAACTTTGTATTGGAAAAGCTCACTCTCCCCCCTTTGAGCCAGCTGCAACAGCAGAGTTGAAATTCCTTTTTTGGAAAACAGCCTTCCTTTTAGCCATCACTTCAGCATAAAGAGTGTCTGAATTACAGATCCTTATGGCAGTGGAACCCTTCATTATCTTCCATGCGGACAGGGTTTCTCTCAGGACTAATCCTTCCTTTATGCCCAAGGTGGTGTCTAGTGTGATCCTAAATCAGACCATTCATTTGCCTACTTTTTTCCCTAATCCACAAAACAAAGGAGAAAGAATACTGCACTCTCTGGATGTGTGGATGTGCACAGACAACTTAGATTCTATTTGGACAGGACTAAGCCTCTCAGAAAATCTGATCAGCTGCTAGTTGGCTTTGCTGCAGGGGCAGAGGGGAAGGCCATTTCAAAGCAAACCATTTCCAAATGAATAGCCCATTGCATTAATTTCTGCTACAAGCACCATGGAAAACCTACCCCACAGGGTATAAGATCGCATTCCACCAGGGCTGCATCTACCTCTGTGGCATTTCTCAGAGGAGTCCCTACCGGGGACATCCTAGACACTGCTACCTGGAGAGCGCTATACATACCTTCACCAAGCATTACCACATGCCTATCTTTTCTAAATCCAGAGCTGGATTTGACACTGCAGTCTTGCAGGGCTTAATAGCTGGCCCTAATGCTCTTTAACTTCCTCTTCACTTCCTTAGCTTTGGGAATAAACCCAAATGTGATGACTGCAACAATGAAACATGAAGAACATAGTACAGTTGTGTACACTTACCATAAATGTAGATGTTCGAGTGTATTCACTGTTGCAGTCCTGGCTACCCTCCCTCCAGCCCCCTGACATCTCTTGGCTCTACCTTTCCTTCTTGTTGGTATATGTATTTTTTCTTGTGTATTTGCTTTTTGATGGGGCTGTACCATACCGTATAATTACTTCCTATTGTGGGGGCACGTGACATCTGGGGCTAGAAAAACTGATGTAATGGCATCGGCTGCATGTTTTATACCCCTGACGACCTGACGTCAGTGAAGAAGCGACAGCATCCAATGCAGAAATCCGAAGACTCTGGTATTCAGGCTGGCTGAAGGCAGATAACCCAAATGTGATGACTGCAACAGTGAATACACTCGAACATCTACATTTATGGTAAGTGTACACAACTGTACTATCTGTGTTGTCTGATTTTCATCAGTTTCAACCTCCCTTCCTCCTTTCCCCTTCCAAACTGTTACCTAGTAGCTTTTGGTTTTCGACTAGACCTCATTTGTACCCTGTCTGTGAACAGCCCTTTCAGACTATGACTCATTTTTGGTATGTTATATAAGGCTTTGTATCTCTGTTATAAGTTTTATTTTGGTTGGGCCCAACTTTAAACAGAGGTACTAAGCTGGAGTGGAGGGAATTATAGGTAGAGGAGGAGTCCAAGCCATGGATTGGAAAGCTTCAGAAATGGTGCCAAGGTCGGATGTAACAACCCATGCATTGAACCAGATGAAAATCGGACAACATGGATCTATCGTTATGGTATATACATAACTTTTGATTATCTGTGCCAAGTTGCATGTTACAGCCAGTGCTCCTACTTAAACTAATTGCTGACTGTTCCTTTCTTATTTTTATTGTCCTCCTGGGTGTGAAAAGCAGCTTGTATGGCTTCAGAAAACGTTAAGCTTTAGCCTTACGAAAAAGTCCATTGACTCTCTTTAAATAAAACTAAATTATACATCGTTCCAGTAAATGCATTAAACTGTTTCATTACCAGAAAAGCTACTCTCTTATTCACTTCCAAAATTTTCAAACTTTACTTTTTATTGAGCTGCTTGCCCTTGTACCTTTTAAATTTGTTTCTTTCAGTAAACAATGTCCAGAGCTTTCAAGATGTATTGCCTTCACCTTTAGTTAGCTTACTTCCATGGAAACATAAGAAAGTACAGTTGTATAAAATCTTACCATTGCAGTAGATGTCCTTGCCTTCACTGCTACAGTATTCATTCATTACTTATTGGATTCCCTGCTATGAAGCCCATCGTCCGGCCAGTCTGTGAAAGTCTACCATTGCTTTAAGGTACGCTGAATGGCACCTACACACTCCTCATGTAGCCCAAGGCATAAAGATGATGTTCGGGCATACCATCTTCATAACTTATTTGCCCCAGTCGAAACAGCTGTCGAAGGAAAACCATAGAGCACCTGCTCATCCAGGAAGAATAAAAGACTAGGGGTCTGGAGAGAGGGAGTGAGCACTGCAGTGGTGAAGCAAGGACATGTACCGTTATTAGATTTTACACAACTGTACTATGTCCTTGCACTCACCGCAGCGGTATTCATTACTTATGGGATAGTAACCAAAGTAGCCCAAAACCACGAAAAGGAAGCAAATCAGTGAATGCGTAATCTAGTACCAATAAAGGCTGTCTTCTGTTCTTAGTATAAAAATCCTTCAGTAGTCTACCGCAGTTCAACCAATTACCACAAAATTTATTGAATAACTGAATACAAACTGTTAAAACACATTGAGAAAACGAGCAGATTGAGCGCTTTCATCTCCTGCACGGAGACTTCATCAGAATCTGTGTTTTTACATACATCCTCAGCTTAAATAATAATCTTAATTGTTCAATTAATTACATTTAGGTTCCTATAGGCTGGCCATTGATTAGTACAGATTTTAACTCTTTGCTGGTGGGAATGATTTCCCTAAAAATGTAAGACAAGTTGCTTTTGTTTAAAACATGTATATAAAAATCGATGCAGTACTAAAAAACTTTGACACACATCAAAAAAACATGTAATATTAAAAATAATGTAAAAAATGATGTTAAAAATGTTGTTAAAAATATTGTATAAGGTCATATAAATATATAAATAAATACATGGATACATACATGCTAAATAAAAATACTTCACTAAAAATAATGAGAAAATAATAATAGTGATAATCTTAGCGGTGCCTCTTGGGGTCTTCTGCTAAAATCTTAAGTGCCGGGTTAATGGATATATGGTCATTTAATCCATTATTACCACATGCATCCAGTCTTAACTGCCAGATCATTTCCCTGAATTTATTTATTTATTTTACATTTGTTGACCGGGCTAGTCCAGCTGGATAATTTCCATTTTCAGTGGAGGCCCGGGGAGAAAAGCTCCACAGATTAAAACAAGGTTATAGAAATTAACCATTTAAGCAACAATGCATACATATTGGTCTAGATCAAGTAATAAAAAACACATAGTGCTATCTATGTATTGAGAAAGGCATTAATTCTTTACACTACAATTTTGTGAGGATGGGGTATTACATATTTTAAAATGTATATACATACTTGTAAAAGACATTGTTTGTACCCCCCCCTTTTTTTTTTTTTTTTTTTTTAGAGAACAGTAGTAACAGTACAGTTAAGTCATTTGTGATCACAGAGAAAGATTGCAATTTTGAAATAAGGAAATATGATAGTAGAAAGAAGAAAGTAGATTAGTCTGGATTGGTATAAGAGCAGAGCCAGAAGTTGTTCAGATGTAAAAGAAGTTGTTTTTTAAAAAGATGAAAGGAGCCTAGAGAGGTAATGTGTGAGGGGAGGTTATTCCATATTTTCCCTACTGAGTTGGAGAATAGGCAGTTACCTGCAGAATTTGTAATTCTAGTTGTGTTGACTTGTAGCTTTTCGGCAGATCGCAGCTGTTTCAAGTTATTGTAGGGGGTCAAGAGGTTACTGAGAGCAGGTGTTTTTGATGGTTGATATAGAATGTTATGTGTAATTAAGAGTTGTTGATAGATAAGCTTGTTAGGTATTTCTAACCAGTGTAAGTGTTTTAAGTTTAGACAGTGGTGAGTTCTGTACTGGGATGCTGTGGCAAAACGAGCTATATTGTGGTAGGATGTAGTCAGTTTTTTCAGGTTGCTTTTAGAGAGATTAGTGTAAATAGAGGAAGCATACAGTAGGGTAGAGATAAGATGTGATTGTGCTAAGGTGGTCCTTGCTTCTGGTGTAAGGAAGGGTTTGATTCTGTACAGTGAACCAATCTTTTTATTAACTGCTTTTATAGTGTTATTGATGTGACAATCATAGTTAAGATTATTATCAATAGTAACACCAAGCAGTTTGGTAGTAGAGTCTGGGGAGATGAGGGAATTATCACTTGCAGTAATAGTGAAGTTTAGTTGAGAAGATTTGTGGGTAGGTGAGAATAGTAATAGTTTTGTTTTCTTGGAGTTGAGGAGAAGACATCTTTTTGAGAACCACTGTTCGACGGTAGAAAAGGTAGATTATGTAAGTGACTGGAGTTCAGATTGAGTGGAAGCTGTGCAAATAATGGTAGAATCATCTGCATATTGTATACAGGTAGTGTTTTGGATAGATGATTGAAGATCATTAATAAAGATAGAGAATAAGAGTGGGCCTAGTATGGATCCTTGAGGTACTCCTAAAGAGATAGGTAGTAGAGCAGATAGAGAATTTTTCCAGAGTACTGCTTGTTGTCGGTTTTCAAGATAGGATGAGAACCAGGTTAAGGAAGAGAAATCCAAGGCAAGGGATTTTAATATGTGTAGAAGAAGTGTATGGTTGACCATGAATTGAATGAATTCAATTTTGGTTTCCCAATCCCCACCTCTCTCGTGCTTAACCACCTCTTCCAATATCCAAAATTTAAAGTCAGCCTTCCTTACATGTTCGGGTATGCCTAAAAAGTGCATTTTTGTCATTCATCTTAATAATATCTCTGTTGTGTTCATATATACGGGCCCTTAGATTGCATTCAGTTTTTCCAATGTACTATTTCCAACACTTCTTACAATAACATAAATACACTACACCTTTTGTGTAGCAACTATAATATTTGTGCCTAATCAATCTCATGTTTAAACTGGGGAGGTCCAGGTCTTTACTTCCTGCAATGAAGGGACATTGTGCACATCTACCACATTTAAATGTGCCATATTTAGTACATGTTCCACCTATCACCCTTGTAGTGTTTTTCTTTCTCTCAAATATGTTTTTCAAATTCTTGTTTTTTTCTAAAAGCATATCTGAGTGTTTGTTGAAATACATCTACTTTGGTGGGCATTCTATTGAACATTCCCCACGTATCGTTTATGCATTTCTTAATCCATCCCACACCATTGAAATGTGTCAGGATTAAATAACGCAGGCTATCTTCATTATCTTTACTATTACTATTTGTTTCATCCATTTCAACCCCTCCAGTGTTGGTGAGTAATGGTTCCAGAACTGATTTCTTGTTTGTCTCAATCATGTGTTCTGGGTACCCTCTTTCCTTAAACATGTTTTTAGAATCTCCATTTCCTGCTTTAAATCACTTCAATCCGATGTCATCCTGGCTGCTCTGATCATTTGACCTTTTATTATGTTTGTTTTGGAATGGTATGTGTGGTCACTCATAAAAATGTATGTAGGAATTGGAAAAACAATCCTTCCTGTAAATTCTGGATTTATATTTGTTATTAACACAATCTTTTATTAATTTCACATCCAAATAGTGTGTTTCATCTGTGTCCATTTCAAACAAAAATTTAAGAAACTCTGTACTATTATTCATGTATTCAATGAACTCACTAATTTTTTCTTTAGTTCCGTCCCATAAAATAAAAATATCGTCCAGAAATCTGTAATATCCACTAATGAATTTATAAAAAATCGAATTAAAAATAAATTGTCTTTCCCAAAATAACATAATAATGTTTGCGTAGATGGGTGCACAGACTGACCCCATAGCCACACCATCTATTTGGTGGTATAAGTCACCTTGAAAGTAAATATAATTGTATTTCAATACAAGTTCCATATTTTTTAAAACACGTTTAAAATCATCCGTTGTTAAAATTTTCATCTCCACTATCATTTTTTCAAACCAGTCTAGCCCAGTATTGTGTGGGATGACTGAAAATAAATCTTTAACATCGACAGTCACAAAAATTGTGCTATCCCCATATAATTTGGATCCAATCTTGGTAAGGAAATCCCAGGAATCTATTAGGATGTGAGGATATTTCTTATAAAATACCTTTAGTTTAGAATCTACAAAAATTGCCAAGGGTTGAGACTTAGATCCTTGTGAAGATACAATGGGTCTTAAGGGGGGGGGTTTCTTTATCTTTATGTATTTTTGGTATACCAAAATTACTGGAATTACTGGTTTTGGTACTCTTAAAAAATTATATAGTTTTTTGTCTATAAGTTCTTGTAGTAAATTGTCCTCTAGAATCATATCTATTTTCCTGTGTGAAATGTTAACCTCATTTCTAGATACTAAGGTATACTGATTGTCCTTATCTAATATGTCACATATTCTCTTAGTATAATCCCATGTATCCATCAGGACCACCCCCCCACCCTTGTCTGGTTTCATGATCCGTAGATTAATATTGTCCCTTAGTTCCTCCAGTGTATGGGTTTCCTCTTTAGTTAAATTGTTTTTTGTTATTACTTGTTTTTTATACCCATCTATTATTGTACCCATAACACATCTTTCAAAATTTAATGTATCTTGGTGTAGGGGAGGGTTAAAAGTACTAGCTTTCTTGAGATTACTTCTATTACTATTATTATTCCTTTCCTTGAACATATGAAATAAATTCAGTTTTCTAGTAAATAACTTAAACTCTAATAGAATCTCATCTATACCAGGTTTTCTAACTGGAACAAATGCAAAACCTTTTATAAATAAGTTAAAATGTTCTTGTTTTATCTCCACATCTGTATAGTTATAAATGAAAAAATTATCCTGTGAATAAATAACTAATTTAGATCCATTGTTTCTATCCATATCATTTGAATCATTTTCTACTATACTTTCCTGCGACAATGGGAAAAGATTCACCATTACCTCTCCCTGACACCCATCCTTCTCTGGGGTGGGATATAATAATTCTTTGCGACTGTTGCATAGGAGGGTTGGTGTTCTAAATTCCTTATCCTTTTGGACCTTCTTGGTCCCTGTTCCCCTAAAGGGATTTCTCTATTAGTTTCTTCTTGTGTATACTGATTGTGTGTGTAACTGTGTTCATCCTGATACCCTTGGTGTTCGTATACATTGTTCCCTATATTGTTTCTTCTGTTATAGTAACCACCTTCTTTATAGTTGTATTTCTCCCTAAAGTTCCTATTGTTCTCACAGTGGTATGCTTTCCCCATTCTATAGTCATTCAGGTCCCTTTCTAGTTTCCGGGTTTTCCTATTCTGATTCTTTGAAATAACATTATCAACATCATGCATTGTCCTAAAATAAATGTTTTTATATTCATCAACTGAAAATAAAAGGCCTGCATTAATTTCTCCATTAAGTCTATCTATTTCTTTTTTACATTCAACCATAATTTCTTCATTGTTTTTAATCATTGCCTTGAGAATGGCCAGCCCACAATCATTTAGTATGTTTACAATAGTTTTAAAAAACTCAGAATCAAAAATAGTATTGTTAGGGAACTTATTTATTCTAAGTCCCTTTGGTACTATTTTATAGTCAATACATTTCTTAAGGTACCAATTGTCCAATGCTAAACTTTTAAATTTAGTTAACAGCTGTTTTAAAGTCTTACATTTGTCCTTATATCCGAAGTTTATACTTCGCGTTTGCTCCTCTCTCGGTTTGTAAGTCTTACATTTTTAGGGAAATCATTCCCACCAGCAAAGAGTTAAAATCTGTACTAATCAATGGCCAGCCTATAGGAACCTAAATGTAATTAATTGAACAATTAGGATTATTATTTAAACTGAGGATGTATGTAAAAACACAGATTCTGATGAAGTCTCCGTGCAGGAGATGAAAGCGCTCAATCTGCTTGTTTTCTCAATGTTTTTTAACAGTTTGTATTCAGTTATTCAATAAATTTTGTGGTAATTGGTTGAACTGCGGTGGACTACTGAAGGATTTTTATACTAAGAACGGAGGAAAGCCTTTACTGGTATTAGATTACGCATTCACTTACTTGCTTCCTTTTCGTGGTTTTGGGCTACTTTGGTTACTAGTCACTGTTTTTTGGTGCTACACTAGTATCGAGGATTCCCCATCGGAATGGAGAGCAGTTCCCTACTAAGTGAGTTGATTAAACTGATACAGAGCTACTGATACAGAGCTACTCACAAACCAACAACAATGGTATGGAAACTTCCAATGATATCCCCTGTGCACAAAGCAAACCTAGATGCCTGGGGGACCGTAATCATGTTACACCAACTTGCGACAATGAGACTGGTCGCACAGGAAAGAGTGGAGAACATTTCCGGTCTAGCCATGAGGGTATTGAGAGCACGAACGCCAACGTTTGTAATGGTGGAGATAGGAGGCAGAAAGAGAACTTTGTGGGACATTATTTCAATGTGGACTTTTCCAAATGGTTGGAGAACTCGTTTGGGACTTACAAACCGAGAGAGGAGCAAACGCAAAGTATAAACTTCGGATATAAGGACAAATGTAAGACTTTAAAACAGCTGTTAACTAAATTTAAAAGTTTAGCATTGGATAATTGGTACCTTAAGAAATGTATTGACTATAAAATAGTACCAAAGGGACTTAGAATAAATAAGTTCCCTAACAATACTATTTTTGATTCTGAGTTTTTTAAAACTATTGTAAACATACTAAATGATTGTGGGTTGGCCATTCTGAAGGCAATGATTAAAAACAATGAAGAAATTATGGTTGAATGTAAAAAAGTAATAGATAGACTTAATGGAGAAATTAATGCAGACCTTTTATTTTCAGTTGATGAATATAAAAACATTTATTTTAGGACAATGCATGATGTTGATAATGTTATTTCAAAGAATCAGAATAGGAAATCCCGGAAACTAGAAAGGGACCTGAGTGACTATAGAATGGGGAAAGCATACTACTGTGAGAACAATAGGAACTTTAGGGAGAAATACAGCTATAAAGAAGGTGGTTACTATAACAGAAGAAACGATATAGGGAACAATGTATACCAACACCGAAAGGATAAGGAATTTAGAACACCAACCCTCCTATGCAACAGTCACGAAGAATTATTATATCCCACCCCAGAGAAGGATGGGTGTCAGGGAGAGGATAATTTTTTCATTTATAACTATACAGATGTGGAGATAAAACAAGAACATTTTAACTTATTTATAAAAGGTTTTACATTTGTTCCAGTTAGAAAACCTGGTATAGATGAGATTCTATTTGATATTAAGTTATTTACAAGAAAACTGAATTTATTTCATATGTTCAAGGAAAGGAATAATAATAGTAATAGAAGTAATCTCAAGAAAGCTAGTACTTTTAACCCTCCCCTACACCAAGATATATTAAATTTTGAAATATGTGTTATGGGTACAATAAGAGATGGGTATAAAAAACAAGTAATAACAAAAAACAATTTAACTAAAGAGGAAACCCATACCTTGGAGGAACTAAGGGACAATATTAATCTACGGATCATGAAACCAGACAAGGGTGGGGGGGTGGTCCTGATGGATACATGGGATTATACTAAGAGAATATGTGACATATTAGATAAGGACAATCAGTATACCTTAGTATCTAGAAAAGAGATTAACATTTCATACAGGAAAATAGATATGATTCTAGAGGACAATTTACTACAAGGACTTATAGACAAAGAACTATATAATTGTTTAAGAGTACCAAAACCAGTAATTTTTGGTATACCAAAAATACATAAAGATAAAGAACACCCCCCCCCCCCCAAGACCCATTGTATCTTCACAAGGATCTAAGACACAACCCTTGGCAATTTTTGTTGATTTAAAATTAAAATTATTGTGTTTTCTGCCTGTTAAATGTCATATTAATTGCATCATTTTGATTCGTTGATTTGAATAGATAGTGTTGTTGTCATGCATATTTAAATGGATGTTATGTGACTGCCTGTATGTCTGATGAAGCGTTGAATCCAACGTGAAAGCGCTAACTCTACTGCAGTCTATCTGTTTGTGTCCTTCATTAAACGTGGTTTTTATCTATTGGAGAAAGAGTTTTTAATTTTAGCTCTTGTGGCTTATGGTGCACCTTCTTATTTTCTCATATGTGCTTTTATCTTCGTTTTTGAGGGTGCTTCACCTGGCAGGAATTGCTTATATACAATTTTTGTAGATTCTAAACTAAAAGTATTTTATAAGAAATATCCCCACGTCCTAATAGATTTCTGGGATTTCCTTACCAAGACTGGATCCAAATTATATAGGGATAGCACAATTTTTGTGACTGTCGATGTTAAAGATTTATTTTCAGTCATCCCACACAATACTGGGCTAGACTGGTTTGAAAAAATGATAGTGGAGATGAAAATTTTAACAACGGATGATTTTAAACTTGTTTTAGAAAATATGGAACTTGTATTGAAATACAATTATATTTACTTTCAAGGTGACTTATACCACCAAATAGATGGTGTGGCTATGGGGTCAGCCTGTGCACCCATCTACGCAAACATTATTATGTTATTTTGGGAAAGACAATTTATTTTTAATTCGATTTTTTTATAAATTCATTAGTGGATATTACAGATTTCTGGACAATATTTTTATTTTATGGGACGGAACTAAAGAAAAAAACTAGTGAGTTGATTGAATACATGAATAATAGTACAGAGTTTCTTAAATTTATGTTTGAAATGGGACACAGATGAAACACACTATTTGGATGTGAAATTAATAAAAGATCGTGTTAATAACAAATATAAATCCAGAATTTACAGGAAGGATTGTTTTTCCAATTCCTACTTACATTTTATGAGTGACCACCCATACTATTCCAAAACGAACATAATATAAGGTCAGATGATCAGAGCAGACAGGATGACATTGGATAGAAGTGATTTAAAGCAGGAAATGGAGATTCTAAAAACATGTTTAAGGAAAGAGGGTACCCAGAACTCATGATTGAGACAAACAAGAAATCAGTTCTGGATAAATGGGATACGGTATACAAACCATTACTCACCAACACTGGAGGGGTTGAAGTGGATGAAACAAATAGTAATAGTAAAGATAATGAAGATAGGCTGCCTTATTTAATCCTGACACATTTCAATGGTGTGGGATGGATTAAGAAATGCATAAACGATACGTGGGGAATGTTCAATAGAATGCCCACCAAAGTAGATGTATTTCAACAAACACTCAGATATGCTTTTAGAAAAAAACAAGAATTTGAAAAACATATTTGAGAGAAAGAAAAACACCACAAGGGTGACAGGTGGAACATGTACTAAATATGGCACATTTAAATGTGGTAGATGTGCACAATGTCTCTTCATTGCAGGGACTAAAGACCTGGACCTGCCCAGTTTAAACATGAGATTGATAGGGGACAAATATTACAGTTGCTACACAAAAGGTGTAGTGTATCTATGTTATTGTAAGAAGTGTTGGAAATACTACATTGGAAAAACTGAACGTAATCTAAGGGCCCATATATATGAACACAATAGAGATATTATTAAGATGACTGACAAAAATGCACTTTTTAGGCATACCCGAACATGTAAGGAGGCTGACTTTAAATTTTGGATATTGGAAGAGGTGGTTAAGCACGAGAGAGGTGGGGATTGGGAAACCAAAATTGAATTCAGGGAAATGATCTGGCAGTTAAGACTGGATGCATGTGGTAATAATGGATTAAATGACCACATATCCATTAACCCGGCACTTAAGATTTTAGCAGAAGACCCCAAGAGGCACCGCTAAGATTATCACCCTTATTATTTTCTCATTATTTTTTGTGAAGTATTTCTATGTAGCATGTATGTATCCATGTATTTATTTATATATTTATATGATCTTATACAATATTTTTAACAACATTTTTAACATAATTTTTACATTATTTTTAATATTACATGTTTTTTTTTGGTGTGCCAAAGTTTTTTAGTACTGCATTGATTTTTATATACATGTTTTAAACAAAAGCAACTTGTCTTACATTTTTAGAGAAATCATTCCCACCAGCAAAGAGTTAAAATCTGTACTAATCAATGGCCAGCCTATAGGAACCTAAATGTAATTAATTGAACAATTAGGATTATTATTTAAACTGAGGATGTATGTAAAAACACAGATTCTGATGAATTCTCCTTGCAGGAGATGAAAGCGCTCAATCTGCTTGTTTTCTCAATGTTTAACAGTTTGTATTCAGTTATTCAATAAATTTTGTGGTAATTGGTTGAACTGTGGTGGACTACTGAAAGATTTTTATACTAAGAACGGAGGAAAGCCTTTATTGGTACTAGATTACGCATTCACTTATGGGATATTGCCAAAGCTCAAAAAGAAACTTGGGAGGACGAAGCAGCAGTAGAGCCTTCTAAGAAGCCATGAAGAATGACATTAGCAAAACCAGCTCTAGCTGTGAAGATACTATCCAAGTTGTAATGTTTGGTAAAGGTATGCACAGCAGTCCAGGTAGCTGCTTCAAGAACAGAATTAGTGTCTGAACCCTTGAAAAAAGGACCAGAAGAAGCCACAGCTCTAGCAGAATGAGCCATTACAGAAGAAGGAAGGCTCTTGTCTTGAAAATTGTAACAAAAAAAATAGCCTTCAAAATCCAAGAAGAAATAGAGTGCCTGGAAACAGCCAATCCTAAAGACTCAGGATGAAAGGAAACAAACAACTGATCAGATTTTCTGATAGCTTTAGTGTTATCCAAATAAAATCTCAGCTGTCTATGCACGTCTAAGGTGTGCAGCACCCTCTCACTGTCAGATTGCAGAAAGGGGGAAAAAGTAGGCAAATTAATAGCCTGGTTAAGTGACAACTCATTAACCACCTTGGGCATAAAAGAAGGATTTAGTATGGAAGGACACCCTGTCTTTATGAAATGTCAAAAAAAGTGGACAAGCCATAAGGGCTTGCAACTCAGACATCCATCTGGCAGAAGTAAGAGCTAACAAAAGAGCTGTCTTCCAAGAACAATACTGCTAGGAAGCTAAAACAGCAGGCCCAAAGAGAGCCTGAGTCAACTTCTCCAGAACAAAATTATGATCCCAGGGAGGAGGAACAGGCTTCCTGGGAGGTCTAATATTAACGCCTTTAAGAAATTGCATAGCCTCAAATCTTAATGCTAAGGGGGGAGTTAAAGGCAGACAAGCAGAAACAGATAAGTGGGCCTTAATAGAAGAATAGGCCAAACCAGTATTGAGCAAATCGCACAAATAAGAGAGAACCAAAGGAACATCCACAGTAAGTGAGTACAAGTCACGAGAAAGACACCAAATAGAAAACCTCTTCCATTTAGATAAGTAGGATTTACTAGTAGTAGGTTTTATGGCCTCCTGCAGGACCTGCAGCACATGCTCAGGAAAAAGGTGTCTTTGAGGGATCCCTGTCTCCCTCAGTGTCAGTAGAGGCATGGGTAGGTGGGGATGGATGAGAGATCCCTTGTGTTGTGTGTGTAGATCCACCCTGTGAGGTAACTTGTGATGATTGCCCTTGGCTAGATGCAGAAGTAGAGGGAACCAGTGCTGTTGAGGCAAACAGGGAATCGCCAGCAAGATTTTGGGAGCATCCTGTTGAATCCTGAGCAGGACTCTCAGAATGAGAAGAAGGGGAGGGAACTCATAAAAAAAAAAATCCCCTTCCAAGAAAATGGGAGGGCATCAACCTTCCATACCAGAGGACCTGGAATTCTGGGTCAAAACAGAGGACGATGTTTGTTCAGAGGGAAGGCAGAGATCTACTTGGAGTACCGCACTGGTGAGCAATGTCCAGAAACACATCCGTGTGAAGCATCCATTTCTGGGACTGAGTGAAGGACCTGCTTAGTATGTCTGCCACAATGTTCTGATTTGAATGAATATAAACTGCTTGAAGAGTCACTTGATACTTGACAGACAGATCCCACACCGGAAGTGCCAGCCAGCAAAGAAGGTAGGATCTTGTTCCCCCTGTTTTTGATATACCATAAAACTGTGGTATTGTCTGTGACTACCTTGAGAGGCCCTGGAGAGAAAAGCGGGTGAAAGGCCTAAAGAGCCAGCATAAGGGCTCTTATCGCTTTGACGTTGATGTGCTCCTTCTGCTGACGAGGTGACCACACTCCCAGAACCTTCACGAAGCTAAACATTGCTCCCCATCAAACATCTGAAGTGTCTGTTAACAGATCCTGAGAGGGAAGAGGAGGATGAAAAGGGAGCCCTGGATTCAGAGACAACTGCTCAATCCACCACAAAAGTTCCTTTTTGAGACGAGGGAGAAGAGGAACTGTAAAGTCTAGAGGATGCACATGTTGAAGACACACCAACCTGAGAAACCACTGAAACTTCCTTATGTAAAGTCTGGCCAGAGGAAACATTGGAATGGTGGAAGCCATAAACCCCAGACTTTCTGAGAAACTCCCTGGCTATAATGGAGGTCAGGGGAAGAAGAGTTTGAAAGTAAGAAATGAAACTTAAGGCCTTTGGAGGAGGCAGGGTTGCCAGCATTGGAGTCAGGGAAGACTTTTTGAAGTTTACCGTGAACCCCAGACTTTGAAGAAGAGAAATGGTAAAACAAAGATTTTGCAAAAGGACCTCTGGAAAGGATGCCTGAATCAGCAGGTCATTCAAATAAGGAAATATTTGGATCCCTTGAAGCCTGCAAAAAGCAATCACAGGAGTGAGACATTTGTTGAACACCTTTGAGGCAGTAGAAACGCCAAAGGGCAAAGCACAGAACTGAAAATGCCAGGAAGCAACAGAGAAATGCAGACAATTCCTGAAAAGAGGATGGATCAAAATAAGGAGATAAGCATCCTTGAGATCCAGAGACAACCAGAAAAGCTTGAAGGGAGCAAGAGAGGTAAAAGGGTCTGAAAGGACAGCATCCTAAAGGAAGACATCTTCAGAAAAGTATTTAGATGAGAGAGGTCTAGAATCAGTCTCCAAGTACCTTCTTTTCTGGCACTAGAAAGATTCTTGAATAAGATCCCTTCCCCTTTTGGGACACAGACACCTCTTGAATATTACCCTGAAATAAGAGTTCTCAAAGAACCTTTGGGTAAAAAGGAAATTGTTCCTGAAGAGGCTGAGGAATGCCTATAAATGCAGGACAGAAATTCCACACCATAAAGAACCCCTGACGAATGAATGACAGAACCCAAGAATCCTGGGTGATTCAGAGCCAAACAGGAATAGAAAGAGAAAGGTGATGAGAAAGAGGAATGTGCCTGGGAACAGGTGGATAGTCAAACAGCACATGGTTTGTCAGGAAAGGAAGGCTTTAGGATCCTTGTTGTCTGAGTAGCCTTAGCAGGAGGAAACTGTTTACCATCCTTTTTACCTTTAGCAGGAGGGCAAAATTGCCTACGAACAAAGGCTGGCTTAGAAGGGTAGTTTTTCTGAAATTTAGTCACAGGCAAAACAGATATGTTTAAGCTCCTGTAAGACCTTCCCATTGTCCTGAAGAAACCAGCAGCGGCTTCCCCAAATAGTTTAATATCCAGAGGAGCATCCAGCAACTTAGCCTTAATATCTTCGGGTAAAGGTTGAAGCCTAAGCCAAGCATACCGCCTCATACTGAACTAAAAGCAGCAGCCCTAGAAGAGGCATCTACTGCATCATAACTACATCTGATACAGTGACAGAGTACTTGAGAGGAAGTTCCTTGCAAGGAAAGAGCAGAGATTTACTCTGAGAAAGAAGAGCCAACACATATCTACATATATGGGTCTGATAATTAATAGCTCTAAAAGCTGGGGTAGCAGAAGTATAAACCTTCCCTAGCCTGTCTATGGTCCTGCTGTCCTTGTCAGAAGGCAGTAACTTGGACAAAGGAAACAAATGAAACTGCTTATCAGAGGCTACAGACACCACAGAGGGGTCAGCAGCAGGACATCTGAACAAAAAAGAACAGTCCTCAGACGTCCTATAAAACCTATGAGACGTCTTGGGAGCAGGGGGCAGAGAATCAGGTGCTTTAGAGGTAGGGTTGCCACCCCTCCATTTTTTTCTGGACTATCCGGAAATCAAACTGATTCTCTGGTAGTCCGGAAAACACTGTACAAACTCCGGTACTCTGTTTCAAAAAGGAAACAGACTATCGGAGTTTGTAAATCGGCTGATTTACTATGCTTTTTTTTACAGAAAAGCCTAGTAAATCAGCCGAAAGCAGGCAGTAGGAATGAAAAAAGAGGGCATTCCCACCAAGTGATGTCATCGCAACGTCACAAAATGGGCGGAATGTAGGCGGGAGAGGGAGTGTGGGGTGGGCGTGGTTACTGGTGACGCAAGGGGTGTGGCTTTACTCCGGTTTTAGCCACGAAGGAAGGTGACAACCCTATTTAGAGGCATTGGAAAAAACATCTAGTAAAGCAGCCAAGACTGGAGGAATAGCCGCAGGTTTAGGAAATTCCATCTGCAGTAACATTCATAGTACCTCTTATGGATATCAGAAACCTGGGCACAATCCCACTTGAAAAAAAAAAAAAAATTCCGTAATCTGAGAGATTGTGTCCCCAAAGGAAATTTCCTCAGAAGGAGTATCTGGACTATTAGAGTCCTCCTCCTCAGACCCATAGTCTAAAGGAGAAGGAATCTGGGTAGAATAAGTAAACAATTCTTTATCAGACTCCCAACTCTTCCTCAGAAGAATTTGATTCCCTGGGCCTTTTAGGTGAAGAAGACTAAGGAGGAGCAGGAAACGAAACCCGTTGAGGAGATCTTAATGATAGTAAAGCATTAAATAACCCCTGAGTAAAGGCCTGCCACTCACTTTCTGGATCCCTAGGATCAGAAGAAACATGTCTAGTTTTACATTTCTTTTTTAAGTGGACGTCTGTCCTAGAAAACTGGGATGGCCCTGACTCCGGATGGCATTCCACAACCATAGTAGAAACTTCTTCCTTAAGAAGAAACTGCGGAACCCCCCTAGACCCCTCAGAAACGGTCAATTGTGGTTCCCCCTGGATGCTCAAAACGGACATGCTGCCTGCCAGATCCTTGCTGGCCTCCAACCCGGACACTGCAGAGGAATCCGACAACGCAACTAGGCGAGTCTCTGGGTTTGTAATAACCTCAGGAGAAACCCCTGGCAGCAGCTGGACAGTGGAAGATTCTGGTCTTACCTTTTTCACCATTTTCCCTGACGGTTGACCCGCAGAGAAGGAAGTTACAGACATAGTATCTTTAGCAAGCAGCTTAAGACCCTGGTTCTCAAGATACACTGAAAGGGAAGAAAGCCTAATACAAAGGGTTTTTGGGACAAATGCCTGACAAATAGAACAAGATGTATAGTCATAGACACGCCTAGGCAAAAAAGGTACTTATCGTGGTGGTCTTTATGGGGAATCTGTCTCTCACATTGGCATTTACCCTTCCGGGATGACATTAAACATCCCAAAAAAAACCCCCCAAACGGGATACTTATCTGCAATGGCAAGGACTTCAGCAAACAGGAGAAATCACCGGAATTAAAAAAAAAAAAAAAAAAAAATCAAAAAACAGATGGAGGCAAACAGACCGAAGGTTAAAAACAGCATTCAGAATGGAGGCAAAGAAGTTCTGAGGATGGAACACCTGAACGTCACCTTTATGCCTTACACTATGTGAGGAGGGTGTAGGTGTGACGTTCAGCGTACCTTAAAGCAACGGTAGACTTTGGTAGACTTGCCGGACAGCAGGCTTCTTGGCAGGGAATTCTATAAGTAATGAATACTACAGAGGTGAACGTAAAGACATTAGAATGTACAGCTGCAGACTTCTCAGCTCACACTAAACATTCACCTAACTTAAGTAACTCTGCTATGCCAACCAATCATACTACTGTACCCACTTACGACTGTTAATCTACTGCTCATCCCATCTTTCCAGGAGTTAGGGAAAACTACCCCAGCAATGTTGTGCTTTCCCTAAGCAACTAAAACCAGGAGAAGACATGTTGTAAATCAATTTGTTATCCTTCTCAGCTATAGTGAGCATCATTTGCTCTCTCGGAGCCTTATTCTACGTCTCTCTGCTTTTACTCTGATAGTAAATCTATCACAGGAATCCAAAACTTAGGAATATCTTCTAAAATTTAATATTATATTGTAGAGAATGAATGTATCTTATCTGCTAGTTAATATGTATGTCATAGTCTATGGAATTTGTATGTCAAAAGTCTGTCCTTAAAACTATGTTTTGTAAAAAAAAATTGTTCTGTTGGAGCTTTTCTCCCCGGGCCTCCACTGAAAATGGACTTGTAATCCAGTTGGACTCTCCCGGTCAACAAATGTAAAATAAATAAATAACTAAAATAAATCAATTCATTTGCTAAATAAAACTGTTCATTACATTGTGGCCTATCATTTTTAAAGCTCAATTGCTTACACAAAAAATGTCATTAGGTTACGCCAAGGGCATTATTCCAGATATTCACCTATGCAAAAGTAAAAGAAAACATTTTAACTTTACATATTTTATAATCAGTGCACTTTTACATCCCATCCCCTACACCAGCAACCCAAGATTACAGCCTATTAACTTACAAGTGCTTTTGTCCAGTCTTTCTTCACTTTTTACAGTGAAATGCCTACATTTCTTAAAATTAAAAAACAAAAAGTACTTGTTTACTTTAATATCATTATCACATACAAGTCACTGAAAATGCTTTACTGTATAAAATGCAGTTTATATCATGAAATATTTTACAGAAATACTGTTAAGAACAAAATTTGTTTTACTTAGTTTTTGTTTTTTTTTTCCCTTTTAGTATCCTTTCAAACATTAATGGCTTGAAGTGTGGTATATGGCTTTTCAGTCCCCCAACAAGTTTAATAAAGTCAGCAAAAGTCCAATCTTTCTCAGCCACATTTTCTTATAAAGCCATACTTCACAAATGTGACTGATGCTTTATAATCTCACATTTATTCAGTCATTTCAGTGTTGCTGATCTTTTTCCTGTTCATTTCCATCTCCAAGCTCCAGACTATGGTTCAAGTCTAAGGTACTGCTGATTCTTCTAGTCAACTCCTCTGCTTTTTTCTGTCTCTCAAGCATTTTCTTTTGGAACATTGGAAAAGGTTTCAGTGACAAAGTCTGTCTATGACCTTTTATTATTAGAAGAATAAGAAGCAGGGTCCCTTTTGTTTGTTGACTCACTTTTTCTTGGACATACTTGTGTATTTCTAACTTGGCCTGTTCTGCATCAAAAATTGCTTTGATCCTCAAGGAAACAATATTTTAAGACAGGCAGATACAGCAGCTTGAATGACATATACAGACAACACAGATTTCTGTACCGGATCGGTCAAGGCCCAGGTTAACACCGACTGCCACCAGTACTGTTAGCCAACAGGGTGTTGGTGGAAATTGGGCTACTGTTGGCCAAAGGAAGAGGAGAAGAAGAGAGGCATGCTCAAAGGCAGCAAGAGAGGAGGAAGGTTAGGAGTGTGATAGTGAGGGCAGGAACTTTGATTGTTGGCAGTATGACTGGTATAGGGAGAGAACTAGCTGATATGATGGAGAGAAGGAAGGCTGATATATTGTGTGTGCAAGAGACCAGATGGAAGAGGAGTAAGGCTAGGTGTATTAGAGGTGGATTCATATTATTCTATCATGGTGTGGATGGGAGGAGAAATGGAGTAGGGATTATCCTGAAGGAAAAGTATGCCAAGAGTGTTTTGGAGGTGAAAAGTGTGTCAGATGGAGTGATGTTAATGAAGCTGGAAATTGATGGTGTGATGATGAATGTTGTTAGTGTATATGCTCTGCAAGTTGGGTGTGCGGTGGATGAGAAAGAAAAAATTTGGAGTGATTTGGATGAAGTGGTAGTGAGTGTACCCAAAGGTGAGAGAGTGGTGATTGGAGCAGATTTCAATGGGCATGTTGGTGAAGGGAACAGAGGGGATGAGGAAGTGATGCATAGGTATGGTTTTTAAGGAGAGGAATGCAGAAGGTCAGATAGTAGTGGATTTTGCGAAAAGAATGGACATGGCTGTGCTGAATATGCATTTTAAGAAGAGAGAGGAACATAGGTTGACATACAGTAGTAGAGGAAGATGCACACAGGTGGATTATATCCTATGCAAGAAGGCCAGTTTGAAGGAGATTGGAGACTGTAAAGTGGTGACAAGGGAAAGCTTAGCTAGGCAGCTTAGGATGGTGGTCTGTAGGATGACGCTGGTGATCAAGAGGAGGAGGAGGTGTGTGAGGCAGTGCCAAGGATCAAATGGTGGAAGTTGAAAAAGGGTGGTTGTGACGTGGAGTTCAGGGAACATTTAAGTCGAGCACTGGGTGGCGGTGAAAAGTTATCAAATAGCTGGGTAACTAAAGCAGAGCTGGTAAGGGAGACAGCTATAAAGGTGCTTGGTGTGATATCTGACAGAAGAAGGAGTACAAGGAGACCTGGTGGTGGAACAAGGAAGGACAGGAGAGTATACAGACAAAGAGGTTGGCAAAGAAGAAGTGGGATTGTCAGAGAGATGAAGAAAGTAGACAGGAGTATAAGGAGATGAGGCATATGACAAAGAGAGAGGTGACGAAGGCTAAGGATAAGGTATATGAAGAGTTGTATGAAAGATTGGACACAAAGGAGGGAGAAAAGGACCTGTACTGACTGGCTAGACAGAGGGACCGAGCTGAGAAAGATGTGCCGAAGGTAATGGTGATAAAGGATAATGAGGGAAATGTACTCTCAAGTGTGTTGAGCAGATGGAAAGAGTACTTTGAGGGGCTGATGAATGAAGAGAATGAGAGAGAGAGAGAGAGAGAGAAGGTTGGATGATGTAGGGATGGTGAATCAGGAAGTGCAGTGGATTAGCAAGGATGAAGTAAGGGCAGCTATGAAAAGGATGAAGAATGGAAAGGCTGTTGGTCCAGATGACATACCTGTGGAAGCATGGAGGTGTTTAGGAGAGATGGCAGTGGAGTTTTTAACCAGATTGTTTAATGAAATATTGGAAAGTGAGAGGATGCCTGAGGAGTGAAGTGTTTTGGTACTCATTTTTAAGAATATGGGTGATGTGCAGAGCTGCAGTAACTACAGAGGGATAAAACTGATCAGTCACAGCATGAAGTTCTAGGAAAGAGCAATGGAAGCTAGGTTAAGAAGGGAGATGTTGATTAGTGAACAACAGTATAGTTTCATGCCTGGAAAGAGCACTACAGATGTGCTGTTTGCTCTGAGGGTGTTGATGCAGAAGTATAGAGAAGGTTAGAAGGAGTTGCATTGTGTCTTTGTGGACTTAGAGAAAGCATATTATAGGGTGCCTAGAGAGGAGTTGTGGTATTGTATGAGGAAGTCAGGAGTGGCAGACAAGTATGTAAGAGTGGTACAGGATATATATATGAGGGTAGTGCGACAGTGGTGAGGTCTGCAGTAGGAGTGACCGATGCATTTAAGATGGAGGTGGGATTGCATCAAGGATCAGCTCTGAGCCCTTTCTTATTTGCAATGGTGATGGACAGGTTAACAGATGAGATGAGACAGGAGTCCCTGTATACTATGATGTTTGCCGATGACATTGTGATCTGTAGTGAGAGTAGGGAGCAGGTTGAGGAGACCCTGGAGTGGCGGAGATATGCCTTAGAGAGGATAGGAATGAAGGTCAACTGGACTAAGACAGAATATATATATATGTGTGAATGAGAGGGAGGCTAGAGGAATGGTAAGGATGCAGGGAGTAGAGTTAGTGAAGGTGGATGAATTTAAATACTTGGGATCAGCAGTTAAGAGTAATGGTGAGTGTGGAAGGGAGGTGAAGAAAACAGTACAGTCAGGGTGGAATGGGTGGAGAAGAGCGTCAGGAGTGGTTTGTGACAGATGAGTACCAGTAACAGTGAAATGGAAGGCCTACAAGAGAGTATTGAGACAAGCTGTGTTATATGGGTTGGAGACTGTGGCATTGACAAAAAAGCAGGAGTCAGGGCTGGAGGTAGCAGAGTTAAAGATGTTAAGAGTTGCTTTGGCTGTGATGAGGATGGACAGGATTAGGAGTCAGTATATTAGAGGGTCAGCTGAGGTTGGATGGTTTGGAGAGAAAACCAGAGAGGCAAGATTGCTTTGGTTTGGCATGTGCTGAGGAGGGATGCTGGGTATATTGGGAACAGGATGGTAAGGATGGAGTTACCAGGTAAGTGGAAAAGAGGAGGGCTTAAGATGAAGTTTATGGATGTGGTGAAAGCAAACATGCAGGTGGTTGGTGTGACAGAGCAAGATGCAGAGGACAGGAAGAAATGGAAACAGATGATCTGCTGTGGTGACCCCTAACAGGACAGCCGAAAGAAGAAGATACAGCAGCTTGAATCTCACACCTGCCTCTCAATGTTCCCTGATAGCTGGACAAAAATTGCTTCTCTTCTGTCTGGTGTACAGTGAATAATCATTTTCCACAAACACTACTCTTTCAAATTTTTTTTTAACACTTTGACCTTCTAGGATCATCTCTTTCTGGTGGTATGATTGCATCTTTACTAATACATGTCCTGGCTGCTTTCTCATGGCCAGGTTGGGAGCATACACATAATGTGGCCTTGCAGTTAACAAATCCTGCTGAGGAATACAAGTCCAGTTACTTATCTGTGCTTTCATAAAATTAGTTCCATCTGTTCCTTTCAGTTTCCATGGTACAGCAGATGATCACAGTTTTTTTTCCTGCATGCTCTGTTGTCTAATGCTACCATTTTTTTCAAACAGCTCTTCTTGAGCAGTCTCATACTCGATCAGCCTTTTCTTCATTTTGACCTCTGATTTTTGCATTTTTTAGAAGTTCGTCTGAATAGCTGTTTAAGGTTTCTTCCATTTTAAACAGCTTTTGTTATTTGAGTTGATATTTTTTTTTTCAGTGTTTCTTTTATTTTAATCAGCTCTGAGCACATTTGACTTATGTTTTTCATCGGAATTACTGGAAACCATCTCCTGTACCAAAGCTAGAACTTGAACTTTTTTGGTGAAAAGTGGCAGGATTCTTCCTAGTCAATGTTTTTTCATCTTTTCTAGTTTATTTTCTTTCAGGCTCCCTAAGTTTTTTTCTTTGCAGCCATCTAGGTAGTGTACTTATTAGCAAGTAATATAATTTTACTAAAACTGTTAGAATTACTAGCCTGTATCTGTCAGTTTCTTTTTTCACACTGGGAGAGATGAAATTAAACTGTTGATCAGTGTGCAGTCACCTTGGAAAAGTGAATTCACCTAAAGTTTTTTGGCAGAATGTCAGACCTGGAATTCTTGCATCATTGCTAATGCTTTTAATTTGGGACAAGCATTACATTATAATGTTTATTGTTTTCATTATAAGAATATTTCCTATTGCCTTATGGCCATTGTTGTGTCTGAAAATGGTCGAAGGACCAAAACTTTTACCATATATCAACTACATGAAATAAGTACCTTAAGTAATACAAGTGGCTTTAACACTAATTATTATATGAATTTGTAGTAACCTCAATGTAAAACAGCTGTAGCTTAGTTAAGAAACATTTTTTTTTTCATTTTAATAGTTGTATATAACTAAATAAGTTAAATACTAATGAATTTAGTCAATTTGATAAAAATAGTGCTTTTCACCATTGAAATATTAATTTCTTTGTAGATCCGTCAAGATGATGCAAGCACATCAATCAACTTCCTTACAAGAGTTACAGGAATAGGGTAAGTACGAGTCTGACCGGTTTTTCATTGATGTATTATGGTAGGGGTTGAGTCACAAAGGGCATTTATCTTTCCATACTCTGAAATGAATACACTGCCTTACTAGCATAAGGGTACTAGTGCTCTACTACGCTATCACTGGCAGTCTGTCAAAGTTTAGAACTCCTCCCCTTGCTTGTCTGTGGTCATGATGGACCAATCACCTGTGAGGGCAGGGACTGCCGTTTACACCTACATATAGGACATATTAAGTTTTCTAGTGTCATGGTATAAGGATGGCTGAGAAGACTGCTTCTAACTCTGGACTTGACAGCTGCTGAGCTCAGATAAGAAACTCTTTTGGGGTTTGTTTCCTCCCTCTGCCTTTCTGTTAGTGCCTGAAAAGTGTTTCTACTGGTAGGAAATTTTGTACCTGTTTTTTTTTTTTTTTTTTTTTTTTTTGACTGTCACAAATTAAAAGCTTCATGTGGAAGTTTTTGACAGGAAAATTTCCCAATATTGCCTGGGGTTATGATTGTTTGAGGTGATGGACTATGATTATATAATTTTTAATTATTATTTTTTTTTTTGTTTAAGTTGTGATTTTGGTGCCAATTTGTCTGTCAAACAGTTATGAAAGGAATTTTTTCATCAGTTTATGATTTGTTTCTTGTCTAATACTGTTTTAAGCAATATCCATTTTGACTGAAACTGGATCTTTTTACTAAATTGGAGGACTTTTGTACATGTATCTTGTGCTTTGATTTGTGTATTTGTGTTACTGAAAATACTGTCATTTCTCAGTGCAGTGTTCAGAATAGTATCCCTACAAAAATAATCATTAGATTGCTATTTAGAAGGAGAATACTGGGATTTGGCCATCTTTTACTGGGCTGACTTAACCCCTAACTTGATGGACTCGGGCACAGTGCCTCCCCACCACCACCACCATCTACTCCTTGTGCAACTTAAATACATAGAATTAAAGAAACATGTCTCAACCCACAGCTTGTGACTCTGAGTAGCCTAGTTTCTGGCAGGCTGTTTGGACCACTTGTCTTCTTTTACCTCCACCTTTGCTGGTCTGGTGTTAGTACCATAAGTGTCTGGATACAAGGGTCAGGCACATCTCTGGGGCTATACAGTTGCCTGATTCAGGTACAGAAAACCAAACTCTTCAGGTACAGCAGAAGTCAGGAGTGCAGAATCTGTTGCCAGTATTGATACACCTCCCCCAGTAGATTCTCCCAGTAATGTAGTGTAGTATATGTATATAAGAGATCACGTTGCAGCCAGCAGTCCCCGACTTTGTTTTAACTGACCTGGTGGCTGTGGTTAGATCCATTTTTCAGGCCATTAATCATTGAGTGCAAAACCAGGTTTTCATTAATGATGGTGCTCTCACCCCTATTCAACCACCTTAGGATCCTGATTTTTGTTAGGGATCTGGAAACTTAGGTTTCAGAAATGTCAGTGCTTGTCCCATACACTGACTGCTTCAGGACTGTATTCTTTTTGGAGTAATCATAGGCTGCCCCCAATGTCAGCAAGGTATATGATCTTTTCGCAATGGAGGATATTTTTAAGTAAGCTTGCAGTTCTCCTCTACTGAGTGATTCCCTGCCTAATAAAGACAGTGTCTTCTCCAAACCCAGTCCCCTCAGAAAATCTAGGCAACTGGCTTGAATTTCAGGGAAAGAAGCTGACACAGGCCAACTAGGTAGTTACTGAAGTGTTAACTACCAATATATTTATAGGAGGTCGTTGAGGCATATGTATAATTTTGAAGAATTTGCTGCACATTTACCTGATGAGTCAATTTATTCCCAAGTTTCCCCTCAGATTAGTGAGATTGTTTTTGGCGGTTATCTGTCAGAAGCTCCAACTGTACAGAGCCAGGGTACCTAGAAGAACTGGCAGGATGAGATTTCCACCAATCCTAATGAGAGGGGTTCCTTTCTCCTAAAAGGATAACCCCTTCAGTCACCGGGCTGTGGTAGAAAAGATAAGCAAACAAATTTTGAAGGGGGTGATAAACTCTACCTTTGAAGAGGCAATCTCTGGTCATGAGAAGATAAGTAAAACTGATGATCTGATATGGTCAGTTTTTCATCTCATCCTAACATATGGGCTCATATCGGATCCATCAGATCCGACTTGGCAACCAAAAAAGCTCTTGGATACCTCCCCTTACCCATAATGTATCTCTCGCCATTACTTCAGATCTCATTTGCCACTTTGCAAAGACGTGGTCCTACCAGCTAGCTCTTGGTATAAGGTCGTATATTTAAAGTCTTTTTTCCACTTTTATCTCCTGTTTCATAATTTTGTAGTGTAAGTAATCATTTTCTATCTCTCCTAATAGTTGTAGCTTTTTTTGCAGTAACCTTTCTTTAATTAGGCTACTTTGCTTTTTTTCTCTCCTTCCCGCCAGTATCTGTTTTTTTATAGGTTAGTTACCCCCCTTTGCATTTATAGGTATTCTTCTAAGTACACTTGTTAGTAGTCCCCCCCTTTCTGTTTCTGTATGAAAAAAAAAAAAAAACTTCTTTTCGCTATCCTTTTTTCTCTCTGTGTGTGTTTTGTCTGAGTGGATTCTCTGCCTGTCCATTCCTTGCGTTATGGCGCAAAACCATCCAGTTTCAAAAAATGCACAAGATACATGCACAAAAGTCCTCCAATTTAGTAAAAAGATCCAGACATAAAATTCCCCTCAGCAACTCCTCACTCTTTGTGAGTGTATTGTCTTGATGCCTCATTCATTTACAAGAGGACTGTGTGAATTGCCACTCCTTCAATTATCAAGCTTTAGTAGAGAGAAGAATACACTCATTTTAAGAGGCATGCTGCCTTCTGCTTTTGGGGAGGCTATTTCTGGAGAAAAAGATAAATCTAGTACATCCTCTAGAATAAAATTGGCTTCATCCTTGTCTTCTAAATCTTCTGATCCGAAGTTGTCCTCTTTCTTAGATCAGACTTTTTCTCAGAGCACCTCATTTTTTTTTCAGAGCGGGAGAGTTCCCAGAGCCATAGTGAGCTTTGCGAACCCTGAGCGCACTCTACTCCCAAGTCTTTGGAGCAGTTGATGCACCTCAGAGTTTCAGCGAAGGTCAGCTCAGCTCTGGCTTCAACCCCTGGTGAGCTGTCTTCTGGACTGGAGAGGACCTCATCCCGAAAGCATGGCTTGTCAGAGCCGGAGTCCTTGTCCATTCATGAGCAATTAGTCTTTGGAGCCTTGGAGAGGGCTGTAGGTGCCACTGCAACTAAGAGGTCACCTGCCCCCTTGGCTCTGTTATCCCAGCAAGATTCCCTGTGTTCCTCTTATCACCATCAAGTACCACAGGAGCTCAGGCGCCAGGATACCCATCTGGGTATCACCAACTCTTCCAGTACATTCCCAGACTAGCCCACTGAGGAAGTCCCTAGTAAGAGATTATGCAAGAGGAAGTATTTGGACTCCATGGAGGAGTCGGCCACAGAAAAATATGACCTCAGTGAGGGGAAGGATTCCCATAGTCACTCCCTGAAGACATTTCCTTTGGGGAAATTTGGAGATTCTGAAGCAGAAGGGTGGCTGGCAGTCCAGCAATCCTTAGGCTGAGGAGTCTGTGTACCTGGCTGCCTTTGGTTCCTGCCCATCTACTTTTTGGGTGATTCTGCCCACTGATGAGCTCCTAGGTTTGATCTCACAATGGGTGAGGGAGTCCCCAGACTCCATCAAGCCTGTTCCCCGGAGACCAAATAAAATTACAACTGCTCCCTCAAACAAGACCTTCTGGATAAAAGGAGTTGCAGTAGATACCATGGTCGTGGCGACAGTGACCAAGAAGGAGCTCTCCAAGGAGAGCTTGACTATCCATCCTCCTAATAAAGATTCTAGAACAATGGATAGATGTGGGAAGTGTGTCTTCTCATCAGTGAACTTTGCGTTGCGGTCGTTGAATTACCTTTCACATTTCACCAGATTGCAAACTGATCTGATCAAGGAGCTTTCAGATATCCTTGAAGAACCAGTACCTGAGGGAACTAAAGATAAAGCAGTTTCCTAGTTAGCCACAACACATTCAGTAGCCAACTCTTCCATGAGGCTCATCGTGCATGCAATCGAAGGAATGAGTAGTGCGGTGGGTTCCGGCATCTCTATGAGGAAGCATACCTTGTATGTGCCTTTGCGATTTTGTGGAAACTTTTAAGTCTTTGTTCATCAGTGCTCTGTTTGATGGCACATCTCTGTTTGGCCCCAAAGTCAAAGATACACTATTCTGGTGTGAGAAAGATAGCAAGACCCTTTCTACTGTAGGCATTCGTTTTTCAGTTCCCAGAGACCTTATCCCAAGGGTCAGCGAGGCAGTGGAAAGATTTGGTTCAAAAAGTCTCTAGGGTCCTACTAAGACTCACATGGAGATTTTTCCCGCAGAGGCAGTGGGGGAAGCAGTAATGGAAGGCATCACACTTGTGGCAGAAGAGGTGCACAGAACCAAGAGTCCAGGAAGTCTTTCTTCGGGAAGTCCTTTCAGTGCTCCTGTAAGGAGGTCCAATTGTCCACTTCTGGAGGCAATCGAGGGTCAACTATCCCTGCACTGAAGAGCCTGGCAAAAGAAAACTTCTGATCTGTGGGTGCAGAGAATAATATCTAGGGGATAATACCTAATACCTTTTTCGCATCAACCCCCCTCCCAGCAAAAAAATCCTAGATGTTCCACCCAGTCAAAGAGATAAGGGAGCCACTCAAATTCAAAAACTGCTAGAAAGAAGAGTCATTGAAGAGGTCCCTAAGACCAGAGAGGATTCAGAACTTACTTAATGTTCTTTTTGGTTCCAAAGAAAACAGGGGACTGGAGACCAATAGAAACCAACAAAACGGCTCAGGGTAAGGAAAGGTGCAAAATCAGCAGAACTGTAGAACAAACAAAATGCACCAGTCTTGCACTAACAAACTTGTATTTATTTATAGAATAAGATAAAAAATAAAAAAAAGTAAGCGCTTTCATGATGATTCCTATCGCTTCATCAGACTGAGACCAGTCTTGGATTTCAGCAGATTGAACAAGTCAGTTCGACATTGCAAGTTCCAAACGGTTATGATGCAGTCCATGCTTCCTTTTCTAGAACAGGATGATTGGATGATGTGCTGTATAGATCTTCAGGATGCATACTACCATATAAAAACAGACAGAAGCTCCAGAAGATATCTACGCTTCCGGCTGGGAGCCATTCATTACCAGTTAAGAGCACTGCCCCTTTGTCTCACTATCACCCCCAGAGTGTTCACCAAATGCATGGCAGTGGTTGTGGCTCACCTGAGATGACAAGCATTCCGGGTGTTTCCTTATTTAGACAACTGGCTCATATCCACCCAGACCAGGCATCTACTTATACACGCAGAGACTCAATTCTTCATCTTTGCTCCAAGCTAGGCATAACCATAAACTATCAAAAGTCTCTTTTGGAACCCACTCAGACACTAGAGTTCATAGGGGCACTACTGGACACCAATCAGATGATTGCAAGACTTCCTCTTTTAAGGGTATTGACAGTCAGATGACAAACGTCAAGGCTAATCAGAAACAAAAAGTGTTCTACAGGCATTAGAATCTATGGCCACAGCAATCATGCTAGTTCCACTCTCCAGGTATCGCATGTGAATTCTGCAGTGGATTCTAACTTCTCAATGGTCAATAATTCACCAACCAGTGTCTCATCAGATTCTTGTAATGAACATATGCAAAAAGTATCTCTCATGTTGGATTGATTCAGAACAAGTGACACAAGGTTGACCTTTTATTCCCCCTCAAACACAGGCTGTTGTGACCACAGATGCTTCCCAGATAGGATAGGGGGACATTATCTGGGGAAGACTATCCAAGGTTACCTGGTCCACAGAAGAGGCCAAGCTCAAGATAAACATCCTGGAGATGACAGTGATGCTTCTAGCATTGTAGTCGTTTCACACTGCTCTTCCTCCAGGGACAGTAGCAGTTCAGTTAGACAACATTTCAGTAGTATGGTACATAAACAAGGAAGGAGGAACCAGATCATACCCTCTGTGTGGGGAAGCGCTCAGTGTGTGGCAGTGGGCAATCTCATCCAACTGTTTTCTTGTAGCAATGCACATTCCAGGAAAGTCCAACATGATGGCGGACAAGTTGAGCAGAGCCATTCTCATGCCCCATGAGTGGTCCCTCAACTAAATTGTAGTGGAGAACATTTTCCACATATGGGGCCAGCCTTGCTGCAACCTCTTTGCCTCTCCCCTGAACAACAAATGCAGCAGCTACTTTGCCCTAATTCCCCCACCCGGGCAGTCCCCGAGGGAAGCTCTAGTACACGATTGGCCTCCTGGACTATTGTATTCCTTTCCCCAAATTCCATTGATTTTAAAATTCCTTCAGGAATCCAGCAGGTTGAAGAGGGAAGTAATCCTCATTGCCCTATATTGGCTTCAACAAACCTGGTTTCCTTTCGTCTGGCCTCACGTACAGAAGGAACCCTGGATTCTGGAACACTTTCCAGACCTGCTGTCACATCCGGCAGGAATGCTTCATCCAGACCTTCACAACCTCAAGCTGAGAGCTTGGTTCCTCCAGTTCCGTTAATTGCCCGACAACCTATGCTCTCCTCTCCAGTCCACCATATTTTGATATCCTGTAAGTCATTTAATCAAAAACTATATGAGAGTAAATGGAAGAGGTTTGTAATCTGGGCTGAACAACACAATATGGATCCTATCACCACTCCCATTAACTTCATTCTGGAATTTCGAGCTCACCTTTTCAATAACGGAGCTGCAACATCTGTCATTAAGGTCCAGTTAGCAGCCATTTCAAATTTTCAAATTAGGATTGACAACTTATCTTTAATCTCCCACAAACTTTGCAAAACCTTCCTAAAAGGGGCCATGTTGTTAAGAATCCCCACAAGGATCCTTCTCCCCCTTGTGGGCTAAATTTGTTCTACGTCCGACTGTTTAACCACCCTTTGAACCTGCAGCATCTTGTGATATAAAGTCCCTATCATGGAAAACTGTCTTTTTGGTTGCTATCACATTGCCAAGACTGATATCAGAAATACAAACACTATCTTCCCAGCCCATATATTTGTATTTTCAGAAAGACAGAGTCTCTTTGCGTGCCATCTGCTCTTTCTTGCCAAAAGTTGTTATTCAAACAAATATTAATCAGACTATCCATTTGCCTCTTTTCTTCCCAAATTTTAGTAACAAAGGTGAATATGTATTACATTTGTTGGATGTTTATAGATAGTTACGTTTCTACTTGCATAGAACTAAAAATTTTTGGAAAGCAAACCAATTGTTTATTGCATTTGCAGGCCCTAGGAAAGGCCTACCAGTTTCCAAAGTTAATCTATCAAAATGGCTTTCTAGTTGTATTTCCTTTATTTACATCTCAAGATGCATGAAACATGACAAATCCATTTGAGCTCATTCTACCAGAGCAGTGGCCACATTTGCAGTCTTCCAGACAAATGATGCTTTGGATGAGATTTGTGCAGCAGCCACATGGGCAAATCATCATTCTTTTATCACTCATTACAAGTTAGATCTGGTCTCCAGGGGAAGAGCCTCCTTTGTTGCAATGGTTCTGAGGAATATTCTCCCTTGAGTCCATCCCGCATAAAGATAGCTGGGGACTCTGCCCCATATGTGAGGATGAGATGAAAAATTGACAATGTCGGATAAAGAAATTATGTACTCCCCTAACATTCCATCTGTATTGTCAATTTTTTCATCCCTCCTCACAACCCACCCTCCAACCCCCGCCCTTGGGGTTCCTAGTTGAACTGGAAGAGAATCTCAAGAGTTAAGTTACTTTTTGTTATTCTCCAGAAATGGTCTCCTTTAAGACCCTTTTGGGTGTTAGATACTAACTTTCCTCTTTTTTTAATTTCTCCAAGTTTTTTGGGTTTCTAATACCATGATGGGAATGGACCACATTCCTTAGTCAAAATACATTTAAAGTTCATGAGATTAGTATTGTTTTAATCTTTGATGTCAGCCAGAAGTGCTCTTTGCAGCACCGCAATGTGCCCAGTAATGATTCATTCTGCAATTTGTATAGGGTTACATGTATTGGTAACATATCTAAATACAATTGTATATTCTTTTTTATAAGACCCGTTGCTCCTACTACAATTGGAACTGTCTGGGTATCTTTCTTCCACATTATACTCTCATTTCTGCTTGCAAATCCTGATATTTCATGACTTTGTCTCTCTCTGTACGCAAGACACTGTAGTCACTGGGTGTGGCGATTTTAGTGCTAAATGCTAATTTTGTCTTCTTTTCATGGACTGGTTTTCTAGCATCTGTCTTTTGAACTGTTGGTAATGGGTGATCCCATGTGATGTAGACTTAATCATTTTCTATGATGCTTTGTGGCTAATGTTTCCAGTGTTTTTCAGCCACCTCAATACCATAATGTTTGTACAATCCTCAGTGCAACAGTCTTGCCACATTGTAATGCCTTTCAGTATACAGTCCTTCTGCCATTAGTATGTCACAACCAGCAAAGAGGTGTGCAACTGTTTCCAGTTCTGTTTTACAAAACCTACATTTGTGTTATTCTCCCACATGTTCAATGGACTTCGTAAACCAGTGTGTACGTAGCCCACTATCTTGTGCTGCCAATATTATCCTTTCATCTCTTGGTTTGAATTTGCCTCTCCTTAACTATTCCTGCGTTTGTTCCTGATCAACATGAGTTTCTTCCAGAAGTTTTTTATACTTGCAACTATATTTATGCATTTTCCACATTTCTTGCCTTCTAATCTGGTCCTTCATCTTGTATTCCTTCTTTTGTTTCTTGCACATTCAGTTGCTGCCTGATTTTTATCTACTGCTCGTTTGATTTCCATTCCTGCTTGACACCGATACGCTTCTAGACTAAGCAGAGAAGTCATTTTAGATTTATTCTCTTCATGTTTCAAAACTTTCAATACGTTTGGGTCTTGTGAGGTCAGCAGATATGTATGCAGTCCCACGATTGTAGATCTGTATGTGTAATCAATTTCAAGGAGGCCCATCCCGTCTTCAGAATGGGGAATATATAATCTTGGTATGCACTGATTTTTATAAATCATTTGGTGAGCATGAAGCATCCTTCTTGCTTTCCTGTCTAATCTGTCCAACACGTTTTGGGGTCAGTCCGTCACTCCAAAACTGTAAGTTAGGACAGGAAGAGCAAATTAGTTTATAGCTTGAATTTTGTTCCTAGATGTCAACACTGTTTTCAGGAGTAATTTAAGTGTTCTAAAGTACTTACTAAGTTTTGTTTGCATTTGTTTATGTTTTGTTGTTTATCCTTTATCAATTCCCAAATATTTATACACCCCCTCTCGCTCAAGTTCTTTTATATCACATTCTTGTCCCAAACTGTTGTTTTCTTGATGTTGCAGTTTTCCTGCTTTAAAGGTTGCTTTTGCACATTTATCAAGACCAGATGATATCCTTATATCATCTGAAAAAGTTTTGACAGCTTGCAGTTGTGCTTTCAGTTCCTCATCTGATAAGCTATACAGTTTTAAATCGACAAAGAGAAGATGAAAAGTCTTTACACTTTGCTTTTTTCTAAGAGCCAAATTATAGCCATGGCCTAAGCTGTTAAGCTGACAGCTTAATGGGTTATGGGTAAGACAGAATAAGAGTGGTGATAGAGAGTCACCATGGAATACCCCCCTTTGAATTTTTATCCCTGGAATAATAGTTTGTCTTTTATGATGGCTTAATTGCAAAGTGGTCTGTCACTGTTTCATGGTGTCTGTAATGTAGTCCATCAGTGTAGGGTGTATCTTGTATATTTGTAAGCACTCTTTTATCCATGAATGTAGGATGCTATCAAATGCTTTTTTGTAGTCAATCCATGCCATACTTAGATGCTTCCCCTTTTTACAGTTCTCCACTATGAGTTTATTTAACCACAAATGATCTCTTGTTTCATATAACTTTCTTTTATTGCCCTTTTGTTTTACTGCCATAATTGAGTTTTCTTCTAAATGACTATAAAGTCTGTTGGCATCAATTCCAGTGCATAGTTTATACGTCGTCGGAAGAAAAGTTATTGGGCTGTAGTTTTTAGAATGGCTTGCAGGTTCACTGTTAAGTAGGAGCATTGTTTTTCCTGTTGTTAGCCAGGTTGGTGTCTCTTCAGGGTGTGCATGTAAATAGTTCTTACTCATAGCTAAATCTTCATGCAATGATGTTAATAGTTTTAACCAGAAGTTAGGTACTGCATCTAGGTCTGGGGTTTTCCAACTGCAGGCTTTTCTTAACTTTGTTTCAATCTCTCTGATGTTACTTCATCCCATTTCATACCCTGCACCTTTAAACTTCTTATTCTTTTACTTTTTCTATCCATTTAGCATCTTTGTTATGTTCCACAGGATCTTCATAAATACTTTTCCAAAGTGAATCTATTTCTACTTTTTTTGGTCGTCTTTCACCTCATTTTACCTTGTTTCCCAATTCTCTATAAAACTTTATTGGATCATCAATCAATTGCTTATTTTGTACTTTTCCTTTATATTTCTCTGTATATCATCTAGGTTTTTCTACCTGTGCTGAGATTTTTAGCTTGTTTTTGCGATAGTGCACGATAGATCCTTGTCTGTTCTAATACTGCACATTGCTTTTATTACATCTCTCTTAGTATTTTTATTGATCTGTTCCCTCTTTTATATTCTTCTAACAGTGACACTTCTTGTCTTAATTGCTTTATAGTTTTCTCTGTTCGATACTTCCATGATAGTGTTAGATTTTCCCCTTCCTTTTCCTCACTACCCTGTGTTCTTGTGGCAGAACTTTATCGGTTATTAATTTAGCTGCACAGTAGTATATCCTGTTTACGTCTGTTATATCACATTGATCTCTATGGACATATGTAATTACTGTGTTCATTTGTTTTATGAAACTTCTGACTTTTTGCCTTTTATTGACCTTCTGCAGTCAGTTTCTTTCCTTAATCTTAGTATGTCTGTCTATCTGTATTAAATCAAGCAATTCTTCTCTTAGCTCATTTTCTTCTAAACTGAGGGCACAGTTTTTGTTTTACACTTCCTGCGGGTATTCTAGAGAAAGTTCTATAGCATCTTCTTGTGGCACATTCTCTTCAGTTTCATCTTGTCATCCATTGCTCTGTCATATAGGAACTCACTGGCCTATCACTCCTCAACATTGACTGCATCAATTTCCATAGTTTCCTGTTCCTTCCCATGCTGTCCAGGTTCAAGTGAATGTTTATACTGGTTTCCTGTGGAAGGTTCCAAAATATCTTCATATGACACCTGACCAATTGCTTCCTGTTCCACTAGTTTCCCCTTTATTTGGATATCCATTGCTCTATCCTGTTGTGGTGCTTTCTGAATTATGTTTTCTACACTGAATCCTTCATTCTGCAGGTACTCCATAACCTCAGTTTCTTTTTTTTTAACTTCTCCATTACTAATCTCCTTTTCCTCTTTGTCTTCTTAATTTTGGTATTGTAAAGTTGTCCACATCTGGATTGCTTTGCCTGTATTTCTCTACAAATATCTTTGGTGCTGCCCTTTTTGTATTGGTTAGTTTTGCTTTCTCCTATGTATAAATATTAAACCATATTAATTTTCTTTTTCTTTCCCATGTCCATATTTCTTCTTCAGATGTCTCCTGATCTTCCTGCATCTCCTTGCTTTGTGGACTCATTCTATCTTGCTGTGGTGTAACCTGTGTTAGACCTTCTACACCAAATCCTTGTCTTCACAGTCAGTCCATAACTTCAACTTCTATTTTTTTAACTTCTACTTTACTAGTCTTCTTTTCTACATTCCCTCTCTCTGACATTATTTTCTTTATTGTAAAATGTTTCATATCTGGATGCCTTTGCCTGTCTTTCTCTTTGAATATCTTTGAGGCTGCCATCTTTATATTGATTAATTTTGCTTTCTCCTTTGCATAAATATTGCACCATATCAAATCTCTCTTTCCCATGTCCATATTTCTTTTTTATACTTTTCAAAAATCTCTTGGTTTTGTTGTTTATATTTTCACTTTTTCTCAGATGCTTCTTTTTCCAAACAGATCAATGTTTCTTGATCTATATACAGTTTTTCACAAATCTGTTGTATTAATGAATACACAATTTTATTTGAAGCTTCTGACACTTTTTGTTTTGGAGGTATTTTTTTCATCTAATTTCTCTTTTAATCATTTTGTATATCTTATGTCTGGAAATTCTTGGCTTTTTGCATAATAGTAACAATACATTTCTTTCTTATCCTCAATAGTCCACTGTATCGTCGTTATGGCTGTTATTGGCCTATCAGTTTTTGTGATTTTTGTGGACTACTACTTCTTTCTACAACAGGAGGGCCATCCTTCCCCTGGGCCTGGCCCCATTGTAGGAATGGTTCCGTATTTTGAGGATTCTGCACTGTCATCTTTTCCAATCCTGACACCAGTGTGCCTACCAGAATTGGTCACGTTTTTATCCTGGGTCTTGTGCACCCAGCTATCTTTTTTAATTTTTAACCTACTTCTGTTTATAATGTATGCTATATAAATATAGTGTATATATTAGTATTGTCTTGGTGAGATTTTGTGAAAAGCAGAGTCCACCAAGTGAAGGCACTCACCAAAACTTGAGGAAGAATTCATTTTCAGCAAATACTACTCTCATTTGCTTGCTGACTTATCTTTCCATTTGGACCTCTGCTGACTTATCTCTCCATTCGGACCTCAAATTCCTAGTTGAACTGAAGAGAATCTCAAGGATTAGATTAGTTTTCGTTATTCTCCAGAAATGGTCTCCTTTAAGACCCTTTTGGGTGTTAGATACTAATATTCATCTTTCTGTATGGATATAATTATTGCAAATAGGATCTGAGGTAATGGGGAGAGATGCATTATAGGTAAGGGGAGGTATCCAAGAGCTTTTTTTGGTTGCCACAAGCTTTCTAATGGCCGAGTAGGATCTGCTGGATCAGATTCAAATCCATATGTGAGGAGAGATAAATAAATCAACAATATTGTTGGAATGTCATGGTGAGTGCGTAACTTCTTTTTTCATCCCATTCATCATCTTTTACGTCTTTGAAAATTGTCATGTTTAAGAAAAGAGTCGCTCGGTGCCTGCTTCTTCCACTGATTTGACTTCAAAAAGACTTAAAATGTTGGTTTCCTCTGTTGGTGCGGAACCTATACAGACATTGAAGGTTACTTTGGTACCACTCTTGGTGCCAACGGTTTCTTATTCCCTGGTGTTAAAGTTGTCGGCACAGACTGAAAACCAATCCATGGAACCGATTGTCTTTGCACCGGCTGTTTCTGCGGTACCGACTTCTACGGCGCGTATAGAAAGCGTTGAATTCTTCTTGCTAGACCGTTCTAGGACCAGATATTCCCCATGTGTTGACCCTTTTGCAAGTCAATTGCCTAGTCCTTTTTTGGAATGTGCAAGATCCCTTTCTGCCCAGTCTATTCATTCCACTAAAAGTCTAACAGAAATAGATATGTTGAATTTGGTAGATCAGCTCCTTGTGGCGAGGAGAATCTCAGATATGTCATCAGTTTCAGCCCCTTCTGGTTCCTGGAACCCTTCTTTCTTCAACTCCCACTAGTCTTCCTCCTCTGACCTCCACTGAGGTATTAGAGATTCCAGCTCTGACCTTACCTGTGCCGGCTGCTTCAGTTTTGGTTAGATCTCCATCTCTGGTACTGATTCCTACCCTAGGTTCTTCAGCCTTTTTGGATCTGGAGACCTCTCGGGGTGGGGGCTACGCTATTGGTTTTGAGGGGCAAGACTCTACTCCAATTTTTTCAAGGTCTCTGGACCTTGGGGCTTTGGCATGTGTTAGCTCGACCCTTACTTTGGCTTTGAGGGCTGTCTCTTCAGAGTTGGGGGAGACCACGGTTCAGAGATGGTCCTTCTTGGTTCTGGGCTCTCTTCCTTCTTCAGGGAGACCAGCTCTCTGGGTGATAGAGAGGGCCCTTTCCTCCATGGGCATTCATTCAGCTCCACAGATGTCAGAGCAGATTTCTGGTCCTCCCACTCATCCAGAGTCTCGACCAACTTCAACATCAAGACATCGGGCAATGGAATTGCAGGAGTCACTTGTTCAAGTTTTAGCCTCTTCTGACACCGCTTCAGATCATCCCACTGAAGAGTTTCCTCAAAAGAGGTTGTGTAAGAGGAGACGCCTAGATTTCCCCAGAGGAATCCATCATAGAAGACATGATCACCCTGGGAAGACATCTCCTTCAGGGACATCCGTGAAATTCTTAAGCAGAGGGGTGGCTGGATGTCCCAACAGCCCTCTTAAGCAGAGGGGTTGGTGGATGTCCCAACAGCCCTCCTCAGCAGAATCAGTGTATCTGCAAGCTTTCAGTACCCGGCCATCTACCTCTTGGGTGACCCCCCTGATGAGCTCATTAAGTTGATCTCGCAACGGACGTGGAAGGCTCCTGACACTGTAGAACCCATCCCCAAGAGACCAGACAAAACTCTAACTGCTCCCGAGGGTCATCAGTTTGGGGCAAACATTGGTGGTAGATGCCATGGTGGTGATGTCATGGTGGTAGTGGCAGCCACAAAAAAGGAACTTGCGGAGGAAAGTTCACTATCCATCCCCCTAATTGTGATGGATAGGTTTGGCAAGTGGGTTTACTCTTCATAAACCTATGCATACTGTTGAACTTTATGGCACATTTAAGCAGACTTCAAAAGGATCTGATTAAAGAGTTAAAGAGATACCCAGGCAGGAGCAGTATCTGATGAAGTCCAAGGTAAGGCTGCTTGTCAGTTGGCCACTCTAGAGTCTATTTCAATTTGGTCCATGGGGCTCATAGCCCATGCAGCCGAACAGATGACAAAAGCAGCGGGATCGGGTGTAGCCATAAGTGAGACACACATGAATGTGCTTATGTGAATTTGCAGAGCCATTCAAGTCTTCATTTGTCAATGCCCCTTTGACCGTATTATCCCTTTTTGGCCCTAAAGTTCTAGAAACTTTATCCAGGTGTGAAAAAGATGAAAAGGCCCTTTCTGCAGTTGGCGTACATTTTTCTACTCCCAAACGGTCCTATTCTAGGAACCAGAGGAGTGAGAAAATGTGGCAAAAATGACCCAAGGGCCTTTCCAGGACACACATGGCATTGGCTCTCCCAGGGGCAGAGGGGGAGCTTTAATGGAAGACACCATCCATGTGGCAGAGGTGGCCTGCAAAATCAGGGTTCAAGGGACACTTTTCCTGGAAAACCAGGCCCAATTGCTTTCCTCTGGAAGCAGTCAAGAGCTGTTTATCCTTGCACCAGTATGCCTGTCTTCAGATAACTTTGGATGTTGTGGGTGCAAAGGATTGTAACTAGAGGATATACCATACCCTTCCTTTCTCTTCCAGACAACTCCAGCAAAATCCTTGATGTCCCACCTAGTCAAAGGGAACCAGCAGTTCTAGAAATTCAAAAACTGCTAGAAAAAAAGAGTCATCCAAGAGGTCCCGCCAGACCAAATGGAATCTGGAATCTGGAATTTACTCAAACTTCTTTTTAGTGCCAAAGAAGACAGGGGACTGGAGACCAATTTTGGATCTAAGCGTTTTGAACAAGTCTATTCCACAGACCAAATTCCAGATGGTCATAGTTTAGTCTGTTCTCCCATTTTCTAGGGAAAGACAATTGAATGTGTTCGATACCACATAAAAATGGACAAGCATTCCAGGAGAATTCTTGGCTTTCGGCTGGGAGCCAATCATTATTAGTTCAGAGCTATGTCCTTTGGTTTCAGCACAGCCCCCAGAGTGTTCACCAAATGCATGACACTAGTAGCAACTCAGTTGAGACTACAAGGATTCCGATCGTTTCCGTACTCAGACAACTGGCTCATTACTGCTTCCATGAAGCTTTCGGGCTCTCAACCCTTCATCAGCATACATATTTCCTGCTTTGTCACATTTATATAGAGGAAGAATAAAATCACATGACCAAACCAACCACTAAAAATCACTTATAGAAAATATGTTGAAAAACACACACAATTTAAAAATAACTCGTATAATAAAACTATACACTAAAAACATGAAATGCTACTACATTATTATGAAATAGTTCTAAAACTTGTTATTATAAATTATCCAATTGTCGCTTAACTAATACAGGTTTTATACTAATAGCACTATTTAAACCTGGAGTGGTGTCCGCTTGTAGTCTAACTATCCACTCAAACTCCCTTAACTCCAAGAAATTATTTACATCACCCCCTCTTATACCCATTTCTATAATGTCTATACATCTAAATTTAAACCTATGTGTTTCAAATTCCAATATGTGTTTATATAGAGCATTAGTTTGTATTTTCCTATTTATTTCTGATTTATGCTCTATAATACGGTCTTTAAGCCTTCGTGTTGTCTTTCCAACATAAAACGCGCGACACAACGTGCATGTAGCAAGATATACTAATTTAGTAGTGTTACATGTAGCGTTATAGTAAAATTCAAATCTCTTGTTAGTAATAGGATGTTTGAAACAATAATCTGCTTCTAAAATATCACCACAACAAGTACAATTGTAACATTTATAAGTCCCTATTTTATTTTGTACTGGATTCTGTTGTTTCTTAAAGTCCTTATAACATAGCATATTTTTAAGTGCCTGGTGATTTCTATACGCGAAACTAGGTTTTGATCCTGCCAGTGTTTTAATTTCCGGCATGGCCATCAATATTGGCCAGTTTTTTTCAATTATTTTACGTATTTGATATGTATAACCAGTATATGTAGTCACATATCTTATTTTACTATCATTCCTTATCATACATGTCAACATTTCTTGTTCTGTTTCTATTGTGCCACTTGCAAATATAGGTTTATAATCATTGGTTCTGCCCTGAGTTATCAATTCAATAATTTTGTTAATAAGGCCTTCTGCATAACCACTCTTCATAAATTCTGTTTTCATCATTGCAACCTCAGTTACATAAACTTGGTCTTCTGTTGTTAATCTGCTTACTCTAATTAACTGTGATTTCACTATCCCTTTAAATATATGTGGTGGATGCATACTAGTACTTTCTAAATATCTCATTGCATGAACATCTTTTTTATGAACCATTGTTTCCATTTTGTTCTCTTTCCTATATAATTTCACATCTAAAAATACCATATTGTGTGATGAAAAACTCATTTTAAATCTAAAAAATTTAGTCGTATTATTCAAATATGAAACATATGTATGCAACTCATCTTCCGTTCCATCCCATATAAAAAAAACAATCATCCACAAACCTAGCGTAACTTCTCACATGTTTGTTCAATACGTTGCTTTCATTTAAAATGTATTCTTTCTCCCAATAAAATAACACTTGGTTTGCAAAAGTGTTTGCAACAGAAGTCCCCATAGCAACCCCTGTTAATTGTTTATATGGGACATTATCAAAAATAAATATATTCTTAGTTAACACCAAGTTCAAAAGAAGACATATATTCTCTATTTCACATGGTTGCTTAACAGAATTCAACAATAATAGTCTTCTTATCGCTTCCACACCATGCCGGAAATTAAAACACTGGCAGGATCAAAACCTAGTTTTGCGTATAGAAATCACCAGGCACTTAAAAATATGCTATGTTATAAGGACTTTAAGAAACAACAGAATCCAGTACAAAATAAAATAGGGACTTATAAATGTTACAATTGTACTTGTTGTGGTGATATTTTAGAAGCAGATTATTGTTTCAAACATCCTATTACTAACAAGAGATTTGAATTTTACTGTAACGCTACATGTAACACTACTAAATTAGTATATCTTGCTACATGCACATTGTGTCACGCGTTTTATGTTGGAAAGACAACACGAAGGCTTAAAGACCGTATTATAGAGCATAAATCAGAAATAAATAGGAAAATACAAACTAATGCTCTATATAAACACATATTGGAATTTGAAACACATAGGTTTAAATTTAGATGTATAGACATTATAGAAATGGGTATAAGAGGGGGTGATGTAAATAATTTCTTGGAGTTAAGGGAGTTTGAGTGGATAGTTAGACTACAAGCAGACATCACTCCAGGTTTAAATAGTGCTATTAGTATAAAACCTGTATTAGTTAAGCGACAATTGGATAATTTATAATAACAAGTTTTAGAACTATTTCATAATAATGTAGTAGCATTTTATGTTTTTAGTGTATAGTTGTATTATATGAGTTATTTTAAAATTGTGTGTGTTTTTCAACATATTTTCTATAAGTGATTTTTAGTGGTTGGTTTGGTCATGTGATTTTATTCTTCCTCTATATAAATGTGACAAAACAGGAAATATGTATGCTGATGAAGGGTTGAGAGCCTGAAAGCTTCATTAAAGTCTAGCGTTCTTGAGTGAATACCGTGTGTTTTTGACTATCAACTGTTCTGTGCTCGAATTGTTTCCTTACTCTACATAATCATTGGTACTGCAGTGAACGCTTTAGGAGGAAACCAAACCAGCCTTTTTATTTCATCTATACTCCTAATTGCTGTTGAGAAATCAATCGCTGAAAATGACTACGTCCATAAAGAGACTGCTTACAAAATTGAACAACCCATTACTACAGACTCAAAATCTTGATAATAGTTCTCAGGATATTTCTATGGCTAAAGACATGAAAGAATTAAATAAGGTACTTGGCATACTGGAGAAGAAAGCTAATAGTTATAAGCAGCTTCAATGGCAAAGGTTTAGCTTCTTAGCATACCTTGAATTAGGTATTGTACCTAGGGGGCTACGAGTGCTTAAAATGCCCTCCTATGGTAATGTGTATGAGGAGCTATTGGTTAAATGGCAGCAGCTTAACCTGGAACTAAGCGCGAACTATATGAGGCTTATGAACAATTTTTTTGAAAATATTGAGAAGACCCTGATTGAGGAAATAGAACAGTGTGAAGCAGATGTTTTGCAAATACTCAAGGGCGATATCTCTAATGATGTTTATCAAGCCTTTATAGAGAGAGTGCATTTATTAGACACTAGGTTGGAAATGAAGAAAAAATGGAAGCTGCAACGTGATATGGAGGACTTTAAAAACGGCCATATTTTCTCTTGGCCGAGAACTGAATATAAACGACCGTTAACAGTCAACAAACAACTGCAGCAAACTGTAGGCAACAAGACTGTAACTAAATCTCTAGACCAGCTGGATGATTTCAATTTGCCGCTTGCTTCGATAGGTAGGTCGACCAATCAGCAAGCACGTGTTACTACAACTGCGTCTCAACGTTCTGAAGTAGATATATCAAAAGAAGATGAAATTATAGTAGAACTACCATTAGACGATACTAGCGTGGAACCTCTAGTAGCATCTTTAACAGAAAGCAGAGACATGAGTACGCCGAATACACCAACACCAGTAGCGCAGTTATGTGAGGCCAAGGGCAAGAGGCAAACGGAAATATCTGCTTTTTTACCTTTTCGGTTAAAGCAACCAGAAAAGGTGATACTGCACAAGCCCCATATCGAAGGAAGTCCGATAGTAAAGACAGGAGAACAATATCAACAACAAGGGGCAAAGAGAAAACACAACAGTCCGAAGAAAAGCAACAAAACGCCACGCAGATAAGTGTTATTACAACGAAGATGAGGGAAGGTACTGTAAATTTAACTCAATGCTGTTTTTCTGATGAATATTATAAACTATTAGGGAAGGGGCTTAAATTTGTACCCTTCGCTTTGGACAACATTGTGAGTGTAATTACTGATTTGAAGTTATTTGCGAGGAATTTGATGTTGAGATCATCATTCAAAAATTCTACTGTAAGTAATTTTGGCTTTAAAAAGTCAAGTTTGTTTATTCCTCAATTGTCTCCTGTTATATTGGCTTTTACAAATATAGTAGAAATGGAGTTAAGGTCTCTTTTTTTCTAAGGGACGTCATACTGTGAAGAATTATAATTTAACTTATGATGAGTATCAAGCCCTCATACATTTAAAGAACAATAATGAGATAATTATCAAGCAGGCTGATAAAGGTGGGGCCACAGTGATAATGGATAGACTTTACTATATGAGTAAATTTAGGGACTTCCTTTCTGATACCAATACGTTTAAGAAAATAACATTGTTTGAGGTAAAAGATCAGATAACTCAGGTAAACATGATTATATATGACATGCAGTTAAAAAGTGATATTTCATTAGAACTTTTTAACTATTTTTCTGTCCCGTGTCCCAAAATTCCGCAAATATACGGAATACCGAAAATACATAAATCTTTAGAGGATCCCCCACTGAGGCCCATTGTCTCAGGCAAAGGGTGGATAACTGAACCAATATCCAAGTATTTGCAGAAAGTTTTGGCTGACATGTTACCTAAATGTAATAGTATTGTAAAGGATAGTACACACTTTTTACAGAAATTAAACGTATGGTATAGAAGTGCTCCTGACAACTACATCTTTGTAACACTCGATGTAGAATCCCTGTTCACTGTTATCCCTATTGATTATGGTGTGGAAGCGATAAGAAGACTGTTATTGTTGAATTCTGTTAGGCAACCGTGTGAAATAGAGAATATATGTCTTCTTTTGAACTTGGTGTTAACTAAGAATATATTTATTTTTGATAATGTCCCATATAAACAATTAACAGGGGTTGCTATGGGAACTTCTGTTGCAAACCTAGTGTTATTTTATTGGGAGAAAGAATACATTTTAAATGAGAGCAATGTATTGAACAAACATGTGAGAAGTTACGCTAGGTTTGTGGATGATTGTTTTTTTATATGGGATGGAAAGGAAGATGAGTTGCATACATATGTTTCATATTTGAATAATACGACTAAATTCTTTAGATTTAAAATGAGTTTTTCATCACACAATATGGTATTTTTAGATGTGAAATTATATAGGAAAGAGAACAAAATAGAAACAATGGTTCATAAAAAAGATGTTCATGCAATGAGATATTTAGAAAGTACTAGTATGCATCCACCACATATATTTAAAGGGATAGTGAAATCACAGTTAATTAGAGTAAGCAGATTAAAAACAGAAGACCAAGTTTATGTAACTGAGGTTGCAATGATGAAAACAGAATTTATGAAGAGTGGTTATGCAGAAGGCCTTATTAACAAAATTATTGAATTGATAACTCAGGGCAGAACCAATGATTATAAACCTATATTTGCAAGTGGCACAATAGAAACAGAACAAGAAATGTTGACACGTATGATAAGGAATGATAGTAAAATAAGATACGTGACTACATATACTGGTTATACATATCAAATACGTAAGATAATTGAAAAAAACTGGCCAATATTGATGGCCATGCCGGAAATTAAAACACTGGCAGGATCAAAACCTAGTTTCGCGTATAGAAATCACCAGGCACTTAAAAATATGCTATGTTATAAGGACTTTAAGAAACAACAGAATCCAGTACAAAATAAAATAGGGACTTATAAATGTTACAATTGTACTTGTTGTGGTGATATTTTAGAAGCAGATTATTGTTTCAAACATCCTATTACTAACAAGAGATTTGAATTTTACTGTAACGCTACATGTAACACTACTAAATTAGTATATCTTGCTACATGCACGTTGTGTCACGCGTTTTATGTTGGAAAGACAACACGAAGGCTTAAAGACCGTATTATAGAGCATAAATCAGAAATAAATAGGAAAATACAAACTAATGCTCTATATAAACACATATTGGAATTTGAAACACATAGGTTTAAATTTAGATGTATAGACATTATAGAAATGGGTATAAGAGGGGGTGATGTAAATAATTTCTTGGAGTTAAGGGAGTTTGAGTGGATAGTTAGACTACAAGTGGACACCACTCCAGGTTTAAATAGTGCTATTAGTATAAAACCTGTATTAGTTAAGCGACAATTGGATAATTTATAATAACAAGTTTTAGAACTATTTCATAATAATGTAGTAGCATTTTATGTTTTTAGTGTATAGTTTTATTATATGAGTTATTTTAAAATTGTGTGTGTTTTTCAACATATTTTCTATAAGTGATTTTTAGTGGTTGGTTTGGTCATGTGATTTTATTCTTCCTCTATATAAATGTGACAAAACAGGAAATATGTATGCTGATGAAGGGTTGAGAGCCCGAAAGCTTCATTAAAGTCTAGCGTTCTTGAGTGAATACCGTGTGTTTTTGACTATCAACTGTTCTGTGCTCGAATTTATTCATTACTGCTTCCACCAGGCATCTTCTAGAACAAGCAAGAGACTATGTTCTCCAGACATGCGCCAACCTGGGAATTATGTAAATTACGAGAAATCACAATTGACTCCAGCACAAACTTTTAAGTTCATAGGAGCGGTTCTAAATACCAATACTTGCTTAGCCTCCTACCTTATCTAAGATTGCAAAAGATCAAGGCCTAAGTGGAACAAATTGTTAGAAACGAGAGTAGCCACACGAGTAGCCTTAGGTTTAGTGGTGGCGACCAAATCGTTTGTTCCCCTAGAGAGATTTCACATGATAATTTTACAGTGGCTTCTAGCATCTCAGTGATCCATAGTGTATCAGCCACTGTCAGATCAGATTTTGATTACCAGCCATTGCAAAAAAGACCTAGCTTGGTGGATTCATACATAGGAAATTCTCTTTGGCTGCCCCTTTGTCCCATGTCAACCCCATGTCATAGTGACCACAGATACCTCCCAGATTGGGGGGGGGGGCATTTTCTAGGCAATACTGTCAAGTAACTTGATCCCCCACGGAGATCAACTTGCATATCAGTGTTCTAGAGCTGAGGCAGTGCTTTTGGGGTTTGCAGGCCTTTCAAACTGCTCTCCCCTCCGGAACAGCTGCAATTCAGACAGACAATATGTCCGTGGTTTGGTACATCAAAAGCAGGGAGGAATCAAGAGTCTGGCAGTGAATGGCCTTTTCCTACATTTTTCTAACAGCAGCGCATATTCCAGGGAGCTCCAGTGTGATAGCAGACAAACTGAGCAGATGCATTCTTCTGCTTCACGAGTGGTCTCTCAATCCCAAAGTAGCCGGAGGTAGACCTCTTTGCATCCATAGAAAACACACAGCTGACCAGGTTCTGCACCAGGGAGTTCCACCCACGAGCTTGGAAGGTGGATGCTCTCTCCTTCCACTGGGGGCAATCTGTTTGCGTACACCTTCCCTCCCTTGACCATGATTCCCAGGATACTTCAAAATATCAGGGAGGAAGGGCCAAGAGATATCCTCATTATCCCGAACTGGCCCAGGCAGCACTCGTACCCCTTGCTCCTCAGCCTAATCAAGAAACTACCCATCAGCCTGCCTCTCACAGAAAAAACTGCTAACCCAAGAAAAAGGGTCAGTACTGCATCCAAACCTTCAAACACTCAGCCTGTCCGCATGGCTTATACCCCAGAGGCAGATATCAGGCTATCTTTGTACAAGCAGGTTATGGATATCATTAAGGAGGCCCAGCACCCAGAAATCCTACTCCACAAAATGTAAAAGATTTACTGCCTGGTGCCAAGCTAAGGGTAGAAGCAGCTCCCATGCCACTTTGTTTGGTTCTGGATTACCTAGCGGAGCTTGTGCAAAAGGGATTATCATACTCCTCCATCAAAACTCATGCCTCAGCTATCTCTGCTCACTCCCCTGCAGAACAGTCTATCTTCTCCCACCCACCGTTAAAACAGTCCCTTAGAGGGGTGTCGCACATCAGCCCATTTAGAAGGCCACCCACACCCGCATGGGACCTGAACTATGTAGTGGAAAAATTGACTTTACCTCCTTTTGAACCAGCAGCTTCAGCAGAAATGAAGCACTTCTCTTGGAAGACTGCCTTCCTGCTGGTCATAACCTCAGCCAGGAGGGTTTCTGAGCTGCAGGCCCTCATGGCCATTGAACCCTTCATTAGCTTCCATGCAGACAGGGTGTCTCTTAGAACTGACCCCTCTTTTATGCCTTAGGTGGTATCTGATGTGACATTGAGTCAAGCTATCCATCTTCCCACCTTCTTTCCTAACTCTCAAAATAGTGGGGAAAGAATCCTTCATTCACTGGATATACCTAGACAACTTGGATATTATCTGGATAGAACCAAGTTTTTCAGAAAGGCTCATCAGCTGCTGGTCAGCTTTGCCCCAGGGACAGAGGAGAAGCTATATCCAAGCAGACAATTAATAAATGGATTTCACACTGCATCCATTTCTGCTACTCCTTCCATGGGAAAATATGTCCCAGTCCAGTCCGCAGCCATTCCACTAGGGCAGCATCAACCACCACTGCCTTCCTCGGCGATGTCCCTACCAAGGATATTCTAGAAGCTGCCACTTGGACATCTGTTTATACCTTCACAAAACACTACTAACTGCTTCTTTACTCCAAATCCTGGGCAGGCTTTGCTTCAGCAGATGTTCTTCGTGTTTCACTGTTGCAGTCATCACACTTGGGTTATCTGCCTGCAGGTAGCCCTCAGTCGGCCCGAATGAATACCAGAGTTTTGGGATTTCTGCGTTGGATACTGTCGCCTCTTCCATGATGTCAGGGGTATAAAACATGCAGCCAATGCCATTACATCAACTTTTCTTGCTGAGTAGGAGCCCGAAGCAGAAGCAGTTCCCAAGTGCAGGTCGGCCACTACCTGAAATTTTCATTTTTCAAGTTTCAAACCTGAAGTGTTCTAAAGCTAAGTACCCCCTTGGGGATCCTTTTTTCTTGCTCTAACCGATGTCAGAAAAAGTTAACAATTGTCTTGCTCCTGAAAGCAAATACCTCACAGAGATTTTCATTGTTACTGCATCATCTGTTTAGGCCCAGACTACGATGTTCCTCGCTGTAGGTTTTGTGCCTTGTTTAACACCCGAACTATTCGTCATTAGGCTATCTTTGTCGCTAAATTCTTTTGCTCTCATTCTCCGTATTCCGAAATGGCTTTGATAAGCCATCCGACTACTGATCTTCTCAAAAAAACGTAAGGATAAAGACAGACAGACCGCATAGGTCCAAAACTGCCAACGACGCTTCCGTTAAGCTAGTCGCCAGTACTCAGTGAGGCGCTATCACAGCTCCTGATACTCGCTTCTGCAGATTTGCAGGCCTCTGCTGAGACATGTTCGGAGTCCCATATGCCGCAAGATGCTTCTTCGACTATGGAACCTGCGGATGTCTCTACCTTGGATGGGTCCGGAGCCGCTGTGCAGGCACCAGCTTCTGAGGATGAATTCCAACCTTCCGATGTTCGCATTAAACCGACAGTTTTGTTTTTGACTAAAACTACTGAGTTTCTCAGTCCCCGAGTTAAACCAACGACCAACGAGTATGCTCAAGCTCCCTTACCACAGAAACAAATGCTTAGAATGGCTGAAGACCTTATAACTTTAATTAGGGGAAGCCAGCCATCCCCCTGTAAAAGACAAAGAATTGATTTTCCTTCTGATTCTACAGACCATGAGTCTGATGACTCTGATCCCTCTGATTACCAGGACATACCCTTGTCTACCTGTGAGGATTCGGATGCTGAGGATTCTATACCCTCTGCCTCCCCTCCAGAGGACTTTTCTTTTGGTGAAACCTTGCATACTTTAAGAGATCATTTCCACTGGGAATGCCAGGACTACCCTCAGTCCAAAAAGAGACTCCGAGAATTTTTAGACTTGCCTCAGCACAGGCCTCTAGCTATACCCCCCTGTCCTGGACATTGTAGATGATGTCTTCATGGAATCCAGTCTTACTCCTGATATTTTACCACCAGCTACAAGAAAGCCTGACAGTTACTACAGAGTACCTGACTCTCACAAATTTCTGTTTAAGAATCCCACTGCAGATCCAAAGACTATTTTTCAGGAACCTAAAGGCATTAAGGCTACTATAGCCAAAAACCCTACCCCTTCGGACAGGGACTCTAGAGCTTTAGACAGATGGAGTAAGAAGTTATATACCTCTGCAACTCTTGCCATCAGGACTTTGAATTGCCAGTTTTGCATGTTGAAGTACCAGCAGCATATTATGGAACTAATTAAACAAAAATGTTGCTTCCAGATTGTACAGAAAATAAAGATTTACAAGAGTTAGTGCATTCTGCAAACCAGGTTAGTAAACATACTTTGCAGTGTGGTTTTGATGCCTTAGAAGCATCTTGCAAGGCTGCTGTCACTGGGTGTTTACTGAGAAGGCATGCTTGGCTGAAGGGGCAAATCTTGCCAGACCATGTCAAAGCAAAATTACAAGATGCTCCATTAAATCAGGAAAGTCTGGCACAAAAGCAGAAGAAGTTCTTAAAAAGATGGAGGAAAAAGCTAAATCTATGCAAACTGTTAAAGATTTCTTACAGGTGCAGCCACCTAGATTTAGTAGGCATTGGCCTTCTAAAAACTGGTCCTTTCCAGTCTCTCCCAGGCATTCTTACTCCAAACCCAGGGGCAACAGGCCACCAAGACTACAGTCTCAGGGTATGCAGAGGTCTAAACAATGGAGTGCTTCCTCCTCTAAGACAAGGAGTGGTAAGCCACCCCCTTATGGAAAAGGTTCACAATGACTTGTCTATCTTCCTTCCCAACAAGGCCCAAGTACTTGCACCCCTAGGAGGAAAACTCTCCCTGCATGCAAAAATTGGATGTCCATTACCCAGGACTGATGGGCCTTAAACATTGTATCCCAGGGCGACAGATTCTACTTCCACTCACTGCCAACCCCAAGCAGGTTGCCAGACCTTCCTCCAAACCAGTGGGCAGAGGCTGAAAAGCAAATACTTTCACTTCTCAATATCAGGGCTATTCAACATGTGCCGGTAGAGCAAAGGGGACAGTGTTCCTACTCCAGACTGCTCTCGGCGCCCTATCCTAGATCTGTCAATTCTCAGCACCCTCCTGCTGGTCTCAGAATTCAAAATGCTGACTCTGCAACAGCTTCTTCCTATGCTAGCCAATGACATCTGGCTAGTCACCCTAGACTTAAAAGAAGCTTCTCTGCACATCCCCATAAAGGAATCTGGCAGGAAATATCTATGTTTCAGGGCAGGCTCTATGCACTGTCAGTTCTCTGAACTTTCCTGGCTTACTGTGCCCAGGGTATTCACAAAGTGCCTCGCTCCAGCCATTGCATACTGCAGGCAGAGAAATATTCAAATTTGCCCATACTTGGACAATTGCCTGATTTAGGTGGACAGTCAGGAATTGCTACTTCAGCACCTAGCATTTGTAAAAAGACTTCTAACTTCTCTGTGATACACCATCAATGAAAATAAATCACAACTGTTGCCCAGCCAAAAGATTGTATTCCTGGGAGCAAGCTTTAACACAACTTCCCAGATGGCTTTCCTCACTCCAGAAAAGCAGGTTTATTTGACAAACTAAAGCAGGTTTATTTGACAAACTACTTCAAACTTGTGGCCACCAAAACCCAGCTATCTGCAAGAAAAATACTGCAAGCCATAGGGTTCATGGCCTCATGCATTCTACTAATTCCATATGCAAGACTGCATATGAGGAAACTTCAATGGTACTTAAAAAGTCTCTGGTGTCAACATTCTCAGGACCTAGAAACACTGATTCCTATCATTCCTTGTCTAAGGGCAGAGTTCCTTTGGTGGACAGAGGCTTACAACCACAACAAGGGACTTCCTTTCACTCAACCCCTCGCCGCCCAAACCCTGACAACAAACGCATAAGACTATGCATGGGGGGGCTCACATGGCAGACAAATGCATTCAAGGCAAATGGAGCCCAGGACAAATTCCCCTGCATATCAATCAAAAAGAAATGTTAGCTGTACAGAATGCTGTGACAGCCTTCAAATACCTTATCCTTCCAGGACAAGACAACACCACAGTTATATGGTACATAAACAAGCAGGGGGGGAACTCATTCCTACCCCCTCTGCAGGTTATCCATGGCCCTGTGGAACACAGCCGTGAGCACCTGCAAACTCATTTCCTGCCAGGCAAACAAAATTCACTGGCAGACGACTTAATCAGAAATCTACTGGACCCACACTAATGGAAGCTGGAACCCAACTCATTCAAATTTCTAATCCACAGGTGGGGGACTCCAGAGGTGGACCTCTTTGCCCCCCCCCCCAAAAAACCATCAATTGAGCAAATTTTGCACCAGAAATCCCCACAGCCAAGCGTGGAAAGTGAATGCCCTATCCTTTACATGGGAAAGCCTCTCAATTTATGCATTTTCCCCTCTGCCCCTCCTCTCAAAAGTACTACTCAAGATCAAACAGGACAAGCCAAGGACAATCCTTACTGCCTTAGTCTGGCCACGCCAGCACTGGTACCCACTCCTATGCATCTGACAGCAGTGCCACCCTGGAACCTGCATCAGACCCCCTCCCTGATGTCCAAACAGGAGGGACAGATTTTGCATTCACAGCTGCAAACCCTGAACCTTGGAGCCTGGCTTATCCCCTGAATACACACCACCAGCAACCCTCAGCAAACAGATGTTGGATGTCATCTTTGAGGCCAGAAGGCCTAGTACTAGGAAATCTTGTTCATAAAAGTGGAACAGATATTGTTCTTGGAGCCAGTCTCAAGGAAAGGACACAGCTGTGCCCCATCTTACCTCAAATCCTAGATTGTCTAGCAGCACTACTCCACAAAGGCCTATCCTTCTCATCAATTAAAATTCATGCCTCTGCCATTTCAGCTCATTACAATACTGAGCCACCTCTATTTTTCACCCTCTCATCAAACAGTTCCTTGGAAGAGCTAGCAATTTTAGGCCCCCGAGGAGAGGTCCCATCACTGCCTGGGACCTTAACTTTGTACTAGAGAAGCTCACACTTCCCCGTTTTGAGCCTGCTGCTGCAGCAGAGTTAAAATCCCTCTCTTGGAGAGCAGCCTTACTTCTAGCCATCACTTCAGCAAGAAGTGTGTCTGAGTTACAGGGACTAATGGCTGTGGAACCTTTCATTATTTTCCATGTGGACAGGGTTTCCTTCAGGACTAACCCATCATTTATACCCAAGGTGGTATCCAGTGTGGCTTTAAACCAATCCATCCATTTGCCAACCTTTTTTCCTAATCCTCATAATAAAGGGGAAATGATTCTGCACTCCTTGGACATGCACAGACAGCTTAGGTTCTACCTTGACAGAACTAAACCTTTCAGAAAATCTGACCAGCTGCTAGTCAGCTTTGCTACAGGTGCAGAGGGCAAGGCCATTTCAAAGCAAACCATTTCCAAATGGATAGCATTCTGCATCCATTTCTGCTACAAACACCATGGAAAACCTACCCCACAGGGGATCAGAACTCATTCCACTATGGCTACCTCAACCTCTACAGCATTTCTCAGGGGAGTCCCTACCAGGGACATCCTGGAAGCTGCAACCTGGAGTTCTGTACACACCTTCACCAAGCATTACCACTTACCTATTTTTTCTAAACAACTAAAAGCTAAGTACCCCATTGGGGAAACTTTTTCTTGTTCTTAACCGATGTCAGTAAAAGTAAATAACTGCATTACTTGTAGAAAGCAAATACCTCATAAAAGATTTTCATTCATACTGTATTCCTTGCCTAGGCCCAGCCCACGACGTACCTCACTGTTGGTTTTATGCCTTATTTAAACCACGAACTATCCATCGTCAATATATTTACCCTTGTAAATATTTTGATGCTCATTTTAATTATTCTGATATGTCTTCAGTCAGCCATTTGCAACACTTTCATGACTCTCTACCTCGAGAGACGATTGCAATACAGACAACATGTCGGTAGTCTGGTACATCAGCAAGCAAGGGGGAATTAGATCTTACCCCTTATGCCGAGAGGCCCTGAGAATTTGGCAGTGGGCTGTATCCACCGGGCGCTTCCTGATAGCAGTGCACATCCCGGGGTCATCCAACATGATAGCAGACAAATTGAGCAGAGCCATTCTGTTGCCTCACAAGTGGTCCCTCAAACAACGAGTGGCGGAAAGGATATTCTGCAAATGGGGCCAGCCTTGCTGCGACCTTTTTGCATCCCCGATGAATGCCAAATGCAGAAGCTACTTTGCCCTGTACCCTCCACGGGGGGATATCCCAAGGGACGCACTCGTACATGATTGGCCCTCGGGTCTCCTATATGCCTTTCCTCCATCCCCGCTGATCCCCAAATTTTTACAGAAAGCCAAAAGCCTGGGAAGGACTGTTATTCTGATAGCCCCGTTTTGGCTTCTGCAGATATGGTTCCCCTTCCTTCAACAATACCAAGTGGAAGAACCTTGGGTTCTGGACCCAGTGCCAGACCTTCTGACTCATTCATCGGGAGTTCTTAACCCCTGTCTTGTATCCCTCAAACTGACAGCTTGGCTGCTTCATTTCCCAACCTAGCCAGGTCTCATGATTTGTCTCCCGCGGTTCAGCATATTCTGGTTTCCTCACATAAAGTCTCCACCAGGAAACTATATAACAGCAAATGGAAACGATTTGGTCATTGGGCTTCTCAACATGGTATTGATCCCTTTATCTCCCCTATTCATAGTATTCTGGAATTTTTTACTTCACTTTTCCATGGTGGTGCAGCAGACGCTAATATAAGGGTTCAATTGGCTGCCTTATCTAGCTTCCATGTGGGATGCGGAGGTTCTAACATTATGTCCCACAGATTATGTAAAGCCTTTTTGAAAGGGACTCATCACCTTTGACCCCCTATCAGACATCCGATTACTCCCTGGAATCTAAATTTGGTGCTGTCTCAACTCGTGCTTCCCCCTTTTGAGCCTGCATCTTCTTGTCCTTTGAAGTTCCTTTCTTGGAAGACAATTTTCTTAGTGGCCATTACTTCGGCACGTAGAGTTTCTGAACTTCAAGCACTGTCTATTAGTCCCCATATTTGGTCTTTCACCCCGACAGGGTGTCTCTAAGAACAAATCCATCCTTTCTCCCGAAGGTCTGTTCCGAACCGAACTTGAACCAATCCATTGAACTTCCCACTTTTTTCAGGCATCATGCCAGTAAATTGGAATACATGTTGCATAAGCTTGATGTTCACAGACAATTGAGATTTTATTTGGACAGAACAAAAGAATTCAGAAAATCAGATCAACTATTCGTTTCCCATGCAGACAATAAGAAGGGCCTTTCGGTATCCAAAGTTACATTGTCCAAATGGCTTTCTGATTGTATAAAGTTTGCATATTCTTCATCCCATCAACCTTTAGAACGTGAAGTGAAAGTTCATTCTACTAGGGCTGTTTCTACGTCCTTATCTCACACAGCTCGTTTACCTTTGGACACCATTTGTGCAGCTGCTACTTGGTCCTAACCTCATATGTTTATTACTCATTACAAAGTGGACAGGGCCTCCAGGGACAGGGCTTCCTTTGGTTCCACCGTTCTCAGGAATGTACTCCCGTGAGCCGCCCAGGATTAGGGTGCTTAGGACGCTAGCCACGTGTAAGAACAAATGGTGAGATTGAACAACTTCACATAAAGAAGTTATGCTCTTACCATAATGTTCCATGTGAGTTGTTCATCTCGCCTTTGTTCTTACACTCCCTCCCACCTTCCCCCTCCATTTTCTGAAAAAACGGGTATGGCTGGTGATCTGGTTGATCTTGCTAGTATCCTCTTGTCAGCCAGGTTATCTCTTAACTATATGTAAATAGTTACTTTGATATATTGGGTTGCTTAGTTGTGTTTCTTGCTGGGTTCATCAAACTAGATCTGGGGATTGGCAGCAGAGCATCATGGGATAGAGACTGTGTCTCGAGCTTCTCAAAGATCTAGATCTTGAAAAGCGGCCGGCTTGGAGCCGAGGGATTGGCTCCGTTCCCACGTGTAAGAACAAAGGCGAGATGAACAACTCACATGGAACGTTATGGTAAGAACATAACTTCTTTTTTCATATGTTGAAGTATCAGCAGCATATTATTGGATTGCTTAAACAGAAAATTATGTTGTTTCCTGATTGTGCTGAAAATAAGGATTTACAGGATTTATTGCATTCAGCTGAACAGGTTGGAAAACATACTTTGCAATGTGATTTTGACTCTCTAGAGGCATCTTGCAGGGCAGCTGTAACTGGGACTGTACTTAGAAGGCATGCGTGGCTTAAGGACCAATCCCTACCAGATCATGTTAAAGCAAAATTACTGGATGCTCCCCTAAACCAGGACCGCCTGTTTGGCAACAAGGCAGAAGACGTTCTTAAAAAGATGGAAGAAAAAGCTAAATCTATGCAAACTGTTAAAATTTTTTACAAGTGCAACCTCCAAGATTTAGTAGGCATTGGCCTTCCAAGAATTGGTCCTTTCCTGCCTCTTCCAGACCTTCTCAATCCAAACCCAGATCCAGCAGAGCTCCCAGGCTGCAATCCCAGGGTACGCACAGGACTAAGCAGTGGAGGGCCTCCACTTCCAAATTTGGGAGTAATAAGACTTCCCCCCTCTGGTAAACTGTCTCAATGTCTTCCTTTTAAAATTTCCAAGCACTTATCAACTGACTGCCCCTTTGGGGGGGGAAATTGCCCTTCATGCAAAGAACTGGGAACTCATTACTCAGGACAAATGGGTTTTAAATATAGTATCCCAGGGATACAGATTTCACTTACACACGTTGTCAACACCAAGCGGGTGGCCAGACCTACATCCAAATCAGTAGGCAGAGGCCCAGAAACAAGTACTTTCTCTCTTAAGCATGGGGGCTATTCAGTTGGTATCAGAAGAGGAAAAGGGACAAAGTTTCTACTCAAGACTTTTCCTGGTACCCAGAAAAGACCATTCATGGCATCCTATCCTGGACCTGTCTACTCTAAACACCTTTTTGGAGATTCCAAAATTCAAGATGCTGACTGTTCACCAGTTGCTTCCTATGCTAGGCAAAGATGCCTTGTTGGCAGCACTAGATTTAAAAGAAGCATACCTGCACATCCCAATCAGGGAATCTTGCAGAAGATACCTACGCTTCAAAGCAGGCTTACATGCACTATCAGTTCTCTGCACTGCCCTTTGGCTTATCTACTGCGCCCAGGTTATTCACAAAGTGCCTAGCTTCTGTTATTGCATTTTGCAGGCAAAGAAATATTCAGATATACCCATACCTGGACAATTGTCTAATTCAGGCAGAAAGCCAGGACATACTTTTGAATCATCTGGCCTTTGTACAAAGGGTTCTAACTTGTCTGGGGTACACCACAAATGAAAAGAAATCATACCTGGTGCCCTGTCAACAAATTATATTCCTGGGAGCAAGCTTGAATACAACATCCCAGATGGCTTTCCTTACGCCAGAAAACAAATTCATTTGACAACCTACTTCAAACAAGTGGCCACAAAAACCCTGCTATCTGCAAGACAAATACTGCAAGCCTTGGGGTTCATGGCCTCCTGCATTCTTCTAATTCTATATGCAAGCCTGCATATGAGGAAACTACAGTGATATCTAAAAAGACTATGATGTCAACATTCTCAGGATCTAGAAGCAATGATTCCTATCATACCTTGCCTATGCCTAGAGTTCCTTTGGTAGGCAGAGGCCTGCCACCAAAACAAGGGACTACCTTTCACACCACCCCCTGCTGCCCAAACCCTAACAGACGCATCAGACTATGCATGGGGGGAGCTCACCTGGCAGGGAAGTGTATTCAAGGCAAATGGAACCCAAGTCAAATGCACCTGCATATCAATCAGAAAGAAATGTTAGCTGTACAGAATGCTCTGACAGCCTTCAAGGACTACATTCTTCCAGGACAACTAATAGTAAAGACAGACAACACCACTGTTATGTGGTACATAAACAAGCAGGGGGGTACACATTCTTACCTCCCCTGCAGACTAGCCATGGCATTGTGGAACACAGCCTTGAGCTACCAAGTGCACCTACAAGCTCAATTCCTACTAGGAAAATTAAATACACTGGCAGATGGAGTAAGCAGAAACCTCATGGACCCACACGAGTGGAAACTGGAACCAAGAATTTTCAACATGTTGACAAGCAGATGGGGGAGCCCAGATATAGACCTATTTGCCTCTCCCCAGAACTACCAATTGGACAAATTTTGTGCAAGGACTCCCCACAAACAAGCCTGGAACGTGGATGCTCTGTCCTTCAGCTGGAATAATCTATCAATCTATGCCTTTCCCCCTCTGCCTCTGCTCTCCAAAGTACTACTAAAAATCAAACAGGACAAACCAAGGATGATTTTGATTGCTCCAGACTGGCCACGCCAACACTGGTACCCCCTCCTGCACAGTGTGTCACGGTTTTCCCCATGGCACCTGCCTCAGACACCTTCCATATTGTCTCAGCAGGAGAACCAGATTCTGCACACTCAGCTTCTAACACTGAACCTAGCAGTCTGGCTAATTACCTAATCTCTCCTTTACCATCCCTCAGTAAACCTGTGATCATTTTAGAGGCAAGGAGGCCTAGTATTAGAAAATCTTATGCTGAAAAATGGAAAAGATTCTGTGCCTGGAACCAGTCTCAAGGGATGAGCACAGCAGCACCCAATTTACCTCAGATTTTACAATACTTAACTGAGATGCTTCACAAGGGTCTGTATTTTTCCTCCATCAAAATTCATGCCTCAACCATTTCAGCTCATTATAACACAGAACCTCCTCTCTTCTCTGATCCACTGCTCAAGCAGTTCCTCAGAGGGGCCAAAAATTTGAGACCATCCAGGAGAGCTCCAACCCCAGCATGGGACCTTAACTTTGTTTGGAAAAACTCACTCTACCTCCTTTCGAGCAAGCTGCTACTGCAGACTTAAATTTTCTGTCTTGGAAAACAGCTTTCCTTTTAGAAATCACTTCAGCAAGAAGGGTATCTGAATTACAGGCACTTATGGCAGTGGAGCCTTTCATCATCTTTCATGCAGACAGGGTGTCCCTCAGAACCAACCCATCCTTCATTTTTGTAGCTAAATACTTTTGTTCTCGATCTCCGTACCCCAAAATGACTTCGTTAAGCCATCTGACTAGTGATCTTCCGAAAAAACATAAGGATAAAGGCAGAGACATACCGCACAGGTCCAAAACTGCCGACGACGCTTCCGGTAAGCTAGTTGCCAGTCCGCCGGTACTCAGTGAGGCGCTTTTGCAGCCCCTGATATCTGCTACTACAGATTCGCAGGCCTCTACTGAGACCCATTCGGAGTCCGGTATGCTGCGAGATGCTTCTTCGACTGTGGAACCTGTGAATGTCTCTACTTTGGATGGGTCTGGAGCCACTGTGCAGACACTGGCTTCTGTGGATGTATTCAGGCCTACCGATTTTCATATTAAACCAATGACTTTGTTTTAAGCTAGAAATACCGAATTCCTCAGGCCTAAAGCTTGCACTACACCTAGAAAACTGATGACCAAACCACATTCTCAGCCCCATATGCCTCAAAAGCAAACGATTAGAATGGACCTTATTACCTTAATTAGGGAATGCCAGCCTTCCCCCTCTAAGAGACCTAGAACTGATCATCTTTCTGATTCTTCTGATCAGGAATCTGATATCTTTGTTCCTTCTGACTACCAGGATTTACCCTTATCTATTTATGAGGATTCTGATGCAGAGGATTACATTCCCTCTGCTTCCCCTCCAGAAGATTTTTTCTTTTGGTGAAACTTTGCATACTTTTAGGGAGCATTTCCACTGGGAAAGCCAGGACTATTCTGAGTCCAAAAAGAGACTTATGGAATTTTTACTCCTGCCTCAGCACAGGCCTCTAGCTATCCCTCCTGTTCTAGAGATTGTAGATGATGATTTCTTGGAATCCAGCCTTACCCCAGTCACCTTGCTTCCAGCTCCCATGAAACCTGACAGGTAGTACAGAGTACCTGACTCTCACAAATTCCTCTTCAAGAATCCCACTGCGGATCCAGAGACAATTTCCCAAAGACCAAAAGGCATTAAGGCCACTACTGCCCAAAACCCTACCCCTTCTGATAGGGACTCTAGAGCTTTAGACAGATTGGGTAAGAAGGTATACACTTCTGCTACTTTGGCCATTAGGGCTTTAAATTGCCAGTTTCATATGTTAAAGTATCAGCAGCATATTATGGGACTACTAAAACAGAAAATGATATTGATTTCTGACTGTGCTGAGCACAAAGAGTTGCAAGAACTAATGCATTCTACTGAACAAGTTGGTAAACGTACTTAGCAATGTGGTTTTGATACTTTGGAAACATCTTGCAGAGCTGCTGTCACTGGGTCTGTACTTAGAAGGCATGCTTGGCTTAAGGAACAAAACTTGCCAGATCATGTTAAAGCTAACTTACTGGATGCACCCTTAAACGAAGAACTCTTTTTTGGCAACAAAGCAGAAGTCCTCAAGAAGATGGAGGAAAAAGCTAAATCTATGCAAACTGTAAAAGATTTCTTAAAAGTACAGCCTCCTAGATTCAGTAGGCATTGGCCTTCAAAGAACTGGTCTTTTCCAGTCCCTTCCAGGCCTTTTCAGTCCAAACCCAGGAGCAGCAGACCACCAAAACTTCAGTCTCAGGGTATGCACAGATCTAAGCAGTGGGAGGCTCCCACTTCCAAAGCAGGGAGTAGTAAGCCTCCCCCTATGGAAAAATGGCACAATGACTTATCCTTAACTCTTCCAAGCCCTGCTCAACTACTTGCTCCCTTAGGAGGAAAGCTTGCCCTGCATTCAAAAAACTGGGAACTCATTAGTCAGGACAAATGGGTTTTAAACATAGTTTCCCTATGATACAGATTCCACTTCCACTCACTACCACCCCCAAGTGGATGGCCGGACCTCCCCCAAATCAGTGGAAGACCAAAAACAAGTGCTCTCTCTCCTTAGTATGAGGGTTATTCAACCAGTCCCAGCAGAACAAAGGGGGACAAGGTTTTTATTCAAGACTGATGTTCTTCATGTTTCACTGTTGCAGTCATCACATTTGGGTTATCTGCTTGCAGTAGCCTTCAGTCGGCCTGATTAACAAAGTCTTGAGTCGTACGTCAGTTGCTGTCTCTTCTTCCTTGACATCAGGTCATCAGGGGTATAAAACATGCAGCCGACGTCTTACCCTGGACATCCCAGTAAGGGAATCCTCCAGACAATACCTACGTTTCAGGGTGGGCTCCATGCACAGTCAGTTCTCTGCACTTCCCTTTGGCTTATCTACTGCACCCAGGGTATTCACAAAGTGCCTAGCCCCAGCCATTGCATTTTGCAGGCAGAGAAAGATTCAGATTTACCCATACTTGGACGATTTCCTTATTCAGGCAAAAAGTCAGGACTTACTATTACAACACGTGGCATTTGTAAAGAGACTTCTAACCTCACTGGGGTACACCATCAATGAGAAGAAATCATACCTAGTACCCTGCCAACAGATTGTATTCCTGGGAGCAAGCTTAAACACTAGTTCCCAGATGGCATTCCTTACTCCAGAGAAACAAGTTTGACAACCTACTTCAACCATCTGGCCACAAAAACCCAGCTCTCTGCAAGGAAAATCCTGCAAGCCCTGGGGTTCATGGCCTCTTGCATTCTGTTAATTCCATATGCAAGATTGCATATGAGGAAACTTCAGTGGTATCTAAAAAGTCTATGGTATCAACATTCTCAGAACCTAGAAGCAATGATTCCTATCATTCCTTGTCTAAGGGCAGAGTTCCTTTGGTGGTCAGTGGCCTGCTACCACAACAAGGGACTCCCTTTCACTCTACCCCAACACCCAAACCCTAACAACAGATGCATCAGACTATGCATGGGGGGGGCTCACATGGCAGGGCAGGGCAGTGCATTCAGGGCAAATGGAATCCAAAACAGATGCACCTGCATATCATTCAAAAAGAAATGTTAGCTGTACAGAATGCTTTGACAGCCTTCAAAGACCTTATTCTTCCAGGACAACTATTAGTAAGGACAGACAACACCACACTTATGTGGTACATAAACAAGCAGGGGGAAACTCATTCCTACCCAGTCTGCAGACTAACCATGGCTTTGTGGAACACAGCCTTGAACTACCAAGTGAACCTGCAAGCTCAGTTCCTGCCAGGCAAACTAAATTCACTGGCAGACAATTTAAGCAGAAATCTCATAGACCCACACGAGTGGAAACTGGAACCCAAAATATTCAAGCTCTTGAGGAACAAATGGGGGACACCAGGGGTAGACCTGTTTGCCTCCTCTCAGAACTACCAGTTGAACAAATTCTGCACCAGAACTCCCCAAAGTCAAGCTTGGAGAGTGGATGCCCTGTCCTTTACCTGGGAAAGCCTCTCGATTTATGCCTTTCCCTCCTCTGCCTCTCCTCTTGAACGTTCTACTAAAGATCAAACAGGACAAGCCAAGGACAATCCTGATTGCCCCAGACTGGCCACACCAGCACTGGTATCCCCTTTTGTGCAGTCTGACAGTGCTACAACCATGGCACCTGCCTCAGACCCCCGCCCTGCTGTCCCAGCAGGCGGGCCAGGTTCTGCACCCTCAGCTTCAAACCCTGAACCTTGCAGCCTGGCTAAATCCCTGAGTTCACCCCTAGCAACCTTCAGTAAGCAGGTGCTGGATGCCATTCTTGACACAGGAAGGCCTGGTACTAGAAAATCCTACTCAGAAAAGTGGAAAATATACTGTTCCTGGAACCAGGCTCAGGGGAGAGGCACAGCGGTGCCCAGCTTACCCCATATTCTAGACAACATAACAGAAATGCTCCACAAGGGCCTATCTTTCTCTTCAATTAAGATTCATGCCATGCCATTTCAGCAGATTATAATACAGAGCCACCCCTCATCTCTCATCCAATGCTAAAACAATTCCTTAGAGGGGCCAAAATTGTAAGACCCTCCCAGGAGAGCTCCCACTCCAGCCTGGGACCTTAACTTTGTATTGGAAAAACTCACTCTTCCCCCCTTTGAACCAGCTGCTACAGCAGAATTGAAATTAATTTCCTGGAAAACAGCCTTACTTCTAGCCATCACATCACTTCAGCAAGAAGAGTGTCTGAACTGCAGGCCCTCATGGCAGTGGAACCCTTCATTATCTTCCATGCGGACAAGGTTTCCCTCATGACTAATCCATCCTTTATGCCCAAGGTAGTGTCTAGTGTGGCTCTGAACCAGTCCCTTCATTTGCCTACTTTTTTCTCTAATCCTTAAAATAAGGGGGAAGGGATACTGCACTTTGTGGATGTGCACAGACAACTTAGATTCTATTTGGACAAAACTAAGCCTCTCAGAAAATGTGACCAGCTGCTAGTTAGTTTTGCTGCAGAGGCAGAGGGGAAGGCCATTTCAAAACAAACCATTTCCAAATGAATAGCCCATTGCATTCATTTCTGCTACAAACACCATGGAAAACCTACCCCACAGGGAATAAAATCACATTCCACCAGGGCTGCATCTACCTCTGCAGCATTTTTCAGAGGAGTCCCTACCAGGGACATCCTGGAAGCTGCTACCTGGAGCTCTGTACATACTTTCACCAAGCATTACCATCTGCCTATCTTTTCTAAATCCAGAGCTGGATTTGCCACAGCAGTCTTATAGGGCCTGATTGCTTGCCCCAATGCCCTTTAACTGCCTCCTCCCTTCCTTAGCTTTGGGAATCAACCCAAATGTGATGACTGCAACAGTGAAACACGAAGAACATAGTACACTTAGCATAAATGTAGATGTTCGAGTGTATTCACTGTTACAGTCCTGGTTACCCTCCCCCCAGCCCCCCTGACTTCTCTTGGCTCTACCTTTTCCTTCTTGTTTGGCATATATTATAATGTGTATTTGCTTTTTGCTGGGGGAGTTCCATACTATAAAATTGCTTCCTATTGTGAGGGCACCTGACATCTGAGGCAAGAAAAACTGATGTAATGGCGTTAGCTGCATGTTTCATACCCCTGACGACCTGACATCATGGAAGAAGCGACAGCATCTGACGCAGAAATCAGATGACTCTGGTATTCAGGCCGGCTGAGAGCTACCTGCAGGCAGATAACCCAAATGTGATGACTGCAACAGTGAATACACTACATTTATGGTAAGTGTACACAACTGTACTTTACCCTTCTTGCAGAGGTCAGAGGGAATCAGTAGCTGATTTCTGGTGATTCATCCTTATCTCATTGTCCACAAAGGAAGACTTTCATTGAGAACTATTCCTGCTTAAAGTGGTGCCAGAGTTTACTTTGAACTTGATTATCTATCTCCCTGCCTTCTTTCCAGAACATAAAATGAGGGAGAAAGGTTACTCCATACTTAGCATCTGAGTTGTCTGTGGACATCCTATCTTACAGAAAAAAAAATGTTTAGGAACTCTGATCATTTTTTGTGAAGTTAAGATAAAAAGATGTCAATGTAGAATATTTCCAAATGGGTGTCTCATGCTCTAAACTTTTGTTATAGCCACCACAATAAAGAAGTTCCTAGCAGGGTCAAGGCTTGCTCTATCAGAGACTTGGCTTCATTTGTGGGTTTTTCGAAAGGGTTTGATTCTTGAAGTATTCTAGAAGCAGCAACTTGGTCCTTCATACATACCGTTACAAAGCACTGCAACCTAGAATGTTCTTCATATTTCACTGTTGCATTCTTCACCTGTGGGTTATCCCTGCTGTGGTAGCCCACGGTCGGCCCGAATACCAGGGTCAATGTTTTTGTGTGCTGGCTGCCGTCGCCTGTAGACTGATGTCAGGTTGTCAGTGCTATAAAGCAAGGCAGCAGACGTCATTACATCAGTCTTTCTTGCTGTGGAACCCATAGCAGAAGTAGTTCACACAAGTGCTGGTCGGTCACTACCAGAAGTTGAATTTCAGCAGAAAGAAATGATGGCAGTGCAAAACACTCTGACTTCCTTCCAACCCCATCTTATGCCAGGGGTCCTCATTATAAAAACAGACAACACCACAGTAATGTGGTACATCAACAAGCAGGGGGGCACCCAGTCTTTACCCCCTGTGCAGGTTAGCCATGAGTCTCTGGCTTACAGCCACCTCCATGGGACTACACCTAATTGCAAAAACACCAAAAAAAGTCCAGCACCAAGGAGAGAGATAAAATTTAGGATTTAATGTGACAAAGCAGCATACCCTTTTTGGCAAAACTTACAGCCTTCTTCAGTGCATAAGCTAACATGAATCCATCACACATTAAAATAGTACCAAGTTAAACCATAACCAAAGCTGACTGGTACAAGCCCACATTAACTTAATTCATTGAGGCCAGCCTTAAACAGAGCCCCAAGCCTGACATCCAACCAGATTCTTTTTTTATTTTATATAGAATGCCAACCTGCTTTATTGGATTTGTGTCCTTGGATTTTATCAATAATTGTAAATTGAAATGTATCAGTGACATGGGTCGTTGTGTGTTTATAGAGATCATTAGATATTCTTTTAGTTCTTATATCACTGAGATGTTCACTAATCCTATGTTTTAATGGCCTAGATGTTTGCCCTACATAAAAAGCAGAGCAAAAACAGGTGGCCAGATAAATGACCCAGTCACTGCTACAGTTGCCGAAGCACCTGATTTCAAAAATGTGTGGGGTATTACTGCTGAATTCCTTTGTTTTACATACATGTATACAAGAGCTGCAATGACCACAAGGGTTACTGCTCACTAACTTATCCCCAAATAGGGTAACATGTGTGGTAGTAGGGGTAAGATGTTTATAGTGGGTTAAATGAGAACTGATGGTACGACCTCTTCTATAAGAGAAAAGACATTGTGGGGAAAGCATTCCAGCCAATTTGTCATTGGCCAACAGAATGTCCCAATGATTTTGAATAATGTTTTTAAAGCCATCTGTATTGCATCCAAATGTTGTAACTAAACGAATGGGTTGGGGAGGCTGTCCATCCCTTTCCTTGGATCCCTTACCATAAGTTAACAAATTCTTCCTGTCTTGTTTAGTAGCAAAGGAGCATGCCCTGTTAATATTGTCTGCATGGTAACCCCTACTTAAAAATATATGAGATAAATCATTTCTGCTGATATTAAAGGCTGCATCTAATGAACATATACGCTTAATGCGTAAAAATTGGGATTTGGGGATGTTCTGGATGATGTGGTGTGGGTGATGATTGGATGCATGTAGTAAAGTATTGAATTGGGGGAATTTTCTATGAATTTCAGTTTCAAGTGTGTGATCAATCTGACGTAAAATGTGAACGTTCAGGAATGTGATTTCTTTGTAGTCATAATTAAGTGTGAAATGTATCCCCCACTTATTTTCATTTTAGTAGTCTACAAATTCCTCTGCGTAACTAGCATCCCCCCCTCCACAGCATTCAACAGTCGTCTAAATAACGTCTCCAGATATCCATGTTATCTATCTCCTTGGTGCTGGACTTTTTTTGGTGTTTTTGCATACAGTTGATTTGGTCTGTGCACCCTGTCTCACTTGCTTGGGGTTGAGTGAGCTACACCTAATTGCCCAATATTTACCAGGGATCAACAACACAATGGGAGGAATAACCTAAGCAGAAACTTACTGGACCCCCACGAATGGCAGCTCCACAGAAAAATCTTTCTGCAAATCACCCAGGAGTGGGGGACCACAGAAGTGGACCTCTTTGCTTCGCACCTCAACCACCAGCTACACAAGTTCTGTACCAGGGAGTATCACCTCCTAGCGCATGGAAGGTGGATGCCTTGACCTTCCCCTGGAGCTCCCTCTTTGTGTACGCATACCCTCCTCTGCCCTTTATTCCCAAGATTCTGATCAAAATAAGAGAGGAGAGACCAAAGACCATTCTCATTGCTCCAGATTGGCCCAGATAGCATTGGTACCCTTTATTACGCAGTCTGACCTTACAACCCTCCAAAGCTGCTTCCCCTGATGTCAGACCTTTTGACCCAGGAGAAGGGGAAGGTACTGCACCCAGACCTATAGACTCTCAAACTTTCAGCATGGCTTATACACTAAAAACTAACAAGGAGTCCCTGTTAAGCAAACAGGTCCTGGATGTCATCACAGAGGCCAAGAAGGCCCAGCACAGGAAAATCATATGCAGGAAAATGGAAACAATTCTGCTCCTGGAAGCAACCAAAAGGTGCAGTACCTCCCAACCTTCCATCCCTCTCATCCTGGATTACCTAGCAGAGTTGCTCAGTAGTGGCCTCTCTTTCTCCTGTATTAAAATTCATGCCTCGGCCATCTCTGCCCACTATGATTCAGACCCACCCCTCTTCTCTCATCCTTTGATTAAGCAATTCCTCAGAGGGGCTTCTAATATCAGGCCTCCGACTCCACCCTGGGACCTGAATTATGTGTTAGAAAAACTAACCTTACCTCCTTTTGAACTTGCCTCTTTAATAGAATTGAAATACCTCTCATGGAAGACTGCCTTCCTACTAGCTATCACCTCAGCCAGAAGGATCTCAGAACTTCAAGCTCTCATGCCTGTCGAGTCCTTCATCATTTTCCATGCAGAGAGAGTCTCCCTGAGGACTATTCCCTCCTTTCTGCCCAAGGTGGTATCTGATGTGACCCTTAACCACGCCATACACCTTCCCACCTTCTTTCCCAACCCTCAAAACAAGGGGGAAATAATTCTACACTCACTAGACATGCACAGACAACTCAGATACTATCTGGATCGTACTAAGCCATTCAGAAAAACAGACCAGCTTCTTGTAAGCTTTGTCCCGGGGCAGAGGGGAAGCCCATCTCCAAACAAACCATTTCCAAATGGATTTCACATTGTATCCATTTTGGCTACAGACTCCATGGGAAACCCATCCGTAAGTCTATCTGTTCCCACTCCACTAGGGCAACCTCCACTTCCACTGCCTTCCTCAGAGGAGTACCTGCGAGGGATATCTTTGAAGTGGCCACCTGGACCTCTGTCCATACCTTTACAAAGCATTACCACCTACCTCTTTTTTCTAAGTCTAGGGCAGGGTTTGCCTCTGCAATTCTACAGGGCCTCATGACATATACCTAGGACTCAACCTATCCTTCCACCCCTTTCCTCAGCTTTGGTAATCCTCCCACAGGTGATAACTGCAACAGTGAAACACGAAGAACGTAGTACAGTTGTGTACACTTACCATAAATGTAGATGTTCGAATGTATTCACTTTTGCAGTCTTGGTTTCCCTCCCTCCATCCCCCATTTAACATCTTCCCCTAGAGGGACATAAGCTTCCCAAGGTGGCTTTTAGCAACTAGGACCAATTTTCTCTTTTCCGTTGTGCTTCTGATGGGTTAGGGCAAGATATCTGATGTAATGACGTCGACTGGCTTGCTTTATAGCACTGACCACCTGACGTCAGACTACAGGCGACGGCAGCCGGCGCACACAAACATTTACTTTGGTATTCGGACCAACCGAGGGCTACCACAGCAGGTATAACCCACAGGTGATGACTGCAACAGTTAATACACTCCAACATCTACATTTATGGTAAGTGTACACAACTGTACTTTCCTTCTCCAGGTCTAGGACAAGCTTTGCTAGGGTCATTGTCCTGGTGTTCCTGGACCCTCAAGACAGTGTGCAAGTAAGGCCAGGTGCACAGCAAAAAGACCAATTAATGTACACCAACACACCAGCCTGCACTCCTCACACTATGGTGAATAGCAAGTTAATAAATAGCACAATTCCTTACCAAGTAAACATAACTTTATTCTAACATAACAACACATCAGTTTCAGCTTAACTAGCCTTCATCAGTGCTTCAATACCAACAAACAATGTTACAAGACTTACACTTCTTGCAAATGATTGGTCTCTTACAAATTCTCATCAAGTTCAGGAGGGAACAAGGCCCCAACCTTTCTCTTTACTATTTAACATAGTGTGCCAGCCTCCTTTGTTGTCTCTGTTTAACACAATCTTATCAATAATAAGAAAATAAAACATTGTAGTTTTGTGCTGTAAAGTATGTTTATATAAAGCATTGGATCCTTTAGCAGATCTAATGTCACTAAGAGGTGCAGAAATCCTGAGTTTCAATGAACGTGACGTTTGTCCAACATAAAATGTTGAACAACTGCCAGGGGCGGCTCGTGGCATCGGGCTGCCGGACTGCAGCCCCCTCAAAGTTTTTTTAAATTTCGCGGACTTTGCGCATGCGCAGTAGTCCCAACTACCGTCTGTCTATGCGCATGCTCAAGGCAGTCCGGCAGTCCCCATAGAGGGACACAAGGAGACGTCTGTGCACTTTTAAAGTGCACAGACACGCTGGGAGTATATATTGCGTCTGGACTGCAACAGCAGCAGTCAGAATGGTCTTGTCATCGGGAGGGAGCTTTTACTTGGGATCTTGTCGGGAAGGAGCTTTGCTGGGATCTCGCGGGTCTTTGTGAGTATTGCGCGGGCAGGATATGGTATGGAGAACAGACAGGTAAGTGTATGGTGCATTTTACTTTATGTGTTGGTGCTTTTAACTGGATAGAGTTGTGTGTGTGTTAGCTGGTGCTTTTAACTGGATAGAGTTGTGTGTGTGTTAGCTGGTGCTTTTAACTGGATAGAGTTGTGTGTGTGTTAGCTGGTGCTTTTAACTGGATAGAGTTGTGTGTGTGTTAGCTGGTGCTTTTAACTGGATAGAGTTGTGTGTGTGTTAGCTGGTGCTTTTAACTGGATAGAGTTGTGTGTGTGTTAGCTGGTGCTTTTAACTGGATAGAGTTGTGTGTGTGTTAGCTGGTGCTTTTAACTGGATAGAGTTGTGTGTGTGTGTTAGCTGGTGCTTTTAACTGGATAGAGTTGTGTGTGTGTTAGCTGGTGCTTTTAACTGGATAGAGTTGTGTGTGTGTTAGCTGGTGCTTTTAACTGGATAGAGGTGTGTGTGTGTGTGTGTGTGTGTGTGTGTGTGTGTGTGTGTGTGTGTGTGTGTGTGTGTGTGTGTGTGTGTGTGTGTGTGTGTGAAAATGCCCCAGGTGCTCATAGTGGTGTGGCAGGGAATACCTCAGGCTTGAACCCTGTACCCTGTATGCAGGTGTTAAAGACTTGAGTTCCCTACCCACCACCATTTGTAAAGAAATTGCAGATTTTTGCCTCATATTTGATCTGATCTGTTCCTCATAATATCTGTGGTTTGTAAATGTTGCAATGTTTGATATTTGATGGTGTAGTAGTAGCATTGTTGCCTCACAGCTGCAGGTTCTCAGGTTTGATTCTTGGCTGGGGTTCCTTCTTTGTGGGGTCCGTATCTTCTCCCTGTGTTTGTGTGGGTTTGCTTTTGTATCCTCCCATGTTACAAAGACATGTCTGCATTATTTCTTCCTGGGCCTCTGCTGAAAATTGTTTTTTTGTTCCAAGTCAGACTGTCCTGATTAACAAATGTTAAATAAAATTGACAGGCATTTGAATTTCAGACTTCAGGTTTCTGAATGTTTAATTCCTTGCAGATTTGATGGTGCAGTGGTAGTATTGTTGCCTCACAGCTATAGGTTTTCTGGTTTGATTCTTGGTTGGGGTGGCTTCTGTGTGGAGTCTGCATCCTCCTCCCTGTGTTTGTGTGGATTTACTCTGGTGCCCTGCCATTTTACAAAGACGTGTCTGCAGTATTAATCCCTGCGTCTCTGCTGAAAATTGTTTTTGTTCTGTCCGCAGTAAAATTGACCGGCATTTGAATTTCAGACTTCAGGTTTTAGAATGTTTAATTCCTTGCAGATTTGATGGTGCAGTGGTAGTATTGTTGCCTCACAGCTATAGGTTTTCTGGTTTGATTCTTGGTTGGGGTGGCTTCTGTGTGGAGTCTGCATCTCCTCCCTGTGTTTGTGTGGATTTGCTCTGGTGCCCTGCCATTTTACAAAGACGTGTCTGCAGTATTAATCCCTGCGTCTCTGCTGAAAATTGTTTTTGTTCTGTCCGCAGTAAAATTGACCGGCATTTGAATTTCAAACTTCATGTTCTTCAGAATACATAGTAGCACAACCTTTTTTCTAGCAATTTTCTAAGTTTATAAGATGAATATTTTAAATTTGTCCCTATTTTTGGGACTGTATTCCCCCATTATTGGCTTCGTCCAGGTTTTTGTGCTAAGGTTGACAGCTATGGCAAGAACTGAATTCACTGAATATGGACTGTAGAATTGTGCATATTTACTGATAAAGGTGCACTGTAGAATTGTGCATATTTACTGATAATGGTGGACTGTAGAATTGTGCATATTTACTAATAATGGTGGACTATGGAATTGTGCATATTTACTAATAATGGTGGACTGTAGAATTGTGTATATTTACTAATAATGATGGACTGTGGCAGTCTGAGTAGACTTTTTTATGATAAATGTTCTCAACTGGGCAGTTTTGCCATTATGGGTGCATATGGTTTGTTTCATTGCTTACTGGAAAAATGTTCAAAACAAATTTAAAACACCCTCTAACAAGTGTACTGTATTGTACAAGGAATATAATTTTAGTACAATGAGGAAGGTGTATCAAAGAGCACATGTATGTTTCATATGCAAAGGGCCCAAAATTAATCTTTATCTGCCACTGGCAAAATGTATTTTCTTTGAATGTGGGTTTCAATGCTGTTTCAATGAATGTGAGTTTCAAGGGCAGAAAAGTTTTAATGCTAAGTTTTCATTGTGAGACTGCATTGCTTTAACAGATGACTTAATGTTTGTGCTGTAAAATACAAAATAAAACTTTCAAATGAAGTCCAACTCATCATTGAAGTAAAGCAGTATGCACATTAGTGTTTATGGTAAATGGAGTGAAATAGCTAAGTAATGGTTCATTGGAATGGCTGCAGAGGCTCCATTCAACCATTATTTTGTCAGGCGGGGGGAAGGGCAGCAAACTCAGACAGGCCCAGCTGAACTATACCTCCCAACTGTCCAGATTTTCAAAGAATGAATAGGTTTTTGCTTCTTATTTTTGGTTTGTTGTTCATAAAATTTGTAGTTTTAATTCCTAAATGATTTGCCAGAAGTCACTAAATAATAAGTTTCAGACTTCATAACCTTCATAAAAATGCATGTTAAAGTAAGAGCCGTTCTATCAACTGTCTCAATTTATACAAGAGCAATTTTTAGTACTGTTTATATGTGCCCCCAATATATTTGGCCTTGTTCAGATTTACTGCATTAACAGGTTGAGAGGTACATGCAAATAAATTGCTTTATAGAATTAGGCATAGCCAACCTCTCAACTGTCCCCAATTTTTGGCTCAAAATGTTGCTCTTCCCTAATAATCCCTCCAAAAATAGCAATTTTGGAAGAAAACATGGAGGGTTTACAATTAAGAAATAACTGTAATAATCAAAGTTATAGATTACTTGAAATGCATGTAGATTCTTTTATTTTGTCAGCTGCTCAAGGTAGCAGTACTAATATTAAAGTGTCCCTTCTTTGACAGGTAGCAGCTGTATTGTGTGTCTATTTTATATTTTTGCATCACATTTTGGTCCATTTTTCATAAAATTGTGTTTTTTGGCAAATTAGTGACAAATCACTAAAGACTGAAGTTAGAAAATGACAGACATTTGAGTTTCAGATTTTATACCCTTCAGAAAATTCATACTAATGCAAGACCTATTCTATTATCTTTATAAGTTTATTAGAGCAATATTTAAAAATTGTCCTTGTTGTTGTGCCTTTGTCCCACTTCTGTGTATGGCTTTGTCCAGATTTCTTGCTCTTGAGGTTGAGAGGTATGACAAATGTGTCAGGGCCATCACAGTCAGCCAGAGAGATTTCAAATTGTGACATGCTTGTTGCACCCCACTCCCCCATGTAGTGACTCTGGATGTGTCCAAGCAAGGCAAGGAGTAGTTGTATCTACCTTGGATGGGGAGGACACACTGCATAAGTACTACAGTGGCTTTTCATCTGTCCTTGATTTTGCAGAATGGTCTGGTTTCTGTCATATTTTTGTACTGTTGATTTATGCTTATTACTCAGATTTATGCTTATTACTCAAAGTGCCTGTTGCTCTGTGTTTAAGTAGCAATGCTTTAATGACCATAAGGTAAGCTTGTCTGACATCGTAAGATGCAAGTAAGCTTTAATAAGCATACTGTTAAAGAATTGCCAACATTGAAAGCCTTTCTGTTGTTGCCATGCAGAGAATACTTGACTAGATAATGTATAAGCCTTGGGTATTAAAGGACAGGATTCCATTATTTTAAAAAGCTCATTACACTTGTTGGAGACTTCCAGTCATCTCTACAGACTTTACCCGTAAACTAAACAGAATGCCAATCATGTGTGGTCCATAACCTGTACAGTAATCCTTTAAGCAATGTATCTTGAGCTTGTTTCTTGTTTGCTTTTCATTTTTACTTTTATCATGTTTTCCCCATGAAACAAGTTGTCAGGCAGCAGGTCTTTTTGGATAAGAAACATTTTTACAAGTGGGGGCATCACATAGATTTCTACTTTCAGCATGTTGCTTGGTACTTTAATAAAGCTGAATATATTATAATTAGAACTGCAGTGCAAGGAGAAGTGGTTTGAGTTGAGTGCTTCTGGTTTTTCTTATACTTGATTTTGACTGGCATTCCAGTAATGTATTTAAAAAGTAATTTATTTTTTCATGCCTCACAACCTTTTGTTTCCATCTAGATATTAAGTAAGCTGTCATGCAGCCAATGCATTGAAATATTTTTATTCTTCTACACTTATTTTTGTCTTGATTGGACTTTCATAATGATGGTTTGCCACCCAGGGCAGCGTATTTAATTAAAGTTATTTTTTTGTGGTTTTGTGCATAGCTCCTCCCCTTTATGGTTGACCACACCCCTTCCCTTTGACCCCACCCATTCAGCATCTCCTGCAGCCCCCCTGTGATTTGAAGTCACCAGCCGCCACTGACAACTGCATGTGGCCAAATGTATGACCCAGTCTGTGTCACAATTCCCAAAAATGTTAATTTGATACAGCTTTGATGTATTAGCAGATGAAAAGCATACAGCCTTAGGAAGATATTTACAAAAAGTCCAATGACCACAGGGATGGCAACCTTTCACTACTGCGCCTATTAAAATTAACTGTCCCAAAGATTGTTTAGCTAAATCACCTTTCTTATAGTGATTAAACCATTCACCCAAAGTTTTGCCCCTTCTAAAAGAAAAAAAACATCTGCCAGGTAATACATTTTTAATGATCATCCATCAGTAGAATGTACCAGTATTTTTGAACCAGATCCATAAAAAAATACAACTAAAATTTGTGGTAAGCCTAGGGGGTCCAATCATATCTTTTCTTGGTTGGTATTGTAATAATTGCTCCCTACCAACTTTCTTTATTGAATCACAGACATTCTGTATATTGGATTGTTTAAATCCCCTGTCACAAAACCTCCTCATTATGTCCTGCCTTTCAGTATTATATACCGATTCGGAAGAACATATTCTTTTTAATCTCATAAACTGAGATTTTGGTATATTTCACTACTCACTTGTAAAAGAGTATTTACCTGGGGAAACTTCCTAAAGATACGACTACTCAAAGTCCCATCTTCCTCAACAGTAACTAAGACATCCAGGAATGTAATCTGTCTGGGGTCATGATGTATACTGAATTGGATACCCATTTATTATCATTAAGGTATTCCACAAACTCCAACAAATTTGTGACATCAGATCTTGCAGTTAGATCATGGTTGGTTATTGTGCATATTGGATGTGAAAACTCTGTATACTAACATTCCTCACTGGGTGGGCTTGTTTGCTATAGAATGTTGGCTGAATAGGGCCTTCATATATAGCCCAGGTTTTAACACATTCTTATGTTTGGCTGAACATGTTTTAACAAAAAATGTGTTTTATTTCAGAGAGGAATGTTATTTACAACTCAGTGATACAACTATGGGTGTATCATTTGTGCCCATTTATGCTGACCTCTTTATGAGCTTTATTGAAGAACAAATCATTTATGATGAGTTCCCTAATATTTATTTAGAATCTATGGACATCTGGAGACGTTATTTGAATGATTGTTGGTTGGTCTGGAGGTCTGACGTCGCATATTTGTTGGAGTTTGTGGAATACCTTAATGATAATAAATGAGATATCCAATTCAGTATACTTCATGACCCCAGACAGATTACATTACTAGATGTCTTAGTTACTTTTGAGGAAGATGGGACTTTGAGTAGTATCTTTAGGAAGTTTCCCCAGTTAAATACTCTTTTGCAAGTGAGTAGTTTTCACTCCCCACATGTTATAAGAAATGTACCAAAATCTCAGTTTGAGATTAAAAAGAATATGTTCTTCTGAAACTGTATACAATATTGAAATGCAGGACATGGTGAAGAGGTTTTGTGATAGGGAATTTAAGCAATCTGATATACAGAATGTCTGTGATTCAATAAAGAAAGTTGGTAGGGAGCAATTGTTAACAATACCAACCAAGAAAAGGTTTGATTGGACCCTCTAGGCTTACTGCAAATTTTGGTTGTGATACTATTTTTTTATGGATCTGGTTCAAAAATACTGGCACAGTCTACTGATGTATGATCATTTAAAAAACGTATTACCTGGCAGATGTCTTTTTTCTTTTAGACAGGGCAAGACTTTGGGTGAATGGTTTAATCACTGTAAGAAAGGTGATTTAGCTAAACAATCGAGTCCATTGACTTTAATGGGGACAGTAGTGAAAGGTTTCCATCCCTGTGGTCATTGCAGTTTTTGTAAATATGTTCCTAAGGCTGTATGCTTTTCATCTTCTAATATATCAAAGGTGTATCAAATTAATATTTTTGGGAATTGTGATACAGACTAGGTCATATAGTATTTGGCCACATGCAGTTCAGCATTTTATGTTGGACAAACTTCATGTTCATTGAAACTCAGGATTTCTGAACATCTTAGTGGCATTAGATGTGCCAGAGGATCCAGTGATTTATATAAACATACTTTACAGCACAGAACTGCAATGTTTTATTGTGTTATTATTGATAAGATTGTGTTGAACAGGGACAGCAAAGGAGGTTGGCACACTATGTTAAACAATAAAGAGAAAGGTTGGATTATTAGGCTGGGAACCTTGTTACCTCGTGGACTTAATGAGAATTTGTAAGAGACCAATCATTTGCAAGAGGTGTGTATTTAAGTCTTGTAACATTGTTTGTTGGTATTGAAGCACTGATGAAGGCTAATTAAACTGAAACTGGTATACTGTTATGGCAGAATAAAGTTATGTTAACTTAGTGAGGAATTGTACTGTTTATTAACTATCTGTTCACCATAGTGTGATGAGTGCTGGCAAGTGTGTTGGTGTTCCTGGACCCTCACCCTTCCCCCTCCTGGTCAGTCTTGGCTATGGTAGTCTACCTATATAGCTAAAGGCTACTGCAGCAGTGATCAGAATGATGAATGTGGAATAGTTGGGTGAGTTAACTTACCGTAACAGTTGATTTTCAAATGGTCAGTGCTGCAGTAGCTGCTCCCTCCTTCCCTACATTCCTTTCTTCTTTTCCCTGTACTTTCCATATCAGCTTGGTTGATGGGCAGATAGAGCATCAGGGCACTCCACTGTGGCATCATCCTTGGCAGCAGCACTGTTTTAATTTGTACACCTAACCACCTCCACCTTAGGGATGAGCTACTTTTCATCAGCTACTCAATCCCACTTCCACCTGAATGGTGAACCCAGGGCCAGATTTAAATCCTGATCATTGATCCAAGTTTTACAGAACTGAAAGAGGCTTAATCTCTAACCATTAAACATATGGCATATGTTGTTAGCTTCTTTTTGTGGTTAAAGTTGTATACACTTTGTTTAGTTTGATTTATATAAGGGTTCTACTATAACAGAGGCCTGTTCAAGACACATTTGTAGAAGAATCTGTTGTACTTAATTTCTCCCTTCTTATGAAAGCAGCACTGTTCATTACTTTCCTGCTTAAAATGGAGTGAACTATACATTATTTCCATCTTTTTGGGTTGGTTTGTTTTGCCCTCTTCCCAGGAGAGTTACTGAAGTGGAAGATTATTAGTTTTGTGGTGAGAAGAGAAGAAGGGAATGTATGATGGATTTGGTGATGCAAATTGACAGAAAAGAAAAATAGAATGGGATTAAAGAATGAGTATTCTAGCCCAAAAGTTCCCAGACTGTATTACAGAGACCCTGCCTTAACTCACAAAAAAGTCCCTAAGCTTAACCTGGATATCAAAACAATACATTAGACCCTCCCATACAAAAAGGAATACATTGCAGTCTGTCGAACCAGACTATCTTCTTTCCACATGTGCACACATCTGCATCCTCACCCACTGTAACATCCAGAGTTTGGTTTTGTGAGTTTTATTACTGATTTGCCATATAAACTACACTTTATTACATTTCTTTTCATTTAATAAAACCTTTGAATGCACAAGCTGTCACATCTCTGAGATGGCCTTTACCTTGGGCCCTGTAAGGTGGTATGCCTGGTAGGAAACACATATATATTATAATGTGCTTGAAGAATGTGTACTGAGCCTTTAGAAGTGGTTTGCAGATAGGAAATGTAACATTTATTTATATTATTAATCCTTACCACAACCTGTCTTCTGTTTGTTGACATTTGCCTCACATAACTTACAAACCCTGCTCACTTAATCCAAACAGCAAAAATGTTTCTAAGCATCATTAACCTTATTACATTGCCAGAATGGTGGTTTGACTACAAAACGTTTGCATTTATGTCCTCGCACAGGCTGATGTCCTTCCATTCTCTGTTGCAGTATTCTTTACGCTTGGGATTCCTGCCTTGGGTAGCCCAACGTCCGGCCAGTATACAAAAGCCTACAGTTGCTTTAAGGTATGCCAAACGTCACATGTATGCTCCTTGCATAGTGTAGGGCAGAAAGGTGATGTCTGGAACTACCATCCTCAGAACTTCATTGTCGTCAGTCCAAATGGATCTCTAGATCATCAGTCTGAACATCTATGTCTTAACTGCCAGTTTGAATGCATCTTTCGTTCACCAGTTTGAATGCCTACATCTTCTTGCTGATACCAAGCCACTGCAGATAAGTACCTTATTGGGGTTTTTTTCTTAGCTTTTTTGCTGCTTTTGGGGGTTGTCATCCAGGAGGGGTAAATGCCAGTACGGGAGACAGATTTCCCATAAAGTGTTTCTCTTGCCTAGGAGCTTCTCACGACCATTCGACCTGTTCTGTTTGTCAGGCTTTCGTACTGAAAACCTTGAGTAGTAGGCTTTCTTCCCTTGCCTTGTATCTTGAGAATTTTCTTGCTAAGGATACAATGGAAGGAACATCCTGACCTGAGGGTCAGCCATTAGGGAAGAAGAAGGTTAAAAAATTACATCTGGAGATTTCCACTCAGCCTTTGCTGAGTGTTTCTCCTGAGGTCTTTGAGAACCTGGAGGCTCACATGGCTGTGTTGTTGGATTCCTCTGCTGCAACCTGGTTGAAGGCCGGTGAGGGTCCAGCTTGCAGCACGTCTGATGAGGCTTTGCAGGTGTTTGTTTTGGACATTCAGGGGGAACCACAGTTGATTATTTCCAAGGGGTCTAGGGGTGTTCTGCAGATTTTAGTTTGGGAAGAAGTTCTTACTGCTGTCATTGAATGCCATCATGGGTCAGAGCCTTCTAAGTTTTATAGAGCAGATGTTCCTTTAAAGAAGAAACAAACTAAACATGTTCCTCCTGCTTCTAGAGATCCACAGAGTGAGAGGCAGGCCTTTGATCAGGGTTTGTTTAATGCCTTGATGTCATTAAAACCTCTTCAGGGGGTTTCTGTTCCAGTGCCCCCTTGGTCCTCTACTCCCCTTAAAAGGTACAGGGAACATGATTCCTCTAGGGAGGAGTTGGATTCTGATAAGGAATCCCTTGCTTACTCTTCCCATATTCCTTCTCCTTTAGACTGTTGGTCAGAGAAAGTGGAATCTAACAGTGCTGATACTCCTTTTAAAGAAATTTCATTTGGGGACACAGTCACCAGGATGATGGATTTTTTTTTTAAATACGACTGTGTTCAGGTCTGTGAAATTATAAGAGGTACTATGAGTTGCAGATGGAATCTGCTAAACCTTGTGCTATTCCTCCTGCTTTTTTTGCTTTGTTTGATGGTTTTTCTAATGCCTGTAAACCTCTTCTCCCTGCTGCTAAGAAACCTGTTAGGTTTTATTGGGTGCTTGAGGATTGTAACTTTTTGTAATTATGTCCTGCAGCTGACCCCTCAGTGGTGTCTGTAGCTTCTGTCAAGCCCTCTCAGTTGCTCCCTTCGTCTAAGTTACTACCTTCTGGTAAAGACAGCAGAACCATAGAAAGGCTAGGTAAGAAGGATTATACCTCAGCTATCCTGGCTTTTAGGGCTATTAACTATCAGACACATGTCTCCAGGTATGTATTGACTTTTCTTTCTCAGGCTTGTCAACTTATTTCTGATCTCCCAGACTCTGAGGGTAAAACTTCGGCCCTTTCCTTCTTAGGGACTTCCTCACAAGTGGTTCATCATTTTATTAAATGTAGTTATGATGCAGCAGATGCCTCTTCTAGGGATGCTACTTTTGGTTCCGTGATGAGGAGGTATTCTTGGCTTAGGCTTCAGCCTTTACCTGATGATACCAGGACTAAATTGATGGATGCTTCTCTTGATAATAGACTTTTTGTTTTGGGAAGCAGCTGGTGGTTTAAGTCCCTTCAGGATAAGGGGAAGGCCTTACAGGAACTCAAACATGTGTTTGTCTCTCCTGTGCCTAAATTTCAGAGAAATTATGTCAGTAAGTTAGCCTTTGTTCACAGGCAATCTTGCCTTCCTTTTAAGGACAAACAGAGTAGCAAGTGAGCTTTTCCTACTAAGGCTACTCAGACTTCAGGGATTCGGAAGTCTTCCTTTCCTGATAAACCAGGTGCTGTATGACTAATGGTCTCTTCCCAGCCGCATTCCTCTTTCTTTTCACCTTTCTGTTTGTCTTCCTGTTTGGCTTCAGATTGCTCAGGATTTTTGAGTTTGCCCATCATTAGTCAGGGGTATTTCATGGTGTGGAAATCACCCCCCCCCCCTTTTATGGGCATTCCACAGCCTCCTTGAGAACATCTTCCTTTTAACCCTAGAGGTCCTTCAAGATCTTTTGACTCTGGGTACTATTCAAGAGGTTCCTATGTCCCAAAAGGGGAGGGGCTTTTACTCCAGAATGTTTCTAGTGCCCAGAAAAGAGGGTACTGGGAGAACAAATCTAGACTTATCTAAATACCTTTCTGAAGGTGCCCATCTTTTGGATGCTGTCCCTTCAGACTCTTTTTTCCTCTTTTGCTCCCTCAGGTCTGTATGGTGTCTCTGGATCTCAAGGATGCTTATCTCCATATTTCAATTCATCCCCTTTTCAGGAAGTATTTGCATTTCTCTGCTGCTTCCTGGCATTTTCAGTTCTCTGCTTTTCCTTTTGGCCTTTCTACTGCCACAAGGGTATTCACCAAATGCCTCACTCCTGTGATTGCTTTTTGCAGGCTTCAGGAGATCCATATATTTCCATACTTGAATGACCTGCTGATTCAGGCATCTTCCATCCTCTCCAGAGATCCTTTTGCAATATCTTCATTTGGCCATTTCCCTCTTCAGAGCCTGAGATTCACAATAAACTTCAAAAAGTCTTCTCTGTCATCTTCTCAGGATCCGATCTTTCTGGGTTGCAGGATTCAGATGGTGCCTATGCTGGCATCCCTGCCTCCTCCAAAGGCCTTAACTCTCATTTCCTTCTTTCAAACTCTTCTTCGACTGGCCTCTATTACAGCCAGGGTGTTTCTGAGAGCTCTGGGTTTCATGCATTCCTAAGCATATCTGGCCAAACTCCACATGATAAAGTTTCAATTGTTTCTGAAGTCAGTTTGGCTTCAACATGCACATCCTCTAGACTTTGTAGTTCCTCTTCTTCCTTGTTTCAAGAAGTAACTTCACTGGTGGATCCAACAGTTGTATATAAATCCAGGGCTTCCTTTTTGTCCGCCTCTTCCCTCTCAGGAATTGTTCACAGACACCCCAGATGTGGGATGGGGAGCAGCATTTGACTCCCTAAAGGTACAGGGAGAATGGTCACCTCTTCAGCAGAAGGAGCACATCACTGTCAAAGAGAATGAGAGCTCTTACACTGGCTCTTCAGCTTTTCATCCTCTTTTTTTTTTTCTCCAGGGTCTCTCAAGGTATTTGCAGACACCATTGCCCATTCGATTCTCAGTTAGAGCGTCTTCTGTGTGGCGACATGCGTGAATGGGCGTTCCTTCGTTGAAGGTTGTGCGTTAGGCCCGGCAAGCCAGCATGTAAAACTCTACTGCCAATCATTAGCGGACCGGAGTTCCGCTGTGGCGACCCCTAACCGGGAAAAGCCGAAAGAGACAAAACCACAGTGATGTGGTATATCAACAAACAGGAAGGAACAAGATTTTATATTTGTTGGTTGGCAGTCCTGGTATGGGATCTTGCTGTTCAATATCAAGGGACTCTTCAAGTACATTACATCCTTTCAGGTTAAAATATTGTGGCAAACACTTTGAGCAGGTCCTTAACTCAATCCCACAAATGGATGTTTCACAGGGATGTGTTTCTGGACGTTGTCCACCAGTGGCATACTACTCAAGTAGATTTATTTGCCTCCCCTCTGAACGGACAACTTCCTCTATTTTGTGCCAGAGTCTCAGATCCTGTGGTGTGAAGGTGGACACCCTCTCTTTTTCTTGGAAGGGGATGTTTCTGTATGCATTTCCTCCCCTTCCTCTCATTCCAAAAGTCCTGTTCAAAATTCAACAGGATACTCCCAAAGTCTTGTTGGTGACTCCCTTTTGGCCGAGACAGCATTAGTTTCCTTTTTTTCTTGCATTTAGCTAAGGGCAATCATCACAAGTTACCTTACATTGTGGATCTACTCACACAAGATAAGAGATCTCTCATCCATCCCCACCTGTCCACTCTTCATTTGACAGTGTGGGTGATAGGATTTTGATTCCATATAGACACCTTTTTTTCTGAGGACACGTTGAGGGTCCTGCAGGAGGCCAGGAAACCAACTACTTATCCAAATGAAAGAGATTTTCTATCTGGTGTCTCTCTCTCTCTTAACATGGGCCCACTTACTGTGGATGTTCCTTTGGTGCTGTCTTATTTATATGAGTTGCTCAGTGCTGGTTTGGCCTGTTCTTCTGTTAACGCCCACCTATCAGCTGTCTTTGCTTGTCTGCCTTTATCTCCTCCTTTAGCTTCTAGATTTGAGGCTAAACAGTTTCTTAACGGCTTCCTGAATATTAGACCTCCCGGGAAACCTGTTCCTCCTCCCTGGGTTCTTAATTTTGTTTTGGAGAAGTTGACTCTGGCTTCCTTTGAGCCTGCTGCTTTAGCTTCCTTGCAACATTGTTCCTGGAAGACTGCTCTTTTGTTGGCCCTTCTGCCATACAGGTGACTGAAATTCAAGCCCTTATGGCTTATCCTCCTTTTTTTGGTGTTTGAAAAGGACAGGGTGTCCTTGTATGCCCAAGGTGGTTAATGAGGTGTCACTTAATCAAACTGTTCATTTGCTTACTTTTTCCCCTCTCTGCAATCTGCCAGTAAGAGGATGTTATATATTTTGGAGGTGCATAGACAATTATATTTGGATAAGACTAAGTCTATTAGAAAATCTATTCAGATGTTTGTTTCCTTTCATCCTAGGTCCCTAGGATTAGCTGTATCCAAGCAAACTATTTATTTTTGGGTCTCAAAGTCTGTTTCTTTTTGTTATACTTTTCATGGTATGAGCCTTCCTTCTTCTGTAAAGGCTCATTCTACTAGAGCTGTGGTTTCTTCTTGTGCTTTTTCAAGGGGTTAGAATCTAATTCTATTCTTGCAGCAGCTACCTGGACTTCTGTGTATACTTTTACCAAGCAATACAAGTTGGATGGTGTGTCTAGAGCTAGAGCTGGTCTTGCTGGGGTCATCCTTCATGGCTTCCTAGAGTGCTCTACTGGTCCTTCCTTCTCCCAAGTTTCTTCTTGAGCTTTGACACTCTCCAAAGAGTAACGAATACTGCAAGCAGTAAATAGAAGGACATAGTCCAGTTGTGTAAAATCTTACCATAACAATAGATGTACTGTCCTTCACTGTTGCAGTATTCACTCTCCCTCTCCTCCCCCTTGTCCTTGAACTGGTGTTCCTACTGGGGAAATCAGTTCTGAGGATGGTAAGTCCGGACGCCACCTTCTATGCCCTACGCTATGGGAAGAACATACGTGTGACATTCGGCATACCTTAAAGCAATAGCAGGCTTTTGTATACTGGCTAGACTTCAGGCTACCCAATGCAGGAATCACAAGTGTAAAGAATACTGCAGCAGTGAAGGAAAGGACATCTATTGATGTCCTTCAAGGATGCATCTGCAGTCTTTACAAATGGGTTGTCCTGTCGTCAGGCAGCCCTTCGGTCGGCTGGATTCCAAAGTCTGGGTCTGGCTTCGGCTGGTGTCGCACTCAACCCAACGTCATTGCGGCAGTTCTTCGGGTATAAAGGCATCAGCCGACGCCATTTTCCTCAGTCTTTCTTGCCGCGTGGCGCCCAAAGCAGAAGCTGTTCGCAAGTGCCGGTCGGTCAGATCCAGAGATTACTGCTACCGAATACTACTTCGAAGACTTCTATAAAGCTAAGTACCCCGTTGGGGACTTTTTCTTGCCTCAGCCGATGTCAGAGAAAGTTAATGACTGTTTATCTTGTGGGAAACAAATACCTCATAAAGATTTCCACTCCTATTGCATACATTGTTTAGGCCCAGACCACGACGTAGCAGCTTGTCTAGCCTGTGCTTCTTTTAACCGACGAACGCTTAGACGCCGCTCGGGCTTTGCTGAACAGATTTTCGGCTCCGATTTTGCCTACATTATGCCATCGGATCCTCCGACTACGCAAATAACCAAAAAACGCAAAGAAAAGGACCGACACTCGCGGTCCGCGGTTTCGGCCGAAACCGCGGTTAAGCAAACCACGAGTGTCTCGGTTTCGGCCGAAACCGAGCAAGCGGTTCTTTCTTCAGCCGATAACTTGCCTTCTACCGAGGCCTCTTCTATCCTGGTAGAAACGGCTTCTGAAATCCAACCTTCTGTTGCGATTTCACAGGATTTATCAGACACCATTCCCTAGATATTTCTACCCTGCACGTGGAGCTGCTAGGCCTCCTCCAGCTATGTCTATTAAGGCCTTTGCCAGGGCTAAAGCAGCCAAAGCATCAAAACCTGTGCCTGCCAAGCCCCTCTCACAGGCCCAGCACCAGCTCCCATATGCTTTCTTTGGCAGAGGATCTCATCTCTTTAATTCGTGGAGCCCAGCCTCATCCAGACAGGGCCTCTCCCTCCTCCAGAAAAGAGGCCTAGAGCAGAGCCCCCTGAGCCAGTAGCCACAGATGATTCCTCTGATGACTCAGAACATACAGACCCTCCTGAGGCTTCTTATTCTCCTTACGAAGACTCTGATGCTGAGGAGTCCATCCCTTCAGCCTCTCCTCCTGAGGAATTTTCCTTTGGGGAAACCTTGCATGCTATGAGGGAACAATTTCAGTGGCAGGGCCAAGATTTCTCAGACTCTAGAAAAGGCTTAGGACCTTTCTACACTTGCCACAGCATAGGCCTTTAGCTATACCTCCAGTTCTATCTGTTGTTGATGATGCATTTAATGATGCTTGCACTGCTCCTGATACTTTACCTCCGGCTCCTGCTAAGCCCGATAGGTACTACAGGGTCCCGGACACTCATCACCACTTATATAAGGCCCCTTTGCAGATCCAGAGACTATCTCCCAGGGCCCTAAAGCTGTAGCAGCTACTTCTTCTAAAACCCTCCCTCTGAAAGGGAATCCAGGTCCTTAGAGAGATGGGGTAAAAAGTTTACACCTCTGCTACTTTGTCAGCTAGAGCTTTGAACTGCCAATTTCATATGATTCAATATCAAGAGTTTATGCTTGACCAGTTGACTAAAAAGCTGTCCTCTGAAGAATCTTTAGATAAAAGTATGTTCAAGAAATGTTACATAACATACAGCAGGTTAGTAACCATTCTTTAAAATGTGGCTATGATGCACTGGAGGCTTCCTTTAGATCAGCCATGACTGGCACAGTTATCAGGAGGCATGCATGGTTGAAAGAACAGGCATTACCAGACCATGTCAAATCTAAGCTTTTGGATGCACCTATGGACAAGGTCAATTTATTTGGTGTCCCCGCACAGCAGGTACTAAAAAAGATGGAAGAGAAAGCAAAATCTGTGCAAACAGTAAAAGATTTCTTACAAGTTCAACCTCCAAGGTTTAGCAGGAATTGGCACTCCAAGAATTGGTCCTTTCCAGACTCCTCTAAGGCACAAAGAGGCAGGAATAGGCGCTCGAGGCAGAAACCAATCCAGGGGTGCCTACAGGGGTCGCCAGTGGCAGGGTAACAACCAACGAGGCACGGATACAGCCACCACCACTACAACAACTCAATCACAGTGACTTGGCGGTGGCACCGCCTACCAGGGAACAGCTAGAAGCACCCTTAGGCGGAAAACTAACATTATTTTCAAGAAACTGGCACTGCATTACAAGAGAAAAATGGATTTTGCAGACTATAGACAAAGGTTACAGGTTCCATTTCCATACACTACCAGGAAAGAGAGGAATGCCAAACCTACCACCTTCTCAAAGGACAGAAGCTCTAAAACAAATATCTCAATTATTAAGAATGCGAGCTGTGGAAAAGGTACCATTTATGGAGCAAGGGAAGGGATTTTACTCCAGGCTCTTCCTGGTACCAAGAAAAGAAAACAAATGGAGGCCTATTCTAGACCTGTCCACTTTAAACACATTCCTCATTGTTCCAAAATTCAAAATGCTGACCGTACAGCAGCTTCTTCCCATGCTGGGCAAGGAGTCTTGGCTGGTAACTCTAGATCTCAAGGAGGCATACCTGCACGTCCCCATAAGACCAATTTGCAGAAGATACCTCAGATTTCTTGCAGGATCAGAGCATTATCAATTCTCAGCATTGCCCTTTGGCTTATCTACTGCGCCCAGAGTGTTCACGAAATGCCTGGCATCAGTAATCGCTCATTGCAGACTTCAGGGAATTCAAATCTATCCCTACCTGGACGACTGCCTGATACAAGCGGACAACAAAAACAAACTAACAGAAGACTTACAAAGAGTCATCTACCTGCTACAAGCCCTGGGATATACAGTCAATACAAAAAAGTCAAGGCTGATTCCATCCCAAAGAATAACCTTTCTGGGTGCAGAACTGGACACATCAAAACAAATGGCATTTCTAACTGCAGAAAAGAAAGAGCAACTTCCTCTCTACTTCTTGACATTAACAAAGCAGAGCCATCTAACTGCAAGAAAAGTGCTACAAGCTCTAGGCTTCATGGCATCCTGCATAATACTGGTCCCTCATGCCAGGCTTCATATGAGAAAGCTACAGTGGTACCTAAAGAATTTGTGGTCTCAGCACAAGCACAGCCTAGAAACCAAAATTCCAATGATCCCATGCCTGAAGCAAGAGTTCTTATGGTGGGCTCAGGCCTGTCAATCAAACACAGGACTGCCCTTCTGCAAAAGTCAACCAAGACAAACCATCACGACAGATGCCTCAGACCTCGGTTGGGGGCACACATGATGGGCAAGTGCATTCAAGGCCTATGGACTCAAGACCAGCTGCATCTGCACATAAATCTAAAAGAAATGATGGCAGTAAAATTGGCAATCCAGGCATTCAGACCTCTTCTCCAAGAAGGCCAGTTGATGATAAGGACAGACAACACCACAGTTATGTGGTACATCAACAAACAGGGAGGCACACACTCATACCCTCTATGCCGGCTGGCACTGGACCTATGGGATGTGGCTCTGAGCTACAACATTCAGTTACAGGCAATTTATGTACCAGGGAAGGAAAACATTCTAGCAGACATATTAAGCAGAACTACAACAGATGCCCATGAATGGATGCTGCATCCGACATTTTCAAAACCATCACAAGAGAATGGGGATTACCACAAATAGACTTGTTTGCATCCCCATTCAATCACCAGTTGAAGAAATTCTGCACAAGGACTTACCACCCACTTGCTTGGAAGGTGGACTCCCTATCCTTCAGTTGGAAAAGCCTGACAGCATACGCATTCCCACCACTTCCTTTGATGCACAAGGTGCTTCTCAAGATCAAAGAGGAACGTCCGAGGATCATTCTGATAGCCCCAGACTGGCCAAGACAACATTGGTATCCACTGCTGAGGAGCATGTCCCGGTAACAAATTTTTTTTTTTTTTTTTTTTTTTTTTTTATCATTTGTTGACCGGGAAAGTCCGACTAGGTTCCACAGAGCCTGTTTTCAGCGGAGGCCCGGGGAGAAATGCTCCAGATGCATGTCTTTGGAATGTGGGAGGAAACCGGAGTACCCGGAGGAAACCCACGCGGACACAGGGAGAACATGCAAACTCCACACAGAAGGCACCCCAGCCGAGAATTGAACCGGAGAACCTCTTGCTGTGAGGTGACAATGTTAACCACTGCACCACTGTGCCGCCCAAATATGGACACTGCCCCTGATCCCATTACTGCTGACACAGAACAACTACAACATTCTGCATCCAAACCTAAAAACTCTGCAGCTAACTGCCTGGAACATTACATAACAGCAATTAACCCAAATTTATCCTAAAGGGTTAAAGACATAATCCTGGAGGCTCGTAGATCTTCAACAAGAAAGAATTATGCAGCAAAATGGAAAAGATATCTCATCTGGAGTACTGCAAAGGGGCAAGATGTGACACTGGTGAACATAGCCAACATCCTGGAGTACTTGGCGGAGCTCTTCCATACAGGCCTGTCCTATTCCTCCATCAAGATACATGCATCAGCTATCTCAGCAGAATACAGCTTGGATCCTCCTGTCTTCTCGCATCCTCTGCTCAAACAGTTTCTGAGAGGAATTAAAAATGTAAAACCTCCCAGGAAACCTCCATTGCCAGCATGGGACTTGAACTTTGTGCTAGAAAAACTGACTCTACCTCCTTTCGAACCAGCAGCTACAGCAGAATTGCAATACTTATCCTGGAAGACTGCTTTCCTGCTGGCAATAACTTCAGCAAGAAGGGTCTCTGAACTACAGGCATTAATGGCAGTACAACCCTTCCTGATCTTCCATCAAGATAGAGTGTCCATGAGAACAAATCCTACATTTATGCCTAAGGTGGTATCCAGAGTCTCTTTAAATCAGGTTATCCACCTTCCTACATTCTTCCCCAATCCACAGAACAGGGGAGAAAAGCTCTTACATACCTTGGATGTACACAGACAATTACGCTACTACCTGGACAGGACAAAAAACAATAGAAAAACTGACCAGCTTCTGGTAGCATATGCAACAGGAAAAGAAGGAAAACCAATTTCTAAACAGACAATCTCCAAATGGATAGGAAATTGAATTAGATTTTGTTACTCCTACCATGGAAAGAAAACTCCAGAGAACATCAGGCCTCACTCCACAAGGGCTACAGCCACTACCACAGCTTTCTTACGAGGAGTGGCTACCAAGGACATTATAGAGGCTGCTACTTGGACCTCCGTGCATACATTTGCCAAGCATTATAACCTACCTCTATACTCTAGATCCCATGCTGGTTTTGCCACTGCTGTTTTGCAAGGGATCCTGACTACACCATAATCTATTCTCATTTCCTCCTCCCTAGTTTAGCTATGGTATTCTACCCATTTAGAAGACTGCAGATGCATCCTTGAAGGACATAGTACAGTTTTGTACCTACCATAAATGTAGATGTCCGGGAGGAATGCATCTGCAGTCAGGATTACCCACCCTCCTTCCCCTCTGAGGTACTCCTAGGGTACTTACCAATCTTCAGCTAGCTTGGGGGGGATCTATTATGGTGTATTTGTTTGTATATATGTACATACATGTTTACTTTGTGTGTTTGCTCTCTACTATTTGGAAACTTTGGCATTTATCCAAATTTAGCCATCCAAGAGGGCACCTGGCATCTGGGGCAAGAAACACTGAGGAAAATGGCGTCGGCTGATGCCTTTATACCCGAAGAACTGCCGCAATGACGTCGGGTTGAGTGCGACACCAGCCGAAGCCAGACCCAGACTTTGGAATCCGGCCGACCGAAGGGCTGCCTGACGACAGGACAACCCATTTGTAAAGACTGCAGATGCATTCCTCTCGGACATCTACATTTATGGTAGGTACAAAACTGTACTTTATAGTAAGATTTTACAGAACTGTACTTTTAAATAGAATTTCCCTCTCTAAGCTCCTAACTTACAGTAATGTTCCACTTATCTTCCTGCTTGCATATTCTTTAATAATGGCTGTGGATATTGAGCCAAATTCAGGAACTTTACTATCATGTCTAGCAATATGAAGCATCTTCCAATGCACACAACATCAGAGTTGTGTACTGTTTATCTTAGATAACATAAAAATAAGTGTGCTATACTTTAGTCACCCTGACCCCATGTAAAGATAAAGAAAAATGGGCTGATGATAATGGCAAAGTGCTGTACTCAAATCATAGGTAGTACAGCATAGCCCCACAGTATTAATTATTACCAAACTGTCACTGAAAGACCAACACTGTTTATCAGACTTTTTGTAAAAATAACTATCACTTTATTTATAACAACAGATCAGGAATAAGTAAGGGAGGAAGATTCTTTCTCTTGAGAACAACAGTACCATTAAAGCCACAGTACTACACTCAAATTCCTCACATGTAGACAGAGATCCAACTAAATACTAATTGGAAATGCTGTAAAGATTACCTTTCCTCTAATGTACATGTCTCATCCATCCTTTGAGTCAGGATGATTATTTTTAGACCTTCTTAGCAGCAGATCAGGCAAGGTTAAACTGCTAATTCTGGCTGATCACAATTTTAATTGGCTAGAGCCACATAATCTCATTTAAATACCTCCCGTCAGAAGTATAGCCTTCTACAGTTAGTAGATGAACCATCAAGAGCATTCACTCAAACCCTTACCTCTTCTCTAATTGACATAATCATAACAAACTTCCCAGAGAAATGCAAACATGTATACACTTTGCTAACTCTCTTAGTGACCATAATCCAGTAATATGTCACTGGTCCTTTAAATCACCTAAACCTGCACTAGTAATAACTTGTAGTTTGTTCATCCCAGGGTCCATGCAACAAATGGTAGGCTCAGTACTTGAAGCTATTGATTGGGATTTGGTATAGAATTACACCAATTCAGTTAATGCCCACAGCACCTTTCTTAGCTTTCTGTACAAAACAGACTCTTCCACTCTAAGGTGTTTAAGCGTTAGAGATACTGGACACCTATGACTAGCATCTGATATCAAAAAGCTTCATAAACCACAGTGATCTAGCTTTGAAAATCTAGAAGGCTAACCAGTCCAACACTAACATATCTCAGCCTAAAACAGCAAGCACGCACTACCATAAATATTGCAAAGCCATCGTATATAAGAAGTAGACGGCTATCCTTCATGCTTCCCCTAAGGAGTTCAGGAACATATTAATAACAATGACAAACAATCTTGATCCCAAATTAAATAATCAAGTCACCTTGAAGTCTGAGTAACTTAATGAAATTAAACCCTACTAATCTCTAACCAGTCAATAGAATGCATTTCTGAATATGACCCACTGTCTGATACACAAAATGTTTTTCAGAAAAAATTACTCAAACCGCTGTATTACGTTAACTAGTTATGTCTTTGAGCCAGTGAAAAAAGTGAACAGGAACCATCTTTATTGAACTAAAGCAAACTTTTGAATATATATATATATTTTTTTGGTATTAATGACAATACCTTATAATGTTTGTCTGCTAACCTACATAGCAGAATATTCACACTTAAGCGTAGTGCAAACACTAAGAAAATGGAACCTTCTCCATTGGGGTACCCCAGGGTTCAATACTAGCCTTTTTCCTTTTCTCGATGAATAACTTACCATTTGCCCTACCTAATCAAAAATTGTACACTTTATACAGATGGCATCTTGGTGCTTAGCTCCGACAGTTCTCTTCCTAAGCTGCAAGATAAGCTGCGGACAAACTCCAGTTCAGTACGGAACAGGCCAACTGAAATGCAGCTAGTGCTTAGCTCAGGAAAACCAATGCTGTGACATTTGGTATCACACAAATCAAAGCATCTTCCTTCCTTAGCATTACTGATCCTTGTGAAGCACTTGGTGCAAAATTAACAAAACAAAGATACCTAGGCAGTACCTTTACTCAAAACCTGGCTTTTTGCACATGTGCAAAACATCATAAATGTAGTCCTCAAATAAGTAAGATCTGTATACAAATACTCTTAATTTAATTCCTGTTGAATCAGACATCCTAGAAATCCTAAAGCAGAGGGGGAACTGGTCTTCCCTTAATCCTTCCGCGGATGAGTCGGTGTACCTGGAGGCGTTTGGTTCTCGACCCTCCACCTCCTGGGTGTCTCCGCCTTTCGACCCCCTTATGGAAGTAGTGGCTCGGAAGGCGTGGTCGGCCCCGGATTCGGTGGAACCCACCCCTCAGAGGCCATCTAAATTCATCACAGCACCAGTTGACAAGTAATTCCTAACAAAAGGTGTACCGGCGGATGCCATGGTGGTGGCTGCAGCCACCAAGAAGGAACTAGCTGATCCTTCAGTACCTATCCATCCTCCTAATAAGGATTCTAGGACCATGGATAGGTACGGTAAGCGGATGTTTTCTTCAGCGACCTTTGCCATGCGGTCGCTGAATTACTTGTGTCACTTCACCCGCCTTCAGAGAGATATTCTCAAAGAGTTGAGAGAAGTCTTACAGGATCTATCAGCTGCTGGGTCCCAGGATAAAATAAACTCACAGCTTGTAACCCTGAACTCGATTGTTAACTCCTCCATGCGTCTAATTTCATATGCAGCCGATGGAGCGAGTAGGGCCGCGGGCACAGGAGTGGCCTTAAGGCATCATGCCTGGATGTGGCTGTGTAATTTCGCGGACCCTTTCAAGGCATCCTTCACAAATTCCCCTTTTGATGGTTCGGCTTTGTTCGGACCTCAAGTGAAAGACACATTGACCAGATGCGAACAAGATGGCAAGACTCTTTCTGCCGTAGGAGTCCGTTTCTCCACCCCTTCAAGACCATACCCTAAGGGTCAGAAGGGTGGGAAAATGTGGTTCCGCAAATCTCAAGGAGTCATGCCTGACGCAAGAGGTCAGTTTACCCCCAGAGGCAGAGGGGGTAACAACAACAGACGCCGCCCTAGGGGCAGAAGGGGTCCGCAGAACCAGGGTAGCACGGAGCCTCTCTCTGACAAACCCTTCCAGCATCCTTGAGATGTTGCCCGATTGTCCACCTTCGGAGGCAGTCGGGGGAAGATTGTCGCTGTACCCAATAGCCTGGCTTTCCCTTACTCAAGGCAAATGGGTACAGTCGATTATATCCGAGGGTTACAAAATTCCATTTATCCAAACCCCAGTTCAAAAGGGAACCCTTCCAGATGTTCCACCCGGTCTAAGGGAACTAGCAGTATCAGAAATATCAAAACTGCTAGCAAAAAGAGCTATCCAGCCAGTCCCAGCAGACCAACTAGGATCCGGAATCTACTCAAGGTTCTTTTTGGTACCGAAAAAGACAGGGGACTGGAGACCAATATTAGATCTCAGCAAACTAAACAAGTTTGTAAAGAGAACAAGATTTCGGATGGTCACGCTACAGTCCATTCTGCCCTTTCTGGGCAAGGACAATTGGATGTGCTCCGTGGACCTTCAGGATGCGTACTATCACATCAAAATTCACAGGTGCTCCAGAAGGTTTATCCGCTTTCGGCTGGGGGCCAGTCACTACCAGTTCAGAGCCCTGCCCTTCGGTCTCACTACAGCCCCTGGAGTGTTCACCAAATGTATGGCAGCGGTTACGGCTCACCTGAGACGGCAAGGATTCCAGGTGTTTCCATATCTAGACGACTGGCTCCTCACTGCCACCACCAGGCATCAACTTCTCCAAGCCAGAGCTTACGCCATTCACATTTGCAGAGGGCTAGGAATCTCTATAAATTTCGAAAAGTCTGCCTTGTCGCCTTGTCAGTCTATTACCTTTATAGGCGCCAACTTGAACACCGTACAACTTTCAGCAAAGTTAACAGATCAAAGGGTCTTAGATATTCAAAACCATGTCCATGTTCTTCTTCAGAGCGACAAAATTCAGGCCAGGTATGTCCTGAAAGTATTGGGTCTTATGGCGGCTACCATAACACTTCTTCCCCTTGCACGTTTTTACATGCGTCTTCTACAGTGGATGCTTTTTGCCCAATGGTCTTTTCAGCAACTCCCCATGCACCACAAGATCATGGTAACTCCAACTTGCAAAAGTCATCTGTCCTGGTGGATATTGTCCCCTCAAGTCCATCAAGGCAGACCCTTTGTTCCTCCTCCCCTGGTCGCCACGGTGACATCGGACACCTCCCTGATCGGGGGGGGGGGCATTTTCAGGGCAGGATGGTCCATGGCACTTGGCAACCTTTCGAACGCCACCTGCACATAAATGTCCTAGAGATGAGAGCAGTGCTTTTAACATTGCAAGCCCTCCACAACTCTCTTCCCCTAGGAACTATTGCAATCCAAACGGACAATATGTCCGTAGTGTGGTATATCAACAAGCAAGGCGGAACCAAGTCCTATCCCCTGTGTCGAGAGGCAATCAGACTTTGGCAATGGGCAATCTCCTCTCAGCGGTTTTTGATAGCAACGCATATTCCCGGGAAGTCCAACATCATAGCGGACAGGTTGAGCAGAGCTATACTCATGCCACACGAGTGGTCTCTCAAACAATCGGTAGCGGAAGAGATTTTTCAGAAGTGGGGCCTTCCTTGCTGCAATCTTTTTGCTACACCCCAAAACAGCAAATGCCCCGACTTCTTCACCCTCTTCCCCCTTCCAGGCCATTCCCTCAGAGACGCTCTAGTCCAAGATTGGCCTCGGGGACTTCTCTATGCCTTTCCACCCTTTCCTCTAATCCCACAAGTAATTCAGAAAGCAACCGCTTTGAGAGCCAAGTTGATTCTCATTGCCCCTTATTGGCCTCGACAGATATGGTTTCCGTTCCTACATCGTTATCTTTTGGCACAGCCTTGGCATCTTGACCCAGCTCCAGATCTGTTGACCCATCAGTCGGGGCAGCTGCACCAATCCCTGCATTCTCTCAACCTCACTGCTTGGTTGCTCCACTTCCGTCCTTAGCCAGGCTTCCTATGATTTCTAATCCCGTCCGGGATATCATAGTAGCTTCCCTTAAATCTTCCACCAGAAGGATTTACACTAGTAAATGGAAACGTTTCTCCTTCTGGGCAAAGGCAAGGAATATAGATCCCTTTACTGCCCCAATTCATTCGGTCTTAGACTTCCTAGCTGAAATTTTTCATTCAGGGTCTTCTGCCTCTACAGTAAAGGTTCTGTTGACAGCCATATTGAATTTTCTTACAGGCTTATCGGACCACAACATCATGTCTAATAAGCTTTGCAAAGCTTTCCTTAAAGGTGTATATTTACTTAAGCCTCCGATCAAAGACCCTCCACCTCAGTGGGATCTTAATTTAGTCTTAACATCCTTGCTTCTCCCCCCCTTTGAATCTGCGGTCTCCTGTTCATTGAAATTTCTTTCCTGGAAACACTCTTCCTAGTCTCCATTACTTCTGCTAGGAGAGTATCTGAGCTTCACGCCCTCTGCATTCGTCCTCCCTATTTAATCTTCCATAAAGACAAAGTTTCTCTAAGGACTAATCCATCCTTCTTACCCAAGGTGGCTTCGCAGACAAATTTAAATCAATCAATTGATATCCCAGTTTTTTTCCCAAAGTATACTAATAGAGCGGAGCAAAAGCTACATTATCTAGATGTTCACCACCAGCTCCGATACTATTTGGATAGAAACAAACAAATAAGGAAGTCTGATCAACTGTTTTTATCGTATGCAGAAAATAAGAAAGGCCTTCCTGTTTCCAAGGTAACCCTATCTAGGTGGCTGTCTTCTGTGATTACATCTATTTATCAACTCAGAGGCAGGGAATTAACTTCTAAGCCAAAAGCCCATTCAACTAGAGCACTAGCTACATCTACAGCTTTTCAAGCTAGACTACCAATAGAAACTATCTGTGCGGCAGCCACATGGGCCTCTCCTCATACCTTTGTTTCGCATTACAAATTGGACATGGCCTCCAGGGACAGAGCAACATTTGGTTCCACCATTCTTAAGAGTCTGTTCCAATGAGCCACCCAGGATGAAGGTGCTAGGGACACGGTCCCATCCAGCAAGAATGAAGACGAGATTGACAACTTAACATTGAGAAGTTATGTATCTACCATAACGTTCCATGTTAGTTGTGTTCTCTCGCCTTTTTTCTTGCATCTCACCCACCATCCCCCTAGCCTGGACAGACCGAGAAGATCTTCCCTTCCTTTAAGGGTCCTTTTATTCCCTTGTTCACCATCTAGGTGTCCTAGGATATATATAGTGCAGATAATTATCTTTGGGGGTTTTTATCCCTCTTCCTCCTCCTTCCAGTTGGAGGATTTTGTTTTATTGGCCTATGCTAGGTTTTTCAGCTTCCAAACGAGATCTGGAGAGTTATCGCCTAGCATCATGGAATATAGGGTTGCCTCGAGCCGGTAAAATAAGCTCTCGAGCTTTAGTAAGTGGCCGAGTCGGAGCCGAGGATCGGCTCCGAACCCATCCAGCAAGAAAGAAGGCGAGAGAAGACAACTAACATGGAATGTTATGGTAGGTACATAACTTCTCATTTCTGTGGTTTCACAACATTCATGTGAGTTGTCATCTTCCAAAGTTTCTTACTCCACCGTCAAGGTGCATTTATCTGCCATTTCAGCATGTCTGCTCATGGATCCACCTGTTTTCTATGCTTTTAATGAAAACATTGATGTTAAGTTGTCAATCTCGCCTTCATTCTTGCTGGATGGGTTCGGAGCCGATCCTCGGCTCCGACTCAGCACTTGCTAAGCTCGAGAGCTAATTTTACCAGCTCGAGGCAACCCTATATCCCATGATGCAAGGCGGAGACTACCCAGATCTCATTTGTCGCTTCGCTAACGAGGTGCCTTTTTTTACCAGCTCCAGGTAAGTTTCTGAATAATAAGACTTTAGTCTCACCCCTTTAATTTTCATAACTATAGTTGTTTTTTGTTAACCTTAACGCTTACTTTAACCCTATTCCCGTTAGTGTTCCCTTTTTTTCGAGTCATTTATCCCCTTTCCCTAGGTTAGGCCTTAGGCCTTCCCCTTCCTAAATTTTTCCCGTCAGGGATTGTTTGTGTCTGACTGTGTTGTACCCCTGTTTAGTTTAAATTTTTGGATTGGGTGTTTTTTATGTGTGTGTGTTGGTGTTTTGTTTTTGACAACTTGTGTTTCCTCGACACAGCTATGTCGAAGGACACAAAGGTCTCAGGCTTCAAGAAGTGTGACTCGTGCTGTCAGAAGATGTCTCTGACAGACGGTCACACTTCTTGTGTTTACTGCCTTGGACCTCTGCACCTGCAGGACTCTTGTGCTATCTGTCATGCCTTCAGCCCAAGAGTCCTGCAGGAGCGCAGAAATAAATTGATATTGAGGGGCTTATTAAAGACTGAGAGCTCCCCGACTAAGTCGGTGCCGGGGAAGCCCTCGAAACCTATCAAGCCTTCGGCTGAAAGTTCCAAGCCGTCGGCTACTGGTTTATCTTCACCAGTGTTGAGATCGGCTCCGGCCGGAGCCGATCCTTCCATTATAGCAGTCACAGTATCTGCTCCATCCGGCGCCGATACTGCCCAATCTGGACATTCAGTGTCGGCTCCGGCTGGAGCCAACATATCCTCGGCTCCTTTGGCTCCATCGATCTCTAAAAAGAGATCTCGATCCCCCTCATTAGGGTCGATACGTTCGGCTCCGAGATCACCCTTGCTCTCAGAGCAGAGCCATCGGAGCCGTTCTTCTCGGTCATCCAGGCTATCTGATCACAACCTCGAGAGAGTGGTGAGTATACTATTAAAGTCTCAGGCATTGGCCCAAATGCTCCATAGCCCGTCTCAACAGATGGTAGCTATTTCACATCCACCAAACATTCCTCCTTCGACTCTCTTACAGAGCTCGGAGCCGGAGTTCCTCGGAACCGTGACCATTGTAGCTTTGGAGCCGATGCCACCACTTTCGGCTCTGTCGTCCTCTGCTCCGATTTCCTCCTTGAGGCCTTCATTGGAGGGATCCGGGCGTCTGGTCTCTCTCGTCGGCTCCGAGGGGGCGAGTGGCATCGGACCCTTGTCCGACCCCGTTCTCCCTCTCGGGGCTTCGGCATTGGTGAGCTCAGCCCCGACATCTGCCTCGGAGACTTCCCTCTCGGTGAGGCCAGGAGTTCCTATCTCTTCGGAGCGGGAACCTTCTGGTCTCTCTGATGGGGGAGCCTTCGAGGTGATGAGGAGTGTGCTAACCCCTGGGCTTAGTCAACGGACAGTTCCATCAGCTCCTCCCACTACAATGCCTGCTGACGTCTCTTTCCACTCTCTTGCTCCCGGACCCAGAGATCCAACGCCTCAAGTTTCCCCATTGGGAATATCTTCCTCTTCCGAAGCTTCTCCTGATCCGTCAGGTGAACCTCCGCGTAAGAGGACATGCAAGAGGAAACATCTAGACTCCCCCGAGTCTATTACATCTGATACTGACCTGGATGAGTCGGAGGGATCCCCAAGGTCCTGCTCTGAGGATGTCTCTTTCTCAGACATCCTTGAACTCCTTAAGCAGAGGGGGAACTGGCCCTCCCTTAATCCTTCCGAGGATGAGTCAGTACACCTGGAGGCGTTCGGATCTCGACCCTCCACCTCCTGGGTGTCTTCGCCTTTCGACCCTCTTATGGATGTAGTGGCTCGGAAGGCGTGGATGGCTCTGGATTCGGTGGAACCTATTCCTAGGAGGCCTTCTAAATTCATTACGACCCCACCAGATAGACAATATTTGACAAAGGGTGTCCCAGTTGATGCCATGGTGGTGGCTGCTGCCACCAAGAAGGAACTAGCTGATCCTTCAGTACCTGTCCATCCTCCTAACAAGGATTCTAGGACTATGGACAGGTACGGCAAGCGGATTTTTTCTTCAGCGACTTTTGCCATGAGATCGCTGAACTACTTGTGCCACTCACCCGCCTTCAAAGAGATGTTCTTAAAGAGTTGGGAGAAGTTTTACAGGATCCGTCAGCTGCTGGGTCTCAGGATAAGATTAGCTTACAGCTAGGAATCCTTAACTCCATTGTTAACTCCTCTATGCGGCTCATTTCTTATGCAGCCGATGGAGTGAGTAGGGCCGCAGGTACAGGAGTGGCTTTAAGGCGTCAGTCCTGGATGCGGCTTTGTGATTTTGCAGACCCCTTCAAGGCGTCCTTCACAAACTCCCCTTTTGATGGTTCGACCTTGTTCGGACCTCAAGTGAAAGACACTTTGACTAGATGCGAACATGATGGCAAGACTCTTTCTGCCGTAGGAGTCCATTTCTCCACCCCTTCAAGACCTTACCGCAAAGGACAGAAGGGAGGGAAGATGTGGTTCCGCAAATCTCAAGGAGTCACGCCTGACGCACAAAGTCAGTTTACCCCCAGAGGCAGAGGGGGTAACAATAATAGACGCCGCCCTAGGGGCAGAGGGGGTCCGCAGAATCAGGGTAGCGGAGAGCCTCTTTCTGACAAACCCTTCCAGCATCCCTGAGATGTTGCCCGATTGTCCACCTTCGGAGGCAGTCGGGGGAAGATTATCGCTGTACCCAATAGCCTGGCTTTCCCTTTCTCAAGACAAATGGGTACAGTCGATTATATCCGAGGGTTACAAAATTCCCTTTATTCAAACCCCAATTCAGCAAAAGGGAACCCTTCCAGACATTCCACCCGGTCTAAGGGAACTAGCAGTTCTAGAAATATCAAAACTGCTAGAAAAAAGAGCCATCCAGCCAGTCCCAGCGGACCAGATAGGATCCGGAATCTACGCAAGGTTCTTTTTAGTTTCAGAAAAGACAGGGGACTGGAGACCAATATTAGATCTGAGCAAACTGAACAAGTATGTAAAGAAATCAAGATTCCGGATGGTCACGCTTCAGTCCATTCTACCCTTTCTGGGCAAGGACAATTGGATGTGCTTGATAGATAGGATGCGTACTATCACATAAAAATTCACAGACGCTCCAGAAGATTTCTCCGCTTTCAGCTGGGGACCAGTCACTTCCAATTCAGGACCCTGCCGTTTGGTCTCACTATAGCCCCCAGAGTGTTCACCAAATGTATGGCAGTGGTTACGGCTCACCTGAGACGTCAAGGATTCCAGGTGTTTCCATATCTAGACGACTGGCTCCTCACTGCCACCACCAGGCATCAACTTCTCCAAGCCGGAGATTACACCATTCACATTTGCACAGGGCTAGGGATTTCTATAAATTTCGAAAAATCTGCCTTGTCGCCTTGTCAGTCTATTAATTTTATAGGTGCAAAATTGGACACCGTACAACTTTCAGCAAAGTTAACAGACCAAAGGATCTTGGACATTCAAAGTCACGTCCAGGTGATTCTTCTCAGCAACAAAATTCAGGCCAGATTTGCTCTGAAAGTATTGGGTCTTATGGCGGCCGCCATAACACTTCTTCCCTTTGCCCGCTTTTACATGCGTCTTCTACAATGGATGCTATTCGCCCAATGGTCTTTTCAACAACTTCCCATGCGTCACAAGATCACAATAACTCCAACTTGCAAAAGGCATCTGACCTGGTGGATGTCGTCCCCTCAAGTCCATCAGGGCAGACCCCTTGTTCCTCCTGCCCCGTTACACCGCCACAGTTACATCGGACGCCTCCCTGATTGGGTGGGGGGGGGGGTATTATCAGGGCAGAATGGTCCATGGCACTTGGCAACCTTTCGAATACCATCTGCACATAAATGTCCTGGAGATGAGAGTGGTGCTTTTAACATTGCAAGCCCTCAACGACTCTCTTCCCCTGGGAACTATTGCAGTCCAAACGGACAATATGTCCGTAGTGTGGTATATCAACAAACAGGGCGGAACCAAGTCCTATCCTCTGTGTCGAGAGGCTCTCAGACTTTGGCAATGGGCAATCTCTTCTCAGCGGTTTCTGATAGCAACGCATATCCCCGGGAAATCCAACATCATAGCGGACAGATTGAGCAGAGCTATTCTCATGCCTCACAAGTGGTCTCTCAAACAATCAGTGACGGAAGAGATTTTTCAGAAGTGGGGCCTTCCTTGCTGCGACCTTTACGCTACACCTCAAAACAGCAAATGCCCAGACTTCTTCTCTCTCTCTTCCCCCCTTCCAGGCCATCCCCCCAGAGACGCTCTAACCCAAGATTGACCCCGGGGACTTCTTTATGCCTTTCCCCCCTTTCCGCTGATACCTCAACTAATTCAGAAAGCAACCGCCTTAAGAGCCAAGTTGATTCTCATTGCCCCTTATTGGCCTCGACAGATATGGTTTCCGTTCCTACATCGTTATCTCTTGGTACAGCCATGGCATCTGGACCCGGTTCCAGATCTTTTGACCCACCAGTCGGGGCAGCTGCACCAATCCATACCTTCTCTCAACCTCACTGCTTAGTTGCTCCACTTCCATCCTTAGCCAGGCTTCCTATGATTTCTAATCCCGTCCGAGATATCATAGTAGCTTCCCTAAAATCTTCTACCAGAAAGATTTACACTAGTAAATGGCGACGTTTCTCCTTCTGGGCAAAAGCTAGGAACATAGACCCCTATACTGCTCCGATTCATTCGGTCTTGGACTTCCTAGCAGAGATTTTTCATTCAGGATCCTCTTCCTCCACAGTAAAAGTTCAGCTGGCAGCCAGTTCGAATTTTCATATAGGCCTTTTGGACCGCAACATTATGTCACACAAACTTTGCAAGGCATTCCTTCGAGGTATCTTTTTACTTAAACCTCCGATTAGAGACCCCCCACCACAGTGGGATCTAAATTTAATTTTAACATCCTTGATTCTTCCCCCTTTCGAACCTGCGGCTGCCTGTTCTTTGAAATTTCTTTCCTGGAAGACACTTTTTCTAGTCGCCATTACTTCCACCAGGAGAGTATCTGAGCTTCATGCTCTCTGCATTCGTCCTCCCTATTTAATCTTCCACAAAGATAGGGTATCTCTAAGGACTAATCCGTCTTTCTTACCAAAAGTGGCATCACAGACGAACTTAAATCAATCCATTGATCTTCCAGTGTTTTTCCCGAATTATTCTGATAGAGCGGAACAAAAGTTACATTGTCTTGATGTTCACCGCCAGCTCAGATATTATCTGGACAAAACTAAACTTTTTAGGAAATCTGATCAACTGTTTCTATCCTATGTAGAGAACAGGAAAGGCCTTCCAGTTTCCAAGGTGACTTTATCTAGATGGCGGTCTTCTGTGATTACTTACATTTATCAGCTCAGAGGCAAAGAGTTGATTTCTAAGCCAAAAGCCCATTCTACCAGAGCTCTAGCTACATCGACAGCTTTTCAAGCTAGACTTCCAATAGACACTATTTGTGCAGCAGCTACATGGGCCTCTCCTCATACTTTTGTTTCACATTACAAATTAGACTTGGCCTCCAGAGACAGAGCTAATTTTGGTTCCACCGTTCTCAAGAGTCTGTTCCATTGAGCCACCCAGGATAGAGGTGCTAGGGACGCGGTCCCATCCAGCAAGAATGAAGGCGAGATTGACAACTTAACATTAAGAAGTTATGTACCTACCATAACGTTCCATGTTAGTTGTCTTCTCTCGCCTTATTTCTTGCGTCCCGCCCTCCATCCCCCTAACCTGGTCAGACCGAGAAGATTATGCATCTTCTATTAAGAGGTTTTATTCCTTTTCTAGCTATTCAGCTTCTAGTGTCACTAGATTAGCTTGATCCTTTCTAGAGGATTATGATGTTATTTAGTATTGTTACTTTTTCTTCCTCCTCTACAGTTGGAAGAATATATTACTATTTCCTTAGCTACCAAACGAGATCTGGGTAGTCTCCGCCTTGCATCATGGGATATGGGGTTGCCTCGAGCTGGTAAAATTAGCTCTCGAGTTTAGCAAGTGCCGAGTCGGAGCCGAGGATCGGCTCCGAACCCATCCAGCAAGAAAGAAGGCGAGAGAAGACAACTAACATGGAACGTTATGGTTGGTACATAACTTCTTATTTTTGAAAGGGAAATTGGCATACCAGACCTCCTGGAAAACATATTGCTCCTTCTTGGGATTTTTAACTTTGTTTTGTAAAAATTCAACTCTTTTTACATTTGAACTAGTTCATTAGGCTAATTTGTGGTTGTTAACATGGAAAACAGTTTTGCTGAGTGATTTCTGCAAGAGGGTTGTCTGAGTTCCAGGCTCCTATGATAGGTCAACTTTATCTCATTTTCAACAAATATAGGGTCTCTTTGAAAACTAATCTTTCATTTTTGCCTAAGGCGGTATTGAATTTTACTTTGAGCCAAGCTGTCCATCTCCCTTTTTTTTTAATCAAGAATGAGGGAGAAAGGCTTCTCTTTACTCTGGATATTCACAGATAACTGTAATGCAATCTTTACATAAGTAAAATTTGCAGAAACTCTGATGAATTGTTCATTTCTTAAGAAACGAAGAAAAATTAACTTTATCTACTACTATACCCACGTCTCTAATAACAATGTCTATTTTGAGGTGGGTATGTCATGTATGTGGTAGAAGCATGAGTGTTTGTTTTCAAAAGAGTACAATACTGAATTTTATGTGTAGTCCAAAGTTCAA